>NC_063344.1:58045287-58057116 GCF_021869965.1 Rhincodon typus
ACACACACACACATACACACACACACACACACACACACACACACACAGAGGAAATGACTCCCGTTGACATGCCTAGCCCTCACAGTGCAGCTACCTTTTAACTGCGGACATTTGAACACTTGTGTACCAGTCAGTGAGAAGATGAAATGGTGAGTACTGGTCTTTTTGAAAATGGGACAGGTGATGAGCTTTCCTATGAAAACTGAACATGACAACATGACCAGCAATGGTCCTTCCTCTCTCCAAAACCACTGCCAAGGTGGTCACTAATGAGAATGAAAAATTCTCTCATTTGACGTTAACCTACATTTAACAGCCTGTCCACCCACTTTTCTATATAATGTATGTCAGTCATTGGCACACAGCTCTCATATATATTTTAATTTTGGGAGTTAACTGTTGCGATAATTGCATTCAGCACATGGTTAGGCCAGGTGCTGGCCCTTAGCGTATAAAAATCACGACAGGACAATTGATGAAAATTCATCAAACCTTGTTAAATTCGGAAACTGATGCCTCCAAATCATTATTTTGAAATAAAAAGTTGAAAAGAGCTTCTATTTGAATACTTCCAGTACAGCTGAGTTCAAAAAGGATGCAAGTTTGTGCACAGAGTAGCTGAAACATACTGACTGGTAACCCAATCTGGATTCAACCCAGTTTGGGTTTGATTTCTCAGAAGTTAATGACAATGGCAATAGGCACACTTCAATTGAGTTCAGCATTCTGGCATTAAAAGGGATCATCATGCTAGATTGCCCTCCTTCATATTCAGTGCTCCCCTTCTCGAAATACATCTGCAAAGATTCAGTTAGGTCAGATCAGATCTGACTGTGATGCCTCCTCCTTGCTGTCAAATGCCCTACTGATACTAACTCGCAAGGATCACACATGAGTAATTGTCATTTTGATGAAGGAAGACAGAGTGACTGCCCCATGAAGAACTTTGCCAGGATAAGCAGACACTGCTATTAGGACAAGGAGAAATAAGTGCAGTGTTGCAGAAAGGAAGGACAACAAAGATAGCAAAAACTTGTATTTATATTGCACTTTAAATGCTATGAAATTTTCCAAGCACTAACATCAAAGTACTTTGCAGGAGCAAAAAGCAGAACATGATGTGGAGCCACTTGAGATATTAGGTTAAATGAGCAAGAGCTTGGGGAAAGAGGTAGGATTTACTAAGTACCTTAAAGGAGGAAAGTAATTTTGAGAGCTGGAGATGTGTACAGAGTGAAGGCCAAAGCTTAGGGCTGGCCAAGGTTAGGGCTGGCCAGATTAAATCATGGGGTCGAATGATCATTTGTGGCAACCTATTTGAGATCCATTCCAATGCTATGCATCATGAGACCTATAATGTATTATTTTAATTTGTACATCCCAAAGAAAATGCTTCCATCTGCGTGCCACAGCTTTAAATGAATAGCTGGATTTCTACACTAATTTCTTCGCGCATTGAATAAAAGGGCATGATTTAAAGATTTGGAAACCTGTAGCAAGCAGGAGAATTCATCAAAATGTCTGAATGCAAGCGAATGCTGACATTTCAGAAAAATTGTCTCCAGTTGCACTGCAGAGAGGGCAGAAGCAATGCTACATTAAAGAAATGCCTTTTTAAACAATGCCTAGTTAGGATTTCAGTTCAATGACACAGATTCCCAACAGTTCTGATTTCCTAAATGACATGTAATGAATTTAGCCATAATAATTGAACACTTATACTCTATTTAATCAGGTTCCATTTGTAACAGCTCCGTTTCTTCACTGAGGAGACCTGCTGGTTCCTGAAAGCTGTCGTAATTTGCTTCCAATAAAAGACCTTTGATTGTCACAGGAGGTCATGACATCTGTCTCTGTCACAAAAGAGCTCTTTTCCCTGAGTTGATTCTGAATATTCTGTATACCTCATGTTCCTGGTTTCACCTATCTCTTGGGCAAGGATGGTGTTGAAGGAGGGTGGGAAAAGGATGAGGATTACATTAGCAGGGTCTACACATTCTCAATAGAGTGAGGGAAGATGAATATTCTCTAGTTGTCTTTCGCACTTCCTGGCAGCAAGTAGAAGTCCTGTACCTAGCTCCCTGTCACAATTGCAGAATGGAAGTGATGACCGAGATATAAAATTAACAAACTAGATGGAGAGAAAGTTACTAGTACTTGTGGGTAAAGAGTCGGATTCCAGAATGAGTGAAAATGAGCTGCATCGACAATGTCAAAACTGTAAATAAGGCCCAAAAGCCAACGATGATGTGATACAAGGCCGGAAGGTGGGGGAGCTAGAGAAATGAACACAAATAAAGCAATGGAGGGAATAGAAGGCAAGAAAATATGGGGAGCCTAAGGGGATTTGTTTGAAAGGCAGCAAGGTATTAAGAGGATTGAGGGAATTTCCTTTTTCTCAATGAATTCCCTTTGAAACCAAGCATTTCAAAAAACCTGGGATGTAACAGTTAGATATTTTAAAACCTCAAGTCCAACAAGCCTTTAATATACCCATGATGTTTAATAAGAAATTACAGCTCATGCAACTGCAAGATTTCTCTCCAGCATGAGCTCTGACAGCAGACTGTTAGCCTATCTAAAAAAATGACAGCACAATTAGACACTGAGCTTTCGACTGTCATAATGCTGAAAGCTTACCTGAAGGAAAACCTGCATAATTCCTTTGAAGATACAATTCAACTCTGTCAGCAGTGTAGCGTTTTATTTCAATAAGAGCCCATTTTCTTTGGACTGCCTTTCTTTACATGTGCCTGCAGTGTATATATGAGGCAGTTATATTCTGAAGACTAAAATTCCCAAATTGATTTATTTTGCATTAAGTAGTCTCGGTTCACTGACACATTATAAAGGTGGCACAGAAGGAAGCTGGTAATTTTATACTAAAACACTTTTTGCTATTTATTTATTGGGAAGACCGTGCCGTACATGTCATAAAGTTCAATCAAGGTTCTTGTCCCCCAACGAGTAATTAGAGTAGAATTTAATGAGTGAATTTTCCATAGGTGCTTCTCATTAAAAGTCAAACCACTGCAATAAAACTGCAATAACAGAGATAACACAGTGTAGAGCTGGATGAACACAGCAGGCCAAGCAGCATCAGAGGAGCAGGAAGGCTGACGTTTCGGGCCTAGACCCTTCCGGCCTTCCTTCTCCTCTGATGCTGCTTGGCCTGCAGTGTTCATCCAACTCTACACCGTGTTATCTCAGATTCTCCAGCATCTGCAGTTCCTACTATCTCTGAAGCAATAAAACTGCACCTTTCTTTGCACAGACGTCAGCCAAATAGAGACAAAATATATTTATCCATACCACGAATGTTGTTGTGGCTAACACAAGACAATAGTTTAGACAAGTTACCGGGTCTGACAATGTATGAGAGATCAATGCAGACACACAGTCATTAAATCATTGTGCCTCAGCGACCACATGCATATTGATTCTCTTACGTTGACAGAATCGCTGACTCTTTCTATAAATTTGTGGAAGATGAGCTGATTTTCTTCTGGTGTTGCGGATGTATCCTGGGACCATGAACACTGTTTACTCAGAAGCCAAATTGTAATGTTTTAACTGTGATTCTAGTCTATCTGTTTTAGGTTGTTGCCTTTGTCGGAAAAAAAAATTCAACATTGAATTCAATCGCAACTTTTTTTGACATGAGCAAGTTGAAGACTGTCAGTTTTTCTTAAATTTTCAGAGAGAGAAGCAGAATCAACAACAATTTGTAAAAGGAGTTGCTTACAAAATCAAATGTGCAGGATTGCAGAAGATGTTGTATATAGGTCTGAAAGGATTAAAACCGAGGAGTGCCATAAGCACCCTCTTATATGATAATATCATGCGGACTTGTGGGCAGAAGAACTTAAGATATTGAAGGAATGAAACTTAGCATCGTCTTCTTCAAAGTTTGTCTAACAATGTCTATTATATCAATGTGTCTGAAATTAGTTGATTCTTCCATTACTTGGTGAGCTATTGCATCATCAACTATACTCTAGTTTGTATAAAGAATTGTATTTGATTATTCAGTTTCCGATTTAGTATCTAATCTGGAGCTAGTCTATATGTCAGAAATTATTTTCTCTAAGATGTCCAATACTGTGACTTTTTTTTTCTTTTTGTATATATTTGGCCCATCTTGGAAATTAAGTTTTCCTTGCAGTATTATTTCTAATGTCATTTGATCCTAAAGTGGTGACATAATTTGCTTGCTTAACAGACTTTTTAATTTTGCAATAATTACGGTCCTGCTGCTATACTTGAGAGTTTTCCTGCAGCTGTACTTGAGAGTTTTCCTGTGACTTGTGATTACAATGGAGGATTTCCAGCTTCTCACATTTAAAGTAGAGGATTCCCAGCCTACATGGGTAAAGTGAAGGATTTCTGTCTTTTTCACTTTGCCTTGTCAATTCCCACTGTTCACAACTTCAATAACTGATTCCAATTTTAATCATAATTTTACAGAAAGATTCCCAATCCTCATTGTTTCAATAAGTAATTCCTGCCTTAAATCTTAGCTCTTTTCTGCTGCTGACTTGTGCTGTACTAGCAGATGCCAGCAAGTGGAGACTAACGTTTCACATCACCGCTCACCATCTAGTATAAATGGTCCAATCAAGTCTGCACCTTTGCCTACCTTGTTCTGAGCATGTCAGCACTGTCTGAGCTACTGTTCATGATGAAAATTGCTGCTACTATCCTCTTGAAGTGTCGGAAACTACAGGACTTGCTTAGTCTTGTATAGCAGAGATTAAAAATAATTTTGGTCTAACTAGCAGAGTCTTTTGCAGTTAACAAGAGATAAATTATTGTAAGTTACAACTAATTCCAGGGTACATTAATATGGTAGTGGTGCTTATGGCATTCCTCAATATTAATCCTTTCAGACAGACCCATCCATATGCAAGAGGACTGAACTATGAACACTGGTTTGACACATTGCTGGAGACTTGATCATGTGATATTTGATTCAGTCATGTGATGCTTGACATTCTTAGGTCACAGTTATCCACTGGTTGCAAATGTTGTTACAATTAACCAACTATGTATCTCAGTATTACTAAGTTCAGAATTTAATATTGAAGGAACACACAAAAAAAGGATAAGTAGTCTTTAAATAGAAATTACTTCTCTGGTCTGTCTTTGTTGTCCACCTACATGAAAAAGATCTGGTGCATTTAAGAACATCACCATGTACCTTTTAACTGAAATTTTTATGTGTAAGTTTGAGTTTGTGAAGTGCAGGCTATAAAATAATAAAATTTCAATGATCGTAATTTGACTCACTGGCCGTCCATATCTCCAACCGTAAAGGCCTGCTTCAGGAAAGTGAAGCTCCATCCTCAGGGTAAAGTACCAAAACAGTCTGACCTTCCCAACTCCCTACCTACACTCACCTTTCCTGGCCCCATCCCCGCCTCTTCGACCTGTTTGTTTCCTCTCCACCTATCCTCTCCTCTATCCCTCTTCTATCCGCCTCCCACTCTCTCCCTATTTATTTCAAAACCCCCTTCCCCTCCCCCTTTTCTGATGAAGGGTCTAGGCCCGAAACGTCAGCCTCTCTGCTCCTATGATGCTGCTTGGCCTGCTGTGTTCATCCAGCCCTGCACCTTGTTGACTCCAGCACAAAACACGTTAAACAACAATATACACATGGGCTGATGAGAATGCCCACTGATAGCCGAGCTCTGTACCCATGAAGACAGCCTCAATCATGATCCTGGGTTCATGTCGTGCTACGTGTGACCCCACCCACACTGTCCTGTGCATGTAAAATCATCCTTACCATCCTGTTTTGTCACCATCACCTGGATAAATTGTTATAATCTCTCTACCTTACTTAGTTTGTACAGTCTTGAATTACTTATGACTTTGGTTAGACCCTCGACATGCAACTTATATCTCTCATGTTATTCCAGCCATTTGGTTTGTCTCCAGCACCACCTTATTTTTAATTTTTTGTAATTATCTCTCTGCCTCGTTTAATCAGATTATAGGCCATCCCTTCACTTGTTTATTCAGCTGTTGACACCTTCCCCTCACCGTCTAACACTTCATATCAGGGACTTATTATTCGGCACTTCACTCACACCATTTGTATGGCCTTTTGATCTCTGTGCCCTTGATCTCTCTCTGCCCATAAATTCTGTGTTCTGGGTACTTCTCTCTCACTTCACCTGATGAAGGGGTTATATTCCGAAAGCTTGTAATTTCAAAATACACCTTTTGGAATATAACCTGGTGTCATGTGACTTCTGACTTTCTCTCTTGTGTTAATGCAACAGATTCCAGAAAAAAAGAGCACCTTGACGCAGATAGATGATATCACAACATTTAACGTTCCAGTATAAAGGTCCTTGCTCACCTTCAGCGATCACAGTGTAATGGAGGCGTTACAGTGGCTAGTCATTGCAGTCAGCCACATGTAGTACAATGGTCATGTAATGAACGGATAGAACACAGACTACATGTGAGTCTGAGATAATATAACAATGGAAATAGTTCATGTTTTCAAAAGACTGTCTTGACAAGAATCCAGACTTTACGGTAGGTATTACATGGGCCAATACTTAGAGAAGCAGTCAAACAATATCAAACTTTGCAGTGATGTTTGACACTAGAAAACACATTTCTCTCTCTCTCTGTCTTTCTCTTTGTGTTTCTGCGTGTCTTTGTGTGTGCTGTTCTCTCTGTGTCTACTCTGTCTTGCTGTCGCTAATGATGTCTGTCGCGCTGTCTGTTGCACTCTCTCTTGCATTCTCTCGCGGTCACTGTTGCGCGGTCTCTCTCGCACGTAATCTCTCTCTCGTGCTGCCTCTCTTGCCCTCTCGCTTGTGCTGTCTCTCTTGCGCTGTTTCTCTTGTGCTGTCACTCTCGCTTGTGCCCCTTGTGCTCCTTGCACTATGTCCCCCCTCGCGCTGTATCCCCCCTCGCGTCGGGACCCCCCCGCCGGGTCGAGATCCCCCCCCCCCTCGCGCCGAGTCTCCCCCCCCCAACGCACAGTGTCCTCCCGCCCTCGCGCCCTGCTCCTCTCCCACCTTGCCCCCCCTCACGCTGTCTCTCTTGCGCTCTCTCTTGCTCTGTGTCTGTGTCTCTCTCTCCCCCTCTCGCTCTGTCCCTTTCTCCCCCCCCGTGCTGTGTCCGCCCCCCCGCGCTGTTGTCCCCCCCTCGCGCTGTGTCCCTCTCTCTGCGTCTTTCTCTCCCACGCTTTTTCTTTTTCTTGAATCTGATTTTCTCTTTGGTGCGCTGTCTCGAGCTTTGTCCCTCAAATGCTCTCTCTTGCAGACTCGCTCTCTCACACTCACTCTCTTGCACTTGCTCTTTCACTCTCTCTCGCTCTTTCTCTTTCACTCTGTCTGTGTCTCTCTCTCTCTTTCTCGCGCTCACTCCCTTGCACTCACTCTTTCACTCTCTCTTGCTTTGCCTTTGTCTCTGTCTCGCTCTGTCTGTGTCTCTATCTTTCTCTCTCGTGCGCTCTGTCTTTTTCTCTCGCATGGACTGTCTTTTTCTCACGCTGTCTGTCGTGCGCTCTCTCCATCTGTCACTCCTCTCTCTGTGTCTGTCACTTTCTCTGTCTCTCTCTGTCCCTGTCTGTTTGTCTCATTCTCTCTCTTTATCTCTGCATGTCTCTTGCTCCCTCTCTCCTGGTGTGTGTGTCTGTGTGTCGTGCTCTCTCTCCCTCTCTCTTCTCTCTCTCTCTGTCTGTGTGTCGCTCTATCTCTCTGTGTGTCTATCTCAGTCTCTGTCTGTCTGTCTCTCTCTCTGTGTGTGTGTGCGTGCACCTCTTGCTCTCGCCCCTTCTCTTTCTCTGTCGCATTCTCTGTCGCGCTCTGTCTTTCTAGCACTCAGTCTTGCTCACTTGCAGTTTCTCCCTCGCGTTCTGTCTCTCTCACGTTCTCTCTCTTTTGTGCTCTGTCTCCCTCACATGCTCTCTCTCTCGTGCTCTGTCTTTCTCGCGCACTCTCTCTCTAATGCTCCGTCTTTCTCTCTCGCGCTCTGTCTCTCTCGCGCTCTGTCTTTGTCTTTCTCTCTTGTGTTCTATCTCTGTTTCTCTCGCGCTGTCTTTCCCATGCTCTGTTGTTCTCTCGTACTCTGTCTTTCTTTCTTGCTTTCTCTCGCGCTATGCCCCTATCTCACACTCTGTTGTTCTCTCTTGCGCTTCTGTCTTTCTCTCTCTCGCGCTCGGTCTCTCTCTCGCGCTCTGTTGTTCTCTCTCGCGCTTCTGGTTCTCTCTCACGCTCCCAGTCTTGCGCTCCCCCTCTCGCGCTCTGTCCCCCTCTCGCGCTCTGTCCCCCTCTCGCGCTCTGTCCCCCTCTCACGCTCTGTCTCTCACGCGTGCTCTTTCTTGCGCGCGCTCTCTCTCTCTGACACTGTCTCTTTATGTCTCTGTGTCTGTCGCTCTCTCTATCTCTCTCTGTGCCTGTCTGTCTCTGCCTCACTCTCTCCCTATCTCTGCGTATCTCTTGCTTCCTCTCTCCTGGTCTGTGTGTCATGCTCTCTGTCTCTCTGTGTCTCTCTCCGTGTCTCGCTCTCTCTATCTGTCGCTGTCTCTCTCTCCCCTCTCTGTTTCGCGCTCTCCCCTCTCTGTCTGTCTCTCTCTCGCCCCTCCCTCCCTGTCGCCCTCTCCCTTCCTGTCACCTTCTCCCCCTTCTCTCTGTCACTCTTTGCCCCCCCCATCTGTTTCTCTGTCCCTTTGTGTCTCTATCCCTCTGTGTCTCCGTCTCTCTGTCTCGCTTTCCCTCTGTCTCTCTGTGTCTTTCGCTCTCTCCCTCTCTCTCTTGCTGTGTGTATGTGTGTGTCACTTGGTGTCTCTCTGTCATGCTCTGTGTCTCTGTCTCTTTCTCTCTCTGCTCTTTCTCTGCCGCACTCTCTCTTTCTCTCCCGTGCTTTGTCTTTTGCATCTGATTTTCTCTTTGGCACTCTCTCTCTCGAGCTTTCTCCCTCAAATGCTGTCTCTAGCAGGTTCACTCTCTCACGCTCACTGTCTTGCACTCGCTCTTTCACTCTGTCTCACTTTGCCTCTCTCTCTCTCTCTCTCGCTAGGTCTGTCTGTGTCTCTCTGTCGCGCTGTCTTTCTCTCTTGCGCTCTCTTTCTCGCGCTCTCTTTCTTGTGCACTCTCTGTCTTACTCTCTCTGTCTGTGTGTCTCGCACTGTCTGTGTGTGTGTCTCTCTGTTGCTCTGTCTTTCTTTCTTTCTCTCTCTCTGTCTGTCCCTGTCTCTCTGTCTTTCTGTATATGTGTGTGTGTGTGTGTGTGTGTGTGTGTGTGTGTATGTGTCGCTTGCTCTCTGTCCTGCTCTGTGTGTCTCTTGCTCTGTCTGTGTCTCTCTCTCTCTATTTCTTTCTGTCTCATTCTTTCTCTCTTTCTGTGTCTCTGTCTGTGTCTGTGCTGTCTCTCTCTCTCTCTCTCTGTCTGTCTCTCTCTGTTGTTCTCTGTCGCTCTCTCTCTCTGTGTTTCTCTCTTACGGTCTCTTGCAGTTTCATTCTCGCAATTTTTCTTGCGCTTGTTATCTCTCACTCGCTCTCTGTCTGTGTTGCTCTCTCTGTTGCTCTCTCTCTGTCTCTCTCTCTCTGTGTTGCTGTCGCTCTGTGTCTCTCTCTCTCTGTGTCGCTGTCTCTCTCTCTGTTGCTCTTTCTCTCTCTATCTCTGTCTGTCCCTGTCTCTCTCTCTCTCTCTCTCTTGCTCCCTCTCTCTTGCTGTGTGTGTGCGTGTCACTTGCTCTCTGTCTCTCCTGCTCTGTGTGTCTTGCTGTCTCTATCTCTCTGTGTCTGTCTGTCTCTAACTCTCTGTCGCTGTCTCTTGCTCCCTCTGTCTTTGTGTGGGTGCCTCTCGCTCTCTCCCTCTCTCTGTCACGCTGTCTCTGTCTCTTGCTCATTATCTGTGTCTCTCTTGCACTCGCTGTCTTACGCTCGCTTTCATGCTCTGTCTCTCTCTCTCACGCTCTGTCTCTCACTTGCATGTCCAGACTTTCTCTCCCTCGCTGTGTCTTTCCCTCTCACGCTCCCTCCATGCCTCTGTCCCTCCCTGTCGCCCTCCCACTCCCTGTCGTCCTCCCCCCCCTCTCTCTGTCCCTCTGTGTCTCTGTCCCTTTGTGTCTCCCTCTCTCTGTCTGTCTCTGATTCTCTGTCTGTGCCTCTCTCTGTCCCCTTCTCTCTCCCTCTCTCTCTGTCTTTCTCGTTCTCTCTCGCGCGCTCTGTCTCTCTCTTGTGCACTCAGTCTGTACCTCTCTCTCATTCTGGCTCTTGCTCTTGGTCCGTCTCTTGCTCCGTCTCTCGCGTCTGTGTGTCTTTCTCTCTCCCTCTGTGTGTGCGTCTCTCTTTCTTTCTGTCTCTGTCATTCTCTCTCTGTCGCTCCCTCCCCTTCTGTGTCTGTCTCTCTCTTCCCCTCTGCGTCTGTCTCTTTCTCCCCTTCTGTGTCTGTCTCTCTCTGTCTCTGTCTGCCCCTCTGTCGCTCTCTCTGTCGCTCTCTCCCCCTCCCTGTTGCTCTCTCTGTCTCTGTCTCTCTCTGTCTCTGTCTCTCTCTCTCTCTGTCTCTCTCTCTCTCTGTCTCTCTCTGTGTCTCTCTCTCTCTCTCACACGCTCTGTCTTTCTCTCTCATTCTGGCTCTCACTCTCGCTCTGTCTCCCGCTCTCTGTGTCGCTTTCTTTCTTTCTCTCCCTGTTTCGCTCTTTGTCTCAGTGCTGCTCTGCCCCTCTCTGTCTCTGTCCTCTTTCTGTCGCTCTCTTTCCCCTCTCTATCTCTGTCTCTCTCTCTCCCCTCTCTTTCACCCTCTTTCCCCCCTCTGTCTCTCTCTCTCTCTCTCCCCTCTCTGTCTCTCTCTCTCTCCCCCTCTGTCCCTCTATGTCTCCATCTCTCTGTCTCGCTCTCCCTCTGTCCTCTGTGCCTTTCACTCTCTCTCTTGCTGTGTGTATGTGTGTGTCACTTGGTGTCTCTGTCTCTCTCTCTCTCTGTGTCTGTCTCTCTCTCTCTCTCTCTCTGCTTCTTTCTCTCTCTGCATCTTTCTCTGCTGCACTCTCTCTTTCTCTCCCAGCTCTGTCTTTTGCGTCTGATTTTCTCTTTGGTGCTCTCTCTCGAGCTTTCTCCCTCAATTGCTCTCTTTAGCAGGCTCGCTCTCTCGCATTCACTCTCTTGCACTCACCCTTTCACTCTCTCTCACTTTGTCTCTCTCACTCTTTCTGTCTGTCTCTCTCTCTCTCGCCTTTGCTCTGTCTGTTTCTCTCTGTCGCACTGTCTTTCTCTCTTGCGCTTTCTTTCTCATGCACTGTCTGTCTCACTCCCTCTGTCTGTCTCTCACTCTCGCTGTGTGTGTCATTCTGTTGCTCTGTTTCTCTGTCTCTCTCTGTCTGTCCCTGTCTCTCTGTCTTTCTGTATGTGTGTGTGTGTATGTGTCGCTTGCTCTCTGTCCTGCTCTGTGTGTCTCTTGCTGTGTGTCTCTTTCTCTCTCTGTCTCCGTGTGTGTCTCTGCCTCCCTCTCTCTCTCTCTGTTGCTCGTTCTCTCTCTGTCTGTCTGTCACTCTCTGTTGTTCTCTGTCGCTCTCTCTCTCTGTGTCTCTCTCTTGCGGTCTCTCTCGCGGTTTCTTTCTCGCGCTTGTTATCTCACGCTCATTCTCTCTCTGATCTCTCTCTCTCTGTCGCTCTCTCTCTGTGTTGCGTGCTCTCTCTCTCTCTCGCTGTCTCTGTGTCTCTCTCTCTCTCCCCCCCTCCCTCTCTGTTGCCCTCTCTCTATGTGTCTGGCCCTCTCTCTCTCTGGCTGTCTCTGTCTCTCGCTCCCTCACTCTTACTGTGTGTGTGTGTGTGTGTGTGTGTGTGTGTGTGTGTGTGTGTGTGT
>NC_063344.1:58057126-58079483 GCF_021869965.1 Rhincodon typus
TGTGTGTGTGTGTGTGTGTGTGTGTGTGTGTGTGTGTGTGTGTGTGTGTGTGTGTGTGTGGCTTGCTGTCTCTCTCGCTCTCTCTCTGCATCTCTCTCTCTATCTGTGTCTGTCTTGCGGTGTCTCTCTTGCTTTCTGTCGTCCTCTCCCGTGCCCTGTCGTCTTCTCCCGCGCCCTGTCGTTCTCTTTTGCCTGATTTTCTCTTTTGTGCTGTCTCTCTCGCAAGCTTGCTCTCTCACGCTCTTTCGCTCTCTCTTGCACTGTCTTTCTTGCTCTTGCTGTATGTCTGTCTGTCTCTCTCGCTCTGCCGGTGTCTGTCTCTCTCTCGCTCTCTCTTGCTCTGTCTGCGTCTCTCTGTCACGCTCTGTCTTTCTCTCTTGTGCTGTCTTTCTCACGCTTGCTCTCTTTCTTGCTCACTCTCTTATGCGCTGGCCCTCTCTCTTTCTCTTTCTCTCTGTTTCTCTCTGTCTCTGCTCTCTCTTTGTCTCTCTCTGTGTGTTGCTCTCTTTGTGTCACTTTCTTTCTTTCTCTCTCTGTCTCTGTCTCTGTCTCTCTCACTCTCACTGTGTCTCTCTCTGTATCTCTTTCTCTCTGTGTCTGTCTGTCTCTCTCTCCCTCTGTCTGTTATTGTCTCTCGCTCTGTCTCTCTCTCTCATGCTCTATTTCTCACGCTCTCTTTCTCTCCCGCGCTGTCTCTCACGCTCATTCTTTTTTGCTCTCTCTTACTCTGTCTCTCTTGCACTGTGTGTCTATCTCTCTCTCTCTCTCACTCTGTCTGTGTCTCTCTGTTGCAGTCTTTCTTTGTCTCTTGTGCTCTGTCTTTCTTACGCTCGCTGTCTCTCTTGTGCTCTGTCTCTCTTGCATTCCTGGTCTCGCGCTCTCTTGCTCTCTGTTTCTCTCTCTCCCTCTTTCTCGCTCCCCCCACCTCCATCTGCTCGTCTCCTCTGTCTATGTCTCTCTCTCTCTCTGTCTTCCCTCCCATCTGCCTCTCTCTGTCGCTCTCTCTTACCCCTGTCTGCCCATCTGTCTCTCTCTCTCCGCCCCCTCCCATCTGCTCATCTCTCTCCCCCATCTGCTTCTCTCTCTCTCTCTCTCTTCCCCCGCCCCCCCCGTCTCTCTCTGCATCTGCCTGTCTCTCTCTCCCTCTCTCTCACACCGACCCCCCCCTCCCCCTGTCTGCCCGTATCTCTCTGTCTCTGTTTCTGTTTCAGGATTTAGAGAATTTCCAAGTGATTTGTTGTCTTTGATGCCTTGACCCATGATCTTATCAAATGGCCTATTCCTGCCCTTAATTCATATGTTTGTATGTTCAGTTGTCATCCTCACAACTGGTGGTGAAGTGATGTTTCTGAACAGCGTGGGGGACTGCAAGACTCAGCTCATGTAGCTTGAATGGAAACCACAAGAGCTGATGTATTGTGCATGTACCAAGCGGACAGGACCCAATTTACCCCCACTCTCCCAAAGCCAGCAGGAGCAGTTCTAGGAAACCAGTTAGCCATTCTGGTACACTCCAGTGTAAGAGGATGGGTGAGACTAACTAGATAACCAACAAGCTGGCACAAGTGTCATTAACTGAAGGTTCTCTTTTGCTCTGAGATGTCAAAATTCTTCTCTCTCCTACAGCTTTGCAATGCTGAGTGGTGTGCCTTGCTCTGAGCCTTGACACAAGTATAATGGTTGAGATGTTGTGCAGCACTTTGTTTTCAATTGAAGCTGTAGTTAGAGCTTAATGGTGCAATTTGTTAAAGATTCCACCACGCCGTGGCATTTAGGAATGGCTATCTAGGTTATGGCTCAGTGCTTCACTGGAACGTTTTGAGTCAGACTGAGCAGATGCTAAATACTTCCTTGGAGCAGTGGGAAGGAAATGAGAAGACGAGTCATTTTGAGCTGCTGTAATGAAGCAATCTCTTGGTCAATCTTGGCTTGAGTTTGTGTAGGGCATTAAAACATATCCAAAAGTGAAAGTTTGAATGACACCATATTATTAATTCTAGACTTTCTAATAGGTTTTTAACTACATCAAAATGGCAGTGATTATCAAATCTTTGCATCAGTTAATGATAGTTGGATGATAGGCTCTCCCATTAGTAACCAGAAGCACATTTGATTTTTCTTCTGTTGTTTATGAGAAACTAGCAAAGTGCTTTCATTTAATCTCTTGTGAACATATAAAAATGGCTAAACAAAAAAAAAATCACAGCTTGAACTTCATTGTGTTTTCAAATCCTCATTCATTAACGTGACTCCCTGTCCTCCTGTGAAAGAGGTTACATGCAGGAATGAAAAGTAGCTTATGGTACCCACAGGGCACATGTCTTGTTCAAATCTATATTTCACAAATACAAAGAGGAATGTAAATGATTATTTTGAATACCTCTATGCTTGACTTGGCATCTGATGGAAAGCAGAACTTCAGTTCTGTTGTCGAAAATAATTGCCTGAAATGGGAGGCTTTGAAAGGCACATGTAGACCTTTTACCCTTCTGGAGAATGTGTTAGCCATTATCGCGTTAAATTCTTTTCAATAACCTGAAATTGACATGAAGTACACCGAACAAAATTCTCGAATTATGTTCGTGACAATGAATGGTATCTTCCCTTGTGCAGTTAACGTTCAGCAGTAAATGCGGAAGTGAACATCTTTAGGAGACGGTTGGCTTTGCTCACACAGTTAGACTGTTCTTAGTTTCTCATGCATGCCTGCATTGCAGCAAGGGTGCGCAGGAAGTCAGTGTCCCCACTGTTACCTTAAGGAGCCAAAGGTCAAGATGCTGTATTTAAAGCATTCACTTTCTGCATGCGAGGAACATGACTCAGGGTCTCAAATCTCCTCTTTTAAACTCCAGCAGGTACAATCCGAGCCCATCATAATTTCCATTTTAGGTATTAGCCTGACGAACCTTCTCAGAAGTGCTTACACCCTTCCTGCAATAAGGTGTGCAATACTGTACACAATCTCATTGGTGCCCTGTATAAATGAGACATAATCCCCCTATTCACTTTGTGTCAAATTTCCTAATTACTTGCTGTACCTGAATACTAATTCTTTGTGATTCAAGCACAAGAACATCAGATCCCTCTGCACTTCTGAGCTCTGCAATCTCTCACCATTCAGATAATCTTTTTTTTTTTACTGTCAAAATGGGCATTTTCACATTTTCCTACCTTGTATTCCATTAGTCAAATCTTCACCCACTCACTGGAGCTATCCAGATATTTTATAGCCTCCTTATGTTCCCATTGCAGAATGCTTTCTTGCCTATCTTTGCATTATCAAATTTGACAAATGTACCTTCTGTTCTTTCATCCAAATCATTTATATAAACTGTACTGAGGTGAGATCCCAGCACCATCCCCACAAAATCAATCCGTACATTTGGCCAATCAGAAAATAAGTTATACATCCCGCCTGCTTGTTGTTAGTCAGCCAATCTTCTCTCTTAGTCAATATCTTACCCCCATACCATGAACTATTATTTTCTGCACATACCTTTTAGATACAGCACTGTATCAAATACATTCTGGAAATCTAAATACAGTACATTGGTTTGACAACGGATCAAAACCCAGAACTGTTTATAGATTTTGTTTTTACTTTTAATTCCTGTTTTTAAAAGCAGGGCTAATTTAGTGACTGGCAAAGTCCTGTATGAAACCCACGGAATGTAAATTGCCAGGGGATCTACGAAAAGGAAGATGAAACAAGAAAAGATAATCATGGATAACACAGTGTAAAGCTGGATGAACACAGCAGGCCAGGCAGCATCAGAGGAGCAGGAAAGCTGACGTTTTGGGTTGGGACCCTTCTTCAGAAATGGGGAGGGGGAAGGGAGCTGGGAAATAAATAGAGAGGAGAGGTGGGGCTGGGGAAGGTAGGTGGGATGGTGATAGGTGAGTACAAGTAGGGAGTTGGTCAGTGAGGTGGGAGGAGCGGATAGGTGGGAGAGAAGATGGACAGGTTGTGTCAGGTCAAGGAGGCGGGAATGAGAGGGAGGGTTGGTCATGGGATGAGGCCAGTGGTGGGGAGATTTTGAAACTGGTAAAATCCATGTTTAGGCCATCAGGCTGTAGGCTCCCGAGGCGGAATATGAGGTGCTGCTCCTCCAGTTTGCAGGTGGTGTCATTATGACACTGGAGGAGGCTCAGGATGGACATGCCGCCCAGGGAGTGGGAGGGGGCATCAAAATGGCTCACAACTGGGAGGTGTTGTCGTTTGTCGCAAACAGAGCGCTGTTCCTGACAAAGTGGTCTCCAAGTCTCCGCTTGGTCTCACTGATATAGAGGAGGCCACATCGAGAGAAGCAGATGCAGTAGACAAAGTTGATGGATGTGCAGGTGAACTCCTGTGGAAGATTTGTTTTGTGCCTTGAATGGAGGTGATGGGGGAGGTGTAGGGGCACGTGCACTTCCTGTGGGTGCAGGGAAAGGTGCCGGGGGTGGTGGGCTTAGTGTGGAGTGTGCAGTGAATGAGGGAGTCATGGAGAGAGCAGATAGGGGTGGGGAGGGAAATATATCTTTGGTTGCGGGGTGGGATTGTAGGTGGCGGAAGTGGTGGAGAACGATATGTTGGATATGGAGGTTGGTGGGGTGATATGTGAGGACACGGGGGATTCAGTCATTTATATTTGTGGGGGGGTGTGTGAGGGCAGAAATGCGGGAAACGCAGGAGGTGCGGGTGGGGGCATTTTCGATCACCAGAGCGGGGAAGTTACGGTCCTTGAAAAAGGAGGACATCTAGGATGTGCAGGAGTGGAACGCTCCATCTTGGGAGCAGACGTGGCGGAGTTGGAGGAATTGGGATTAGGGGATCACATTCTTGCAGGAAGGTGGGTGAGAGGAGGTACAGTCGAGGTAGCTGTGGGAGTCGGTGGGCTTGAAATAGATGTCAGTTTCAAGGCGGTCACCAGAGATGGAGATGGAGAGGCCCAGGAAGGAGAGGGAGGTATCAGAGATGGTCCAGGTGAACTTGAGTTTGGGGTGAAAGGTGTCAGTAAAGTTGATGAACTGTTTGAGCTCCTTGTGGGAGCACGAGGCAGCGCCAGTACAGTCATCAATGTAACGGAGGAAGAGGTGGGGTTAGTGCCAGTGTAGCAGCGGAAGAGGGACTGTTCCACGTATTCCTACGAAGAGGCAGGCATAGCTTGGGCCCATGCAGGTTCCCATGGCCACCCCCTTAGTCTGTAGGAAGTGGGAGGAGTTACAGGAGAAGTTGTTCAGGGTACAGACAAGTTGTGTTAAGCGGATAAGGGTGTTGGTGGAGGGGGACTGGTTGGGCCTGCGGGAGAGGAAGAAGCAGAAGGCTTTTAGGCCATCTGTGTGGGAGATACAAGTGTACAGGGATTGGATGTCCATGGTGAAGATGAGGTGCTGGGGGCCAGGGAATTGGAAGTCTTGGAGGAGGTGGAGGGTATGGGTGGTATCCCGGAAGTAAGTGGGGAGTTCCTGGACTGGGTGGGGGCGGAAGTAGAGTCAAGGTAAGCGGAGATGAGTTCAGTGGGGCAGGAGCAGGCAGAAACAATGGGTTGGCCGGGGCAGTCAGGTTTGTGAATTTTGGGAAGGAGATAGAAACGGGCGGTGTGGGGTTGGGGAATGATGAGGCTGGAGCCTGTGGGTGGGAGGTCACTTGAGGTGATGAGGTTATGGATGGTATAGGAGCTGATGGTTTGGTGGTCAGGGGTGGGGTCATGATCAAGGGGGCGGTAGGAGGAAGTGTCAGAAAGTTGGCGCCTGGCCTCAGCGATGTAAAGGTCCATGCGCCATACCACAACTGTGCCTGCCTTATCTGCGGGTTTGTTAGTGAGGTTAGGGTTGGAGCGGAGGGCTACACCTCCCCCCTCATCTCCATTCAAGGCCCAAAACAAACCTTCCGCATCAGACAGAAGTTCACCTGCACATCCGCTAATGTGGTCTATTGTATCCGCTGTTCCCGATGTGGCCTCCTCTACATCGGTGAGACCAAGCGGAGGCTCAGAGACTGCTTTCTAGAGCAGCTGCGCTCTATTCACGACAAACGACAACACCTTCCAGTCGTGAACCACTTCAACTCCCCCTCCCACGCCCTGGGCAACATGTCCATCCTGGGCCTCCTCCAGTATCACAACGACACCACGTGGAAACTGGAGGAGCAACACCTCATATTCCGCCTCTGGAGCCTACAGCCCGATGGCCTGAACATAGAATTCACCAGTTTCAAAATCTCCCCACCACCTGCCTCATCCCCGGTCCAACCCTCCATCTCATCCCCGCCTCCTTGACCTGACACAACCTGTCCATCTTCTCTCCCACCTATCCGCTCCTCCCACCTCACTGACCAATCCCCACCGTTCCCTACCTGCACTCACCTATCACCATCCCACCTACCTTCCCCAGCCCCACCACTCCTCTCTCTATTTATTTCCCAGCTCCTTTCCCCCTCCCCCATTTCTGAAGAAGGGTCTCGACCCGAAACATCAACTTTTCTGCTCCTCTGATGCTGCCTGGCCTGCTGTGTTTCTCCAGGTCCACACTGTGTTACCTCTGACTCAACATCTGCGGTTGTTGCTATCCTGAAAATAATGAGGGGACTGATTATTTCTCCCTTCTCAAGAGAAAACCTCATTTTGCAGACGTGTCTGTTTTCCTGTGCACAAGAACAAGGGCTTGAAAAGCCCATTTTGAACAGCTCTAGAGTGGACTAGTGGGACTGCATGCTGTTGTGCGTACCAGCCTGCACTCGAGCATTCATCTATGGTTACAATCTGTCCCCTAGTTATCCCTATGTTGTGGGAAGACCCATTCTGTCTGAGCATTGACAACAGCTTTTATAAAACAAAAAGGAAATGGGACAAAGGAACCTCAGTTAACCTCCAAGACTAAGAATGTGAACAAATCTACAATACGAAGATTGTGAAACTGACTACTCAGCTCCCAATGTCCATCCTATTAGTTCCATCCACAGCATTGGCCACAATACTTCTTACCAACAGTACAACATTTTGAACTCACCTCTTAGTTCTACTCTGTTTGTGTATATGTTAGTATTTATTCTTGCATTTAGTAACGAATAAACTCACTTTTTATTTGATAATCCATGGAAACCTGGTTAAATTGGCTCCTTTTAAAATGCAAGTTAATTTTGGTTCAGGGGGACAGTATCCAGAAGGGAACAGACCCTTAAACTAACCTTGATGCAACCAACAGAGTGGCTGGATAAGTAAAGAAGGAGCCAAGTTGTTCGTCCTCACCAGGAAGTGTCTCACTTTGGGCTACCCATTCTGGAACCAGAATGAATTGGGGAAACATCGCCTGAGATCTGGTCATAACAAATATTTGGCCCATCCGGGAAATCTATTGAGGGGTTTGATTCCAACTTGCACCCACAGAAGAAATAAAAATAAAATTACAGTGGGTACATTGTCAATTTTGAAATTAATTTTGAATAGAGAAACTAAAAATGGCTTTCTTGAGTTTGCACCACTACAGTGTAGAAAGGTCTGCAGAAATAAGGGCAGTTACTTTCGATTATTTAGAAATTCTGTCCCCTTACTCAGCTATAATATTCACAGAGACATTTGGGGTAGAATTTTGCCGGAAAAGCCGAAATTTTAAAAGGGGTGACCGACTGTTTACAAGAGGAAACCGAAGCAGGTAAAACAAACGCAGCAGTGGTAGAGAGAGTCAATTTAGAGCGTCGAAATTAATATTTCCAGAGAAAGAAAAGGCATGAGAGGGAAAAGAACAAGGAGAGATGAGCGAGCATTTCTAGAAAAACTGAGAGAAAAGGAAGTGGAACCATGTCAACCTGAGCTGAGGAACAAGAACCGCCTGGTGTTCCATGTTCAATTCCTTTCATAACAAAGGATAACACTCTATTAGCCATCTTCATTGTATGATGCAACTACATATTACTTGTGATTCATGCATGAGATCACCTCGTTCCATCTGCATCTTAGAATTCTGCAGTCATTCTCTATTTGAGTACTTGCCAAAGTGAAGAATTTCATTTTATTCCCACATTAATACAATCTGTATGCCAGATTTTTACCAACTCAACCTATCGATATATGTCCATGTCTTCCTTGCATCGCCTGCACGACGCACTTTCTTAATGATCTTCATATTGGCTGTAAATTTTGCCGCAATGTCTTTGCTTCCCTCATCTAAGCCCTTGATATAAATTGTATAAAGCTGAGGCCCCAGCACAGACCCCTACAGGACTCCATTCACTGTATACTGTGAATCAACAAAGGAGCCATTTGTAATATATTGTTGTCTGCCAGCCAGTCCATCTTCTATCCATGCCTGTATATGACCCCTACACTGTGTTCTTCTATTTTATATACTTTGCACAATAACCCTTAACGTGGCACATGGTTAAATGCCGTCTGAAAATCCAAGTACAGTATGTCTGCAGGCTCCCATTTATCCACTGCAGATGCTGTGGTTCAAAGAACTTCAACACGTTAGTTAAATACTATTTCCCCTTTGCAAAACCATACTGACTCTTCCTGATTACCGAGCGTTTTGCTGCGTGCCCAGCTTTAACCTCCTTAGTGATCGACTCTAACACTTGCCCCAGGCCGACGTCAAGCTAAATGGTGTACAGTTTTCTGCCTTCCTGAATAAATGAGGTGTATTTCCAGTCTGATGGAGAGGCAAGCATTCTAGACTCAGTGTTAGCGTTTTGAGTCCGATGACTGTTCCTCAGAACTGGACCCAAAAACATGAACTTTGATTTCTCTTCTCAGATGCTGCCAGACCTGCTGAGCTTTTCCAGCAACTTCTGTTTTTGTTCCTGATTTCCAGCATCTGTGGTTCTTTCAGTTTTTATTGTGGCTCAGTTGGTTTGACAGCTGCTTCACAATGCAGGGTGATGCCAACATTGTGGGTTCCATGCCTACATCAATTGACGTTACTATTGAGGTGTGGTGACCTTTGGGTTAAACCTTCACCAGTCGCCACTCTCTAATGAAGGACCAGCCCTGTGGTTTGGCAGTTTTAACTCCTCATCTTTACTGAAATCCTCCGTAAGTCAGGGCCTAGAATTCTTTAGTAGCATTTAGGAGTTTGCCAATTTGAACGATTTTAAACAAAAACAGAAAACAGAGCACCCCAGCAGGTCTGACAGCGTCAGTCATCAGAAAGTAGAGTCAACATTTCAGATCTTCAGCATCCACAGTTCTTTCATTCATTTGAATGACCATGCGATTCATAGATACCATGCCAACAGTTTGCAAGCCATGTTCACCTTGAATGTGGAATCTTTTCACAAGACATTGGTGAAGACTGCATCTGGAGTGCTCTGTATAGTTTTGGACCCCTTACTTGAGGAAGGAGGTAATTGCATTGGTGGTAGCTCAGTGGGGGTTCACCAGATTAACTCCAGTCATGGAAAACTCCTCCTACGAGGAGAGATTGAACGGTTTAGACCTATAACAAAAACAGAAGTTGCTGGAAAAGCTCAGCAGGTCTGGCAGCATCTATGAAGAAAAAATCATAGTTAACGCTTCAGGTCGAGTGACCTGCGTTCTGAGGAAGGGTCAACAGACCCAAAACGTTAACTCTGATTTTTTTTCACAGATGCTGCCAGACCTGCCGAGCTTTTCCAGCAACTTCTGTTTTTGTTCCTGATTTACAGCATCTACAGTTCTATCAGTTTTTGATGTAGGCCTATACTTGGTCATGTTTAGAAGACTGAGAGGAAATCTGATTGAGGTATCTAAGATGCTAAAGGGGATTGACAAAGTAGATATAGAGTGTACTATTGCCATGTGAGGAAATCTGGAACAAGAGGTCATAGTCTTGGGCTGAGGGATCGTAGATTTAAAACAGGGATAAGAAGAAATTACTTCTGTCAAAGTTCGTGAATCTGTGGAATTCATTACCTCAGTGTGGAGGAGGCTGGGACATTGAATAAGTTTAAGGAGGAAACTGACTTTTAATTAGTTATGGATTAAAGGGTGATGGGCAGGAAGGGAAAGTTGAGGCCGAGATGGGATCAGCCATGGCTGTGTCAAATGGTGCTGGCTCAAGGAGCTGAATTGGTTGCTCCTGCTCCGTGTTCTTAACATCTTAAAATAAAGTTGGTGTGTAGGAAAAGGAAGGACACCAAACATCATTAAGTTTATCCCATAAATATGAATGCAGTTGCTGATGGACCAATATTCCCTCTAACCTTTTTGAGTATTCGTTCTTTAACAGCATGGCCTCTAATTTTTCTGCGTGGTCCTACATGGACAGTACATTAAAAGGGCTGGCCTTAGGAAGGGTGGCGCGGTATTGCGGGTTCCTGCGTACTTTAAAAGGGAACTTTGATTGGGTCAAGGTGTAATTAAAAAAATAAGAGTGAGGCATTTCGAGGCAGCACACCTCAGGAAGGGTAAACTCACCTTGGAAAGAGTGTAGTTTATTTGAGTTGTTCTAATTGAAATGTTTTAAGTTTAATGGCTCTATGGTGTAAATGGTGGGACAAGTTTAAACGTACATACAAATGAATGAATTAGGAGCAGGAGTAGGTTGGTCATTCCCTGGAACCTATTCAGCCATTGGATAAGGTGATGGCTGATCTTTGGGGTGGCTCAGTGGTTAGCACTGCTGCCTCACAGTACCAGGGAGTTGGGTTCAATTCCACCCTCAGGTGACGGTCTGTGTGGAGTTTGCACATTCTCCCCGTGTCTGCATGGGTTTCCTCCGGGTGCTCCGGCTTCCTCCCACAGTCCAAAGATGTGCAGACTAGGTGAATTGGCCATGCTAAATTGTCCATTGAATCCAGGGATGTGTAGGCTAGGTGGGTTAGCCATGGGAAATGCAGGGTTACAGGAATAGGGTAGTGTGTGGTGGGTCAGGGTGGGATGCACTTTGGATGGTCATTATGGACTTGGTGGGCTGAATGGCCTACTTCTGCTGTGCAGGGAGTCTATGATGCTATAATCTGATTCAGTCTTCTATTTTGCAGTGTACCCCCTATGTTCTTTGATTCTTGACCAACGAGGGAATCAGTATAACTCAGCAATAAAAATATTCAATCGCTGTGCCAGTCTGAAGACCCTTGGAGAAAAGCAGAAGTTCTCATCACTGTCTTAAATGGGAGACTTCTTACCTCTGAAACTCTGTCCTTCTGTTCTGGTCTCTCTGGTAAATGGAGAAAGGTCCTTCTAGCAGGCTATCCTGTCAAGGCCTTCGGTGTAATATATGTATCAGTAAACCCATCGCATTCTTCAAAACTCTAATACCTGTCCAGCCTTTCTCAAGGGACAACCCCTTCATCTGAGGAATTAGTGGAGTGGGCCTTCTTGACGCTGATTCTCATTCGATTCTGTCCTTACTTAAGTAAAGAGATCAAAACGGTATACAATCCTTCCATATGTGATCTTACCAATGCAACTATAGTAAAACTTTTTCCTCCTCCTATATTCCATTCTGTTGCAATAAACAACATACTTGTATTTGTATTCCTGATCACCTGTATAGTGATAGTGACATTTTGTGATCCATGTACCAGGGTACCCAAATTTCTCTGCATTGCATAATTTTGAAATCTCATTAAAAATTAGAAACAAGTGCATCTAATCAGCAGTCCTTTTTTTAAAAAAAAATGAAGCCTGTAAGCATCTGGTGACCTTCATCTAGAACCCAGTGCTTCCATGAAGAGGTTTGTGAAATTTAAATGGCATAATACAGACTTTTGTCATCAATCCAGTTTTATACTGTGGACAAAAGCATAGTCAGTTTGTGATGTTATGTTTAAATCAAATCCCTGGTGTGTCATTTGGCACTTCATTTCTGGAATGTAAGAGGTTTAAATGTAGATTTATCAATTTCTTGTTGAACCAGGGTTCCTCGTGTATGCAGTAGCTTGCTGGATCTATCTGACACACCCACTAGTACCGCAGTATAATTCCTTCAAATAATTGCCAGAGACAACTATGAGCAATCTACCTTTCTCCCAGCTGTCTCTAGCTGTCTATCACTCGCCAAACAATCGCAATCCAAGAGTGTATTTTCACATTTGCCATTTTAAGAAAAAGAAACACCCACACATATACAGCAACTTGATTTTTACAGCGCTACCTCACAAGACCTCCTTGCAAAATGGAGTCAAAATTTCAATTTGAAATGTTTTATTAATTTGTTTACTACTGCATTTTGTCCTCTGAAACAGCAGAGAATTCAACACCACATGATGTATTGTTTTATCGTACCTATTGAACTATTTCTAATTCTGTTGAAATCAATTTTAGATAAAGTCAGTAAATACCTGAAAGGTATGTGTTTCACCTTGCTTTAGATTGGATGTGGTGTTACACCCTGGCAGTCCCGAGGACTTAGCTGTGTTGGATCTTAATTCCACATGGGAAAAATATGATGGAACATTTTCTGGGGGCTCCAGTGCATATTAGAATTGATTCTACTTCATAAATATTGATGGATTCGGATGAATCAAATTAAGACTGGAAGAGGAGAGAGTTCACCTCAAGCGTACATGGAGCTTTTTGAGTACATTTTCGAAACATGCTTGAGTATTAATGCAAGCTCTTCCAGCAGCATGTGACATCCACTGAGAAGCTCAGACTGCTGTGGTGCGAGTGCTCCAGTTCTGCTTTTCCCAATGCTGGAAACGAAAGGTGGGAAGGGTAGTGCGTCACTTGAGATGCTTTCTGCTGTTCATTCTCAGCACTTTTCAATTATTAAAGCAGCCAGTCAAGAAATATTTGTGTCCGATTTTAGAGATTGCTTGCCCAGGGTGTTCGTAAAAAAAGAGAGGGGTGTTTTATTCCCAGCATGCATTTCTGTTGGATACCAGTCAATTAAGAAAGCAATGCTTCATAGTTGCCCATAATCTCTCTCTTTCTCTCATTGTAGCTTTCACACAGACACACAACACACACACACAGCTCTGAAGAGATCTTCTTTTACCTCCTTGACTGGGAAGATATCTAATTCATTTTTTTTTGGCCGTCAAGATTAATACCAGTAACAAGTTTATATCAAATCTGTTGGAGGCTAAATCCTGGATAATTTTGAGTTGAGGTATTCATGTACCGGAGAGATCAGTTTGCATCAATCATATAAAGGTTTGCAAAACAGAGTCGTCCTGCTATTGAAAGAGGTGTTTCTCTTCACCTTTAACAACAATTTCCCTTTGCCCCTCTGTTTCTAACTTCTGTTCCTCTTTTCACTGGTGGTAGTGTCTTTGTTTTCTCCCTGTCTCCTTGAGAATGAGGCAAAAACAAAACAAAGCTTGGGGCCCATTCGAAGTTGCCCTGAAATTGATTGGCCCTCAGGCCATTTCAGAGCACATTTACAAGTCAACCACATTGCTATGGGTCTGAAGTAACATATAGGCCAGACCAGGTAAGAATGGCAGATTTCCTTCCCAAAGGGCATTAGTGAACCAGACGGGTTTTCACAATAATGCTCAAATATGGCACGAAACAATGTGAACATTGAAAGTCCCAACAAGTACTTCCATTGCATGATTCCAGGAGGTGGGGGCTGAACAGGCATAATTATTGAAGAGTGGAAAATTGCATGAGGAAAATCGCAATTGGCCTTAATGGACCAGGTAGCATGAACTTTACTCAATATACTATTTTGACAAAATATGGGAAAGTTCAGCCTTGGGTTTTAAATGAGTAAACAATATTACAGTAGCTGAAATGTCTTTACAATGGTACCAAATTCACAGCATTCTCCCCAGTTCTCTCATACTTCAGAAAGTCAAGTGAGCAAACACCATGGAGTCAAGTCTTTTTACTACAGTGGAGGTGGTAAATTATGATTTCAGGAAAAGAAGCTGGGAGGTGTGAAATACCCTGTCACACTGGGGAAAAGTGATTTTTTATGATTATTTGATCTGCGATTCCGACTAATTTCAAAGTCAGAAGTTGGGCTAAAGTGTAAGAATTTGTGACAGCAGAGCACGTTATTTGGTGTTAATGTTAGCAACAAACCAGCTTCATATCCTGAACAGTGAAGTGTAATTTCTCCTCTGAAATCTGTGTAGACATTTAATTTCAGCTCTAACCTATAGGTGGCATGTAAAAGAGGATTTCAACTTTAAAGTCAAGGCTGAAATTGACAAGAACAGTTGGATTTCTTAAAAAAAGAATTCAAATGTAAGTATATCTGGAATTGTAAAGCCACGATAATGAATAAATTGTGTAAATTGGTCTTTAGATACCTTTTAAGTGTCGCATGTTTGGGGGACACGATTTCCTTGATCATAGAGGACTTTAGAGTGATAGTATCACAAATAACGATCCAGCATTTACTGAATATTGCAGATTATAATGAAAAGTGTTGTGATAGAATATGTTAATTATCAAATTACAGTATCACAGTATGATACAGGACAGAAGGAGGTCCTTTGGCCCAACATACCTGTGCTAGCTTTTGAGCTACCTGATTAGTCCCACACATCCTGTTATTTTCCCATAGTCCTGCAGATCAGTGTCTAAATCAAAATCTGCTTTCATTGCCCCTGCAGAATGTTCTAGATTGCAACAACTCACTGTGTTTAAAAAAAATTACATGTTGCCTCTGGTTGTTTTACTGACTGTCTTAAGTCAGTGTTCTTCAATTACCATGCCTCCTGCCATTGGAAACAATTTCTCCTTATTTACTTTCTCAAAGGTTTTCTTCACAGTTCTTCTTAACATTCTCTCAGCTCTAAGAGAACAAGCCTTGCTTCTCAAGATAACAAGGTTTCCTCATCCTTGCATCTTGGTTTTGTTCTCTTTATTAATAAAGCTACTGATTAATATGCTTTAGTAGCAGCTTTGTTGACTAGTCCCTTCAATCTTCAAAGATCTGTTTACAAACACCTCCAGTTTCTCGTTTCCTCCTTCCTGCATTCTCTGCTTGAAGGCAGGTCTGACCCATAAAACGTATGACATCCGCCAGTAGTAAAGATTCACCCTATGGAAGTGAGGATTGAACTGTAAGCCACTAGTACTAACTTGATACGCACCGGCCATCCAGGTAAATGACCTCACCAGCGCCTAAGGAACCCAAGTTCCTGCGGCAGCATATGTTTTTACCTGCACGTTGTAGCATGGAGCTATTGTTGACAAGGATCCATCACGTTGATGACCTGCAATCTCTCCCATTCTTACTGCATTGCGATGTATTGGAAGGGGTTGCAGGTTGATACTTCCTTTTCATGGCCATGTTACGAATGCACCTTCCTTAACCACTGGGTCTCACAAGGGAACATAAACCCAGGGCTTCTGGTTCAGAGGCAGGAATGCTACTCTACCGCAAGTTCAGTCGCTCTTTAGAATGGTACCATTTAGTTTACACTGCCTTCCCTTAGCTTTCCAAGTGAAATGTGTCACTTCACACATGGACTGTCTGTCTTTGCCCTCTTGAAGTCTTTTACCACACCCCACATTATTTACTATGGGCGGAATCTTTTAAACAGCACCAGTGCTGCAAAGACTCTCCTACCATGATACAGGTGAGTATTTGATAGAATCCCTACAGTGTGGGAACAGGCCCTTCAGCCCAACAAGTCTATACTGACCTTCAGAGCATCCCAACCAGACCCATCCCTCTATAACCCACCTAATCTACACCTCCCTGAACACTGTGGACAATTTAGCATGGCCAATCCACCTACCCTGCACAACTTTGGAATGTGGGAGGAAACCGGAGCACCCAGAGGAAACCCACGCAGACACGGGGAGAATGTGCAAACTCCACGCAGACAATCGCCCGAGGGTGGGATCGAACCCGGGTCCCTGGCGTTGTGAGGCAGCTAACCACTGAGCCACTGTGCCGCCCCATTTCTTTTGGATCTTCTCATCTGGACTGTCACGGGAATGTGCAGTCCAGTATGACTGTCCTTAGTCAAGTCTTTAAAAGAATGAAAGTGAGTGGGTAGGTGGGTGAGTGGGTTACCCTACTCGGTGGGGTATCTGGGTCTCGGGGATAATGGAGTGATGAGGGTAATATGGTTGGCTCAGGTCAGGGCCTTAGTCAGAGTTGGGAGGGAGGTAACTGGGGGAGAAGGGAGGTAGCAGGGTGGGTCAGTTGTGTATAACCCAGGTGTTAGATCAGGTTTTAACCTGTCTAATGCTTTCTGGGTAATATCCAGGTAAATATCACAGATCTAGTCGCAGGCTAAGATTCAGAGACCTACATGCAGAGTTCTGAGGAGCAGGGGAATTGATCATTAGAAGTTTAAGATTCCCAGATAATTCCTAATTTGGACCACATGTCCAAACATCTGTGTAGCCATGATGTGCATTTTGTGGAGACCAGAAGATTTTGGCCTGCATTTGAGTTCGATGCCATCTAGAGGTTTGAATTCAGTCCTGTATACTAATATGCAGGCCATTAATATATATGAAAAGGAGCAGTGGTCATAATCCTGACCTTTCTGACACCACCATATACTTCTCTCCAGTCTGAGAAACAACTGGTCACCACGGCTCTCTGTTTTCCATGCATTGGCCAATCTTTTAAACATCTCACTGTCCCTTCAAACTCATGGACTTTAGTTTCACGAGCAAATCATTGCCTGAAACAAGATTGATGAAGACAGCCTGGACAGATGTACCTGCAGAGGTCAGCAGCTCGAGAGAACTTTGCTCCACTGCTATGAAAGGATAAATGATCTGTTGTCCTCTGCCAGGCTAAGTACCACTCTGTACTCAATGCTTCATGCTCCTATGAGTTGAGTTAATGTTGTAACGTTTGCACTACAGGAGACTGTCACACAGACAGTTGGATGCTAGAAATCTTCATCAGATGTGTCATAGTCAATCAATGTCTGTCACTTCATCGTAGCTATAAATGGAGCATAATGGGCACTACAGTGATACTGCTGCTCTCATGGCTGTCAGTGTTCAGTCTTAAAGAAGCAACAACACTGGGCAGCTCACGCACCATTAGGTCACTGACCTTTCATTACACCTTGGACCATGTCCATTTCTGAGAGCTTTGCTCTAAAAGTTTGCATATGATAAGGCCACAAGCACGAAAGAGCATCTTCAACCTCAGTTGCCTGAGCTGTTCAGGTTTGCTTGCATCAGCCAGTAGGATTGCCTCACTTTGGGCAGGTTTATTGGCCCAGTCAGCCTTCACCCCTAACTCTCTATGTTGTTTAAGAACAACAGGCTTGACTGCATATGACTAAGGCATTTCATGTGCTGATCAACATAAAGAGGCTTCAACCCTGAAATTGCACATGTTCACACAAAGAAATGGCTTGAAAGAGCGAAGTTGAAGATGTTTGTATTTGAGAGCTTGGAAAGTGAAGTCTGCCCCAACAGGAATGTACCTCATCTATTTATGTATCTATGTAGGCTTGCTTGCAGATGCCTGTTTTTTTCTCCATCACCTACTATCAAGATTGCACCATTGGATGGAATTCCAATGGGACAGGGAGCTGATGAGTATTCATGAAATGCTAATGAATACAAAACAGGTTTCTGACCATAACAGAGTCAACATAATTGTCTGCACGAAAAGCTCCAAGATTTTAAAACCAAAACTCTACTGCGCTGTGAGGAAATTGAATTTTTGCCTGTCATCCAATTGAGTTCCTCCGCCAGCATTCTAACAGTTCCAGGCGAGCATGGAAATTTCCACCCCTTCTCACTATCCCATCGTAAAGACTTCTGTGTTCAGCTCTACAATATGCGTGTTGATGCACGTTGACTCTAAACTCACTCTAAATAGCCTTACAGCAGCTTCCGGTCCCAGTCTTTCCTAAAGTCTGTGTTGGGCTTTGTGGTTGTTCAGACTTTTCTTTGGGACACTAAAGGAATGAGGGGATGTGGGAGCAGGTGGAACTGAGGTGAAAGATTATGACACTTTCGGAATATTCTTTCCTCTGATTCTGTGTCTCACCACTGTACTGTTTCTTCCAGATTAGACAATACAATGAAATACTGACTGGATGAATGTAGCCTGCCCAATATCACATGTATAAAAAATGTCACTGAGTTTCAGTCATTAATATACAGTGGTGGGCTAGTGGCTATGTACTCAAGGCAACACCCCAGTTTGATCCCAGTTCTGGGCTACGCTATGATTTTGGGCAGTGGGGGTGGAGGTAGATGTAGTCTTGTTCTGGGACCTCTGAGACACAAGGTCAGTCAAACCTTCTGATTTGTCTTTCGTGGCCACTGCTGGACTGCAGACATGATTGTCAGGGAAGGACAGTTTGTGACAACTGCGTGATCAAACCGAATGTTGACAGACAGAGGCACTGCAGTTAGCTTCAGTATCCTGGGTTAGAGGTGGGAACTGAATTCCCAATCCTGATCCACAATTAGCATCCTGGATGTGAGATGATGATGGGGTCTGGTCCAGTTATTTGCTGCCCCATGGTTGAATAACCTGATGCAATTCAATGTCTAGGTTTACTTGAAGAAAAATCTACTTGGCCCAGGTTCCAAAAGACAATCAGTATTGAGAAACATGATATAAAATACAGAAGCATGTGAGCCCTCGTGCTTGTTCTAGCATTCAGTGATGTTCCACCTCTGTTCCAATTTCTCACTCTGTTCTCACATCCCTTGCAATCCTTTAATGTCCAAAACAAGTCTGTTGAACCTTAAAGCCAACCATAGACCAGGAAAACAGAAACTTCCCTCTTCAGCAGAGAACATCAAATGTCATAAGTTGTGAAATATTGTGATTATAATGTATTTGATTAACACCTTCAGACAGGAAAAGTGAAGGCAACAGATTGTGTGTGCCATCCTACAACATGCATGGTTCCAAGTGGCGGTCAACATCAACATTGATGATATTCCATCAGCTTCAATACAAAGAATAGCGAGTGGACATTGATGTTTTTGTCTCCCTTTCCAAGTGTCCCAGTGGGCTGTGATTTTACAGGTTTCGAGATGCTAGTATTAGCCGCTGACGTTTCTATTTGCCTGAACGTTTTCATGTCACCATGTGAAATCAATAGAATCAATTGTAATGTGTTACTGGTTGGTTTCTCCTCTTTCAGGGATTGAGCGATGACTGATAGCAAGGCTCTGGATTAAATTGCAACAATTAGTCTTCCTAGCCTTGGACAGTCAGGCACCTTCTGCCATTATTTGTGACTTTATCAAGTGTCAGGATGGGGGCACCTCCTAACCTCTTCAATAATTTGGAGCTAGAAGTGCAATTACTGCACGGCATTGATCTGGTGAATAACAGAAGACCTTTCCAAAATGATACATCTGGGGACTGGGACGTGGGGGCAGGTGGTGTAGTTTTGTACAGTTTTATTAAAATTTAATCACAACATTCCAAGTAGTGTCTTTTTTAGCAAAGTCATTATTACTAACTCTAGGTACAGCCCCAGTTTTGTTGATTCACATCTTAAAGTCACATCAGAAAATGCAGTCAGCATTGTTCATGTAAAATTATCTAACACCAACTAAAAGAGCTTTAGAAGACGTGACATTAAGTGACTGTAGTTCAGAGCTCATTGATTTGGAAGGTCATGGGTTCCCCTTTCTTTTCTTCACTGATGATCTACACATCCTTGTCGAGGAGCAAAGGTGATGAATCAATTTTACATAATGCTGCCTAGATTTAGCGACAACCGGTTTCTCCCAATCTGGTACAACTATGGAAACAAAATTATCTAAATAATGCCCACTATGCACAACGCTCGGCTGGTATTATTTTAATATAAGTGCCCGTTCTTCGAGAAATGGATTTTTGCACCAATCTATCTGAAGGAGAATGACAAAGACACAAGTTTGACCTGACATTGCAGTTAGCCTTTCAATAATTCAGTCTCTCTATGTCTACAAGCGGAAAAGCCTTACAATCAATTTGACACAGAGGACTGCAGCTATGTGATGTTCATTTATTTCCAAATCAGAATTAAGATCAAAATTTGTAGCCACAAGAGATGTTAGCCCCTCTTTGGCCAGAGAGGTGAGGAAAAGGTCAAGCAGGGCTTTGAATTCTGATAGCTGTTTAGTGGTGCTTGCTGAACATTATTTGTGTGTAGACATCTGTCTAGAACAAAATCAGCCTGAGCCCTGATTTCTACATGACTGACTGGTCTACAGCCATTCAGTGTCTGGGCCATACACATTGAGTGACCAGTTAGTGGGGTTCCAGGGACCTCTCATTAGCCATTTATACAATTCATTTTATAGCATCCCGTTTATTTCACAATGGCTACATACAGTTTTTATAATGCACAAGGCGAATTGAAATCAGAAGTTCCAGTTTTTAATCATTAGACAACTCCAGTGTTGATGTCTGTTAATATTGTGTAATATCATGTGAATGAAGATATTAGCCATACAAAATAAATATTGCACAAAACGTGAAGAAGAATCTAACCTTCTGGTTCCACAGGAATTTGAAATTGATCAAAAGTATTTGATTATAACTTTAGATGCTTCAGTTACACGGTGCTAGGATGCACACAGCAAGAATATAAGCTTCCAATTCAGAGTACTTGATAAGTCACTTCAGCTTTGTTCTGGTCATTTATGAAGGGTATATCAGCGAGGCATATTCTAAAGCAAATCAAATACAACATCATTGACTTAGTAATTCTATTTGAAAACTGTAGGCTGGATCTTACAATCCATGGCAGAGAATAGAAATCAAATATACAGATTTTATTTTAATCATTTAGTTGACTCCAGACATAAGATGCAATGAGTACCATGCCCACTGGTTGGCCCTACTCCCAATTTACCAACAGCATGGGAGCTGTTGGGCAGCCCCTCCACCCGTGGGCCAATTCAGGCACCTAAGAGGTCAATTCATGGTGATTTAAGGGACACATTGTGCCTCGGTTTGGATAGAACCAGTCGTAGGAGAGACCCCAGGTGAAACATTCAGTCCGTAGTCTTTCGCTGATGGAGGGCTAGAAGAGAGGTGCTAACTTGAGGGCAGCCTCTGGTGAGCCGAGAGGGCCACTTAAGATCTTCATGCCCCCACCGGTACCTCTGTCTACACGAGCCATCCACCCTTCTCACTCTGTTCTGCCAGCCTGGCCATGGTGAGTTCCTAAGACTGGTCCCTATTCCAACGCTGCAGGAGTGGCATTGAACACAGCTCGTTCCTGGATTTCATTTGGAAATTACTGAGCGATATCCTATTTACCACATCTTTTACTTGGTTTCTTTAGGGCAGTGCATGGATGACATGGTTTTCCAATTTGTGTTAACAGTTGAATGGCACTGCTATCTGATAACCTTCTTTCCATCTTCTCCTGTCACAGCTGATAAGTAACCATTTTCTATTGGCCTAAGTGTGTTTGATGGTGTGCACTGATTTAGAAATCAGTGGTGGTAGATCTGGATAGCCAGTGCTTTTGTTTTGCAGACTCAAGTTCCTATTTCCACGGCAATAGAGTAGACACGTGGAAGAATTGAAACTGAAAAGTTGAGGTATGTGGTTGTGATTGACAGGAGTTGGAATAGGGACATCGTCTTCACCAGGTGGGATATGGAACAAGTAGTAATGAAATCTAATTTCTTGCCATGATGGCAGTATATATCCTGCCTCACCTTGTACGACTGTTTGACAATGGAGCCTCACTGCTGTGGAGCAGAGTTCCAACTTTGAACTCCTGAATACATTAACACTGTATACACATTCACTGTATGACCGAATTGTTAAAGTACAAGCATCATGGCCAAGAGCCATCTTCCCCCCGTACCCCATCCCCATAACTCTGCAAATATTCTCTCTTTAAATAATCATCTAATACCCTCTTAAATGCTTCAATTGAGTCTGTCTCCACTACACTCCCAGGTTATGCATTCCAGACCTACTGCATTTGTTTGAAAAACAAATTCTCACATCACATTCATTTATTTTGCAAGCCACTTTAAATGTGTTCCTTTCATTCTTGATTCTTTTATAGGTGGTGATGTTTTTCTCTCTATCTGCTCTGCCTAGACCCCTCATGATTTGGAAACTTCTGTCAAATTTCTTCTTCATTTCTCCACTCCAGAGAAAACAGTCCCAACTTCTGCAGTCTATTTTTGTAATTGAAACTTTTTATCTCGCGTCTCTAAATGACAATGACAAGTTCTACATCACTTCTAAGTCATTGACTGATATAGGCTTGAATATCCACTGAAAAGGTTCTGTCTTCGTGAAGAAAGCACTTGACAAATCTGATTGATTACAAGCATGTCACTCGCTGGTGTAATTGGCAGTCGTGATAGCCAATCAGCCGCACGTGATCCAAGTGGTTTGAAGAACAAATCAAAATGGGAGAAGCATAATATTACCGCTCTGCCACTCATGAGAGCTGGGCCTTGGTTGTATTATTTCTATTGCTTATTTGTCTCAGCACATAGGAAGCACTTTTGTGATCACTTTTTTCCTCGGACCAGCTGTAAACAATGTTTATTGGAGGTTTCTTCACGTTAGG
>NC_063344.1:58079493-58080530 GCF_021869965.1 Rhincodon typus
CCCCATTGGTGATGCTATTAGTTTCACCAGGCAATGAGGTTAATACAAATAACTATGTGGCTAAGTGCTGTGTGATGTAATATTTACCCACTTACTTGCGAAACAGTAATTTCAGTTCTTGCTGTGCGTCGGTCTGCCTGAACTTGCACACTGGTTGTGTGGTCCAATTAGCTTCAGCACTTTTACAGGCAGCAAGGGCTGACCATCTACATTTCCCATCCCTAATCCCCATTTCATGACATCGGCTGAACCCTATTGTATTGTAGCAGCCTCTGACAATCTGCCAACTTTCACTCTGTAGCTTCTTCTATGTTAGACATCACACATCACCAGGTTATCGGGGAAAAATGTGTGCACAGTTGACATGCACAACCACAACCAGCAGAAGTCAGTGCCTTGCTGAAAGGAAGTTACAGGAGGAAAAGTTTCATGTTCAGCTGTAAAAGCTGAGTCAGGTGAAAATCATTGATGGTTTTGTCAAAAGCATTGACTTATTACCAGTACAAACAAGGTGGACTGAATGGCCTCTTATGCACCATAACAACTCAGACCTTTTGCCTAAATGATTCAGATAATGTTTTTCTATTCAGAGGGAAACAGAAGTTGGGACTGGATCCAAGTCCCAGACCAACCCCATGATGAAGGGAACATCCAGGTATTAGCATATAGATGGAGGAGACTTTTTCAACTGGCATGGCAACAGGTTACCAGTCCAGCTAAGGGCAGTGGCTTGTTCTTGAAACTGGAATGCCAGTCACAGAATCACAGAAGTGTTATGGCTCAGAAAGAGGCCATTCAGCCCATCCTGTCTGCACTGGCTCTTCAATTGAGCATCGTTTCCTCATACCAATCTCCTCCTTTCTTCCCTGTGTTTTTGCACATTATTTTTATCCAAATAATTGTCCATTCCCATCTTGAATGGAAGACCCTGATGCCATGAAGATATTGCATTCCGTAGTTACAACGACACACAAAAAAAGGATTTAAAGCGATCATATTTTGTTTGGGTGAATGGTTAAAGATGATCCTTTAAGCAG
>NC_063344.1:58080540-58093619 GCF_021869965.1 Rhincodon typus
GTGTTGCATGGAATTGTTTTGAAATGGGAACAAAACTAGAGCTTCCTTCACTTTTATTTTGATCATCAAAAACAATTTTGAAAGCATAGCAAATTGGTCCAGTACAGAATATACTCAGACATGGAAAGTTATGGAAATTGGACTTTGTGTTTCATACTGTTTGAGCTCTAATTTACAATTAGTTTGATCCTGCCTTGCATATTTAAGCAAAACAAAGATTGCTAACTAACGTGGAAAAAGATTGCAATGATCCCAAAGCTGCCTTTACGGTGATATACCATATGTTGGATGTTATTTAGCTGTTTTTCATTGTTGTTTTTGCTTGTATAATGTAGTAATAATTAAAACTCCAACTGAAATTACTTGTGAGTAGAAGGTTGATTTGGCTTTGAAGGAGTTAAGATGTTTATGTGAGAAACATGGTATTCAGTCCCCATAATATTGGTTTCCATGCTAATGGCGCTGTTAATAAATATGATTCGCATCTTGTCGCTCCAGCAGGTGCCCTCGATGGATTCCCAGTGTGGGCATGTGGTTTTCATAATGAATAATTTCACAGTTGTGAATGAGAATGCAATGTTAATAAACAACAGTGGTGAAAGGCTATTATCAGACTGATATTGGAGACTGCAGCGGTGATTCCAAAATTGTCTGCATTTTTTTAACCAGTTTGGTTCATTATGGTTTGTTTCTCATCAGTTTGGATGCTGAAGGGATCATTTAACCAGATAAGTGAGAGATGTCAGTCCAAACTGAAGATATGCCCTTTTATCTGAAACTGCTATACTTCACTCATCCTAGCTGTTTCGTACAAGTTGAAAATATTTATTTTATCCATTGTTGTTTTTTCCCCTCCTGTGAATACTGCAATAGTATGACACAGTCCTGATTTCCCTGAGTGAAATCCTCTGTCCTTGTATGTTGAACAGTTAATGTGATGGGTTGTGAGATATAGCCATTGAGACTCTCAGTACAGATGGAGGACACTTGCTAGAGCAATATAAAGCCATTCGCACTAATTTGTTGACTTCCCAAAGCACTTCATCTTCCTCTGCTTCAGCATTGTATGTCAGTCAAGAACATTTTAAGCCACCAGAGAAACTTCTGAATATCTTCTGAACACCACTTCAATCTCTCCTTGTCAAGACTAAACTGAAGCAACTAATGCACTCGATTTATATATTTCTGGTTCTTAAGTGAAACTTAGGCCATGATAACATAACATATTCAGACGGTTGACCGTTCTATGGTACAATGGAATTTTGCCAGGAACATTTTATCGTTTAAAACCTGTATAGATGATGTTAATGGTAGTGAACATGGAAGAAATATGGTTGCCCAACAATCTTGCAGCAGAGAATGGATCTTATCTGGGCATGTTTCATTCATCTAACAAAAAGAGGTTGGATTTAAATATCTGTCATGTGACCTTAACAATTATCAGAGGAGTTTTATATTTTTGATGTCAGCAGTTAATTCTTCCACATAACTCACCAATGTCATCAACATTATCGTCTTACTTATAACAGTGGATTATTTACTATGACTACAGGCACTATTTGGACTACGATGCTATTAAGAAATCAGTTTTGACATGATGCATTAAGTATCTTTAATCTTTTTGTCCCTCTCTCTCTATCTCTCTGTCTTGTTTATTTCACATTACTTATTACCTGATTTTCAAGTGAAAGTGAGTGCAGTGTATCAGGATCTGAATCTCCACTTCTCTTGAAAATGCTTTTTGCATTCCGCAAAGCTTGCAGAATTTAAACAGCAGTAATCTGACATTGAACCTCAGTCTGAAATCCAAGTCAAGCTGAAAGGCTATCCCTACAAGTTTAATTCTCATCTGTGTTCAACTGAACAACCTAGGAGTTCGATGTTTGCTTCTTCACATTCAGTACCGTGATCAGAGTCTCTAGCTCCATTTATAACCTGAGGTGAAGGTGTGGTGTGCCAGGTTTGAGACAGCTGAGGTGGGGGGAAGTTGTGAACGGAAGGCAATGGGGAGAAAAACACACACAATAACGCCAATGTTAGTCTAGGTTCCTCTGACTCCTAGGCTAATTTAAATGTGACTCCCAGATAAATCCCTGACAATGATTTCAGATGTGAGAACAGAAGAAACCCCATTGGGGATAAGATAGATAGGATCTGAGCACAAAAATAAATATGTGGAAGGCTGTAAATGAGGGTAGAGAGAGCTGGAAGCCTGGACCAAAGGAGGCTTAAGGTCCAGGAACAGCCATTGCTTTTCGTCCACAAGAAAACCTTCAGGAAACATAAATCTCTTATGAATGCTGACTATCATCACTTTGCTTGGCTACGTTGGCACTGAGCATTGCAGATGCAATTCCCCTTTAAAATTCTATTAGGGTCTGAACTAGATCATCCCCAAAATAGTAGAGTTAAGATGATGGTCTAAATCTAGCATCCTGTTCAGTGTTAGACCCCCTCTGTTATTGCGTTAGTTAATGCACGTAGAGATTTCTTCATCACATGCAATACGTTGCAACTTGTACAAGATTAAATAGAGCTATCAAAAGAATCAGGGAATCCTCTGTCAAACTTGTGAAATTGTTTAGTAATGACTAATTACTTTTCTCAAATTAGTGCTCATCAACAACAGAATCTCATGATATTGCCTTTGAATATAGTTAAGTTAGTATGGCCAATTCTCTGTATGTGCTAAATAGAAAGTTCCAAAGGATATTCATGGCACTTGCCTGTTTTTATATCACAGGGGGCAAAATGGAGTTTTCTTTTAAAGTAATTGTTGGAAATGAACGTACTGATCATACCTGGACACCATTTTGAAGATAAGTTGGATCAGTGAGTCTCATTTGCCAGTTTTTTTTTAGTTTTTTTCCCTTCTTATATAATTTCTTAAGTCATTTCAACCCAGAAAACCAAAGTAGTTTGACCGACGGCTTAAACAAAGTAGACCAAAGAAATTTTTCACTACTGTGTAAGCCTACTTAGGTTTCTCCGGTGATGTAAGTGATACTCTCTGACAATGACATATCTAACAATGATGAGTCAAAATACAGAAGGGAGACAGAGGGCTTGATGATGTGGTGCAATGAAAACAATCTGTGTCTCAATGTCGGCAAAACTAAAGGACTGATCGTCAACTTCAGAAAGAAAGGAGGAGAACACGCCTCCATCTACATCAACGGGACTGAGGCTGAGAGAGTGAAGAGCATCAAGTTCCTTGGAGTGACGATAACCGATGACCTGTCCTGGACTTCCCTCGTAGATGAGACTATCAAGAGGGCACAACAACGCCTCTTTTTCCTCAGGCAGCTCAGAAAATTTGGCATGTCCATAAGGTCCCTCACCAACTTCTACAGATGCGCCATTGAAAGCATACCGTCCAGGTGCATAACGGCCTGGTATGGCAACCGCTCTGCCCAGGACCATAAGGAACTACAGAAGGTGCAGTGCACAGCCCAGACCATCACGGAAGCCAACCTTCCATCCATGGACTCTATTTACATGGCTCACTGCCACAGAAAGGTGGCCACATCAACAAAGACCCATCACACCCTGGTAATGACCTCCTAAAACCTCTTCCATCAGGCAGAAGTTGCAGAAGCCAGAAACTACGCATGAGCAGGTTCAGGAACAGCTTCTTTCTGGCAGTTGTGAGACTGTTGAGTGGACTCTAGCCTCAAATAATGTTACCTGTAATGTAACCTGTATACCCCTAAGTCTTTTTGATCTGTACATCCTTTGCTTGCGGTGATCTGCCTGTACCGCTCATAAATAAAGCTTTTCACTGTATTTTGGTACACGTTACAATAAAATCAATCAATCAGTCTTTTTGCAGTGGTTCCACTATTGCAGTAAATAGTTGCACAGGACTACTGAGAGTTAGGCTTGGTGAGGTGCTCTTCGAAGAGTGATTCTTAGCAACAAATTTGGAGCAGAGGGCTTGGAATGTTAACACTTCATTGTTATGATCCAGCTGATGTTATCACTGGACAAGTCACCTCCCAGGCCTGGTTTGATAGATTATATTTCGATTTGTTTTGGTTTTAACAAAGTGACCTCTTGCTGAAACATGAACATGCAGTGCTGCAGACTTGGTTTTAATGATAAAGCAGAAGTTTATTAACAAAAGAAATAAAGGTAAAATAGAAAATCCAAACTGTAATGACTTAAAGGTTATGATTTTTGCCTTGCAGTTTAGAACTATATTTGCACTATTATTTAAGCCAATATCTGAACCTCATCAATGAGGTTACTGCCTATGTAGTCATTTGCTAGCCCTGTAACAGTGAACTTTCACTGAAGTGTCTTTTTAACAACAAAGGTCAACAAACATATAATGCTCCTGCCAATGTTTAAACTAAGGGTATCTTCTTAGAACAGGCATGGTTGCCTGCAAGGTTCTAATGGAACTGAAGCAAATGCGTAATGCACAGCTGTGGTAAATATACAGATAGAAGGCTGCCTGTGGGGAGAGCTTTCTTTCACTTTGAAGAGATAAAGAATGGCTGCTGTAAGCACTTTGGTTAAGATCTGAAATTGGAGAGCAGTCTGGATTAATAAGAGCTATATCAGTTGATTTTGAGATTCTGAGGGTTTGTGTTTTCCTCCGAAAGTATCATAATACAAAGGTCACCAGAAAAAAAGCTTTTACCTTCAAAGTTGCAGGCGAGCTGCAATTCCATCCACAAAATGGAAATGTGCACGCTGTCCCTGATGAAGTCAAACTCTCCTCTGCCTATTATGATTTACTGAAAGTCAATGATCAGCACGGACACATCCAGGGCATACAGGGATGCATGTTTGGAAGAACCAGGAGAGCAGAAAGTCAGCAAATTCGATGAGAAACATGACTTCAAATTATTTAGGCAAAAGTTTGGTCGATTTGGATCACTGGATAGCTTTAATTGAAAGCAATATCTCAGGGAGTGAAACAAGTGCAGGAATTGAGAATGTGTGGGATTAAGATTTGACTGCCTTTAATTATTTCCCTTAATTTATTGGACTGTTCAGACTTAACTAGAGTTGGCTTTGAAACAACTGTGCATTGCACCAGCTGGTGCTGGCACTGAAAATGGATCAGTTCAAATTGTGTTACCATGTCTGTGTGCGCACTGCAGGACATTTATTATTTACTTGTTTTGCCATATGGTGAGTATGATTTTGTGTCTCTGCCTTCTACTTAACTTCTGCAAGTGAGAGGGCAAACAGCAAGCCTTCTTTGAGCTCCCCATGTTGTAGTCAGCTGCTCTGAAGGTGTGTGGAAGTGGCCGCTTATGGGGCTGTCTGGGATTTGTAAATCAAATCATTCTGTACTGAGAGGTACAACATGGGATATGGCCACTGATATTGTTCACACTTTCAAATCTCTGACATACTGGGAAATGTGCCAGGCAGACAACAAGTGCGTCCTGCAAAGTGGGAGGGATGAAAATCTCTTTGTCAAGATCTTGATGTCTGAGCGAAATACCTCAACAAAAATGACAAAAAAAGAGCAGTGTGACTGCAGAAGCCTCAGGCAGATTTCAAAGGAGTGGTTTTGAGCCAAGCGCGATCTTGCATTGTATATTGGATGATGGGGTGACCAACTAGATCATAACTACATTCTGCAATGAGATTCATTTAGTGAGAGATCACAGAATGTCAAATGATTCAAGTTCCCTGCAGTATTATTTGGAAGCCACATGCAATTTATTTAGAAAGGGCTTTTGTAAAGGGTGGCACGGTGGCACAGTGGTTAGCACTGCTACCTCACAGTGCCAGGGACCCAGGTTTGATTCTATCCTCAGGTGACTGTCTGTGTGGAGTTTGCACATTCTCCTCGTGTCTGTGTGTGTTTCCTCCAGGTGCTCCAGTTTCCTCCCACAGTCCAGAGATGTGCAGGCTAGGTGGCTTAGCTATTTTAAATTGCTTGTAGCGTCCAGGGATGAGCAGGATAGGTGGATTCACCATGGGAAATGCAGAGTGACAGGGATAGGGTGGGGCATCCCTTTGTTCTTTGGAGGGTCGGTGTGGACATGATGGGCTGAAAGGCCTGCTTCCACACTGCAGGGATTCTATGAAATATAAATCTTACAGTTGCATTTCCCATAGAGACAGATTACTTGCAAAATTAATTTTAACTTCTAATAAGCAGCAGAAAGGATGAATTAGTTTTTTCGATTCAAACACCAGTTTCTATCTGCTCTAAGGGAGTAGCAGCCTTGAGTTTCTCTCTCTGCCTCTCTCTTTTTCTCTCACACTCACTCACTATCTTTCTCTCTCTCCCTTACTGTCTTTCCTCTCTCCCTCTCATACTCACTCTGTCTCTCTCTCTCACACTCACTCACTCACTCACACATACACACTCACACTCTCTCTCTCTTTAATTCCCTCCCTTCCCCCATCCCTGTCTTGCACACGTGTGCGCTCACACACTCTCTCTCACACACATACACACAGACACTCACACGCACTGTCTCTCTCTCTCTCTCTCTCTCATACACACCTTCCATCCCTCCATCTCTCTGTCTCTACTCTACTCACTCTCACACACCCCCCCTTTCCCTCATACTCATTCACTTATTCTCTCTCTCTCTCTACCCCCCACAATGAACGAAAGGGATTTGGATATTTGCAGGGAAATAGTGTTGGTGAAATTGATTGGATTAAAGACTAAGAAATCTCCAGCTCCTGATAATCTACATCCCAGAGTATTTGAGGAAGTGGCTCCAGCAATAATGGTGGCAGTGGTAGTCAACTTTCAAGATTCCATAGACTCAGGAACAGTTCCTATGGATTTGACGGTAGGTAACATAACCCCACTATTTTAAAAAGAAGGGGGAGGGAATACAGAGAATTACAGACCAGTTGGTGTAACGTCAGTAAAGTGGGAAAATTCTATTATAAAAGATTTAACAGCAGAAAACTTGGAAAACAGTGCTAGGATTGGACAGAGTCACCATGGATTAATGAAAGGGAAATCATGTTTGCTATTTTGCCTGGTATTTTTTGAGGAGGTGATCAATAGAGTTGATAAGGGGAGGCAGTAGCCGTGGAAAAGTTGATTTTCAAAAGGCATTCGATAAGATCCCACATAAAAGGTTATCATGTAGAACTAAAGCACGTGAGATTGGGAATGGTATACTGACATGATTGGCAGACTGGAAATGAAAATTTGGAATAAATGCTTCTTTTCCCAAACTGCAGGGATCAATGCTCGGACCTCAGCTAATCACAATGTATGTTAATAATTTAGATGAGGGAACTAAATGTAATATCTTCAACTTTGCTTGTGACACAAAGCTGGGCGGGAGGGTGAGCTGAGAGGAGGATGCTTCATTGTGATTTGGACAAGTTGAGTGAATGGGCACATGCATGACGGATGAAATATAATGTGGATAAATGTGAGGTTATCACACAAAAAGCATGAAGGCAGGTTATTATCTGAATGGCAGTAAATTGGGAAAGGGAGCGGTGCAAATAGACCTGGGAATCTTTGTGAACTAATCGCTAAAATTAGGCATGCAAATATACCAGGTGGTGACAAATGTAACTGGTATGTTGGCTTTCATAGTGAAAAGCTTCGAGTACAGGAGCAGGAATGTCATGCTGTTATTGTAAAAGACCTTGGTGAGACTATACCTAGAGTATTGGTCTTCTTATCTGAGGAAAGAGGCTATGGAGGAAGTACATCAAAGGTTCCCAAGACTAATTCCTGGGATGGCAAGACTGATGTATGATGAGAGGTTGGATCGGGTAGGATGACATTCATTGGAGTTTACATGAATGATGGGGCTTATGAAAGAAGCGCATAGGAAATATATTTTTTTTAAATTGGCTGTTTCAAAATCTCCAACAACTTCAAAACCTGACAGTTTGAGAATCCAATCATATAATAATTAATTTTTGATGAGAGAGCAGATGGCAAAAAATACCACTTAGCATCTTGTTAAAATGATACTTACTCTTGAAATAATGAGGCTTAACCTCTTGTGCCGATATATGGTTATACTGACCACCAAAATGCAGCAGCCTCATGGCATTTCATCTATTGTTAAATGGTGAACAAAGCCAAATATATGTCTTTTACATGAAGCTAATGGAAGATGCAGCGTAATCTGGACAGAAACCTTGGATCAGAGATAGTAGGAACTGCAGATGCTGGAGAATCCGAGACAACAAGGTGCAGGGCTGGATGAACACAGCAGGCCAAGCAGCATCATAGGAGCAGAGAGACTGACGTTTCGGGCCTAGACCCTTCATCAGATATTGACTTTTAACCATGCACTTGCCCCTTGCTTGAAGTGGTCATATCATTTATGTGTAAAATAGCGGTGTAAACTGTTAGCCTCACCGTTATTATGAGAGCTGAATTATATTTTAGGTATTTTCCAAATCACGCAGTTCAGGGATGTTATTATACACCTCTGTAGCAGGACATGATGATTGCACCACAAGAGCATTCACCTTTAATCATAGTATATTGTATGGACGGTTAACAATTTAAGTATAAAAACCTCATGGTGCGGGCTGACTTTGCATTTGAACTGTGTGATTGGCATGCTTCATTCTGTAAAACCATCTGAGCAACTACTGTTTGGTACGTGATGATAATCGCATGTCCTCTTCACGTGTAGTCTGGTAGCTGAGGAGTACAATCAGGGCTGAAAGATATTTGAGAAAAATGTTTAAGGATTTGTTTAAATTTGTTGCAGAAATGAGCTCTCAATTCTCGGAACTTATTACCATGAGCTCCAGAAACTGATCTAAAAACTGCCAATTGAGTGGCTCAGGGGGATTGAGCACACAGTTGGTGCCATGCAGCCAAAGTATAAATCAAGATCTAAACCCTCCTCAGCATGGCACTCACGGGAACGAGACCATGAACAGGGAAGTTCTACCAGCAGCAGATCAATCCCAGTCAGATAGTCAGCCAGCAGTTAAGGTGGTGTGGATTGGGGGTGGGATTGTTGAAATTTATGTTTTATAACATTCTGCACTGTTTTCATTTACATGTTTTGTTGTGAATTGTCAGTTTTGGTTCTCAATCTCTCAGACATTCTAGCCATAAAACCATAAATAGAGTTGGGTGACAGTGCGAAACATTTTCAATGTGGCTCGCAGCTATCTTAGTTTTTGTCTTGACAGATATATGTCTTGCTTGAGATCCACGCATCAAGAATCCTTTGCAGAAGAGCAATGCATTTTCTTGATCAACATTGTTTCCTCACTAGTACTACTGAAAGAAGACTGAGTGCATGATAATTATGCATACCAAATGGCTATCAATGGTGTGACAGCAGTAATCATAGGTCATTAGAATTTGAAGTATGTAAAACCTTAGCAACATGTTGGAGAGGTGTGTATCCTACGTGCTGCACAGAAACAGGCTTTATTTGTTTCCCAGGTTCTGGATCACTTTTTGAACTGAGTCCACTGGTGAGAATTGTACCTGCTGTTGGAAGTGACAGACAGTGGTTCTAAATGTGGCTGCAAAGTTAAAATGGACAAATACGAAATGAAAATGGCTCCAGCAGAAATAGAAATCATGAGATATGTAAAAGGGTCTAGTGTATTGTTGTCAGTTATTCTACATGATGGGCTGTCTCAAGATCTATTGAAAATTAAACATGTTCCTAAGTTGAACACTGGACTTCATGACGTTGCAACTCACCTGGAATAAGGCATTGTGTTGACTGATGGATATGCTTTGATTTATATAAGAAACAGTTTTATTTGTGCTTAAGGAGTCACTCGTGTGTTTCAGGTTGCTCGCCGCTATGACAGATCAGCTGACCTACTCTTTCTATTCTTCAGAGCAGAACTCATGTCACTGCAATGGACCAAACAACAGCTGGAGTTTTCTGTCCCTTTTAGGTGTAATATTAATGTCAGTTGTTGTTGTAACAATGTTTGGTCTTTACAAACTGGTGAGTTGACGTATGCATTGATTTTTAGAGAGCGTTGAACAGAGATTTAATAGAAATGTTCGAAATAGTGAGAAACTGCTTCCATTGGCAGAACAGCCAAATTATAGAGAGCACATATTTAAGAAAATTGGTAAAAGGACGAAAGGCGAGATGAGAATTATTTTTATGCAGCGAGTTATGATTTCCAGGGAATGCACTGTCTGAAAGTAGGTTCTTTAAGAACTTTTAAAGAGAACTGGATATATATTTGGAAAGGAAAGATTTCAGAGGGCCATGGAGAAAAAGCAGAAAGCAAAACTAATTGGTTAATTCCTTCAAATGGCTGCAAAAGGCATAATAGATCAGTGGTCTCCTCTTGTGCCAGGAGATCCAATGATTCCATCAATAACCTACCCCGAAACAACTTGAGCTCATGTTGGCGCTCTTAATGTGAGACTTGGACAGCAACAAAATAAATTACAATTTTTCTGACAGTTTTATGTCTCCAGCCATTCAATTACAGCAGTTTATAACCTACTGAATGGCAAAAGTAATGAGAAAGTGCAGCCTTCACCTTGAATAATATGAGACTAATATTGTCAGATTTTTACATTGAGACTTTATCTACTGTCCTTGGTGTTATCATGTTTTGACTGAACATTCCACTTAAGCATTTTAGCGTTTTAATCAAAACACATGATACATGTTTGGAAAGATATGGCAGGAAAATCATTCTGTCATCATCACCATCATTTATAAAGAATTAGATTCAGCATAAGAGGACCAGTAGGGGTGATTTTTTTTTTCACTGGGAATCTCTTTTGAAATCTAAATGTCCTGATGTCCCTTTGTGGGTTCAGTAATTGGTGTGGTTCTATGCCATACTATTTGTGAGTCTATCTGAATGAAATCATATCCTACTAGTCTTGACCTTCAGGCTGAAAATTGTATGCTATCCTCACCCTTGTACTCCATTTCGAGTGGCTGTGTCTGCCTGCAGAAATGATAAATAGACCTTTTACTGTCAAGAGCTGAAAACATCTTGATTTGCAGAGATCAGCTGTCCACATGCTAGATTCCAAGTGAGCAAACTGAATTAAAATTCTTCTGGTCCCTTGCTTTAAAGGAATACGTCTCATTCTTGTTTTCGGTTTTAGGACCGGGTGGGCATTACATGTAGCAGCAGATGCCTCTTCCACATCAAACACAAATAGCTGTGATTAGATTGAAAAAGTGGAAGGACTGAAAACTACCTTTGTCTTTCCCAGCTTATTAACTGTGATAAATCTGTACCTACCTATGTCACTGTAATAGTGCTTACAGTTAGCTCTTGATGAAAGAACACGGAAAATTTTTCAGCATTTACGTTAGTATGCTTATTTGCAACTAAAGAAGCTTTCCTTCCTAATCATGGCTCAATGATTAAGTCAAATACAGCGCTTAGTTAAAAATTTACATTGCCAGTTTTCAACTATCCAAACAGAATTAAAATGGAAACAGCTGTCACAATTGATGGGTAGTTTTAATTCACAACATACAGTGCCAAATGCCAGGCTGGCATTTTTAAAGGCAGGAGGGCATGGGTGGGAGTTTTCTTACGGACTGTCAGATTTCCCAGCAAATAACGAGGGCATACCTTGCTCCACAACTGACATGAAGCTCTGTGCTTCGTGAGCACATGCTGAAAGCAAATGATGAGTATGAATTATTTCAGTGAGCACTAGCTGCAACACATATTTCTCCTGAGGGCTATATGTTCTCATCTGCCCACTCTCAAAATGCACACAGGCAAACAATTAAAGCCTAAATAACTAAATGAAAAAAAATGAGAACTCAATGAGAACTCCTGCAATTGTGAAGAGTCAGCATTCTACCCCACTTGAGCAAGATCGTCCAGTCCTATTGTGACAAAAAGGGCAAATAACTGGAGAGAGGAAGAACTGCAGGCAACACAGACTATTGGCCACAAGGTACAAGTGAAAGCTGAGGCTGGGGCAAGGTCAGTGAAGACCCACACCAAATATACCTCTTAGCCAAAGCCCCCTACAAGAGACCTAGGTTAAGCAGCTGGTGATCGTCAAGTGTGTCACATTGCGTTAGACTTGGATGCTTAATACTCTCAGTATTACACTTTGTAAATTAAGCTGCCCTGTGAATTTCCACAGAGAAGATGGACTGTCTTCTAATCAATGAGGAAATTGGGAATTGGGGTGGTGGATGATGGTATCTCTTGCTGGAGTGTCAGAGCATATACTTAAAAACCTCAGGTTCAACATCTACCATGATGTGGTTACTGGGAGACCAACATTCTAAGGGTTACCATTGGTCAGAAATTCAATTGGACTCAACATATGTATAAATACAGTAGCTATAGGGGCGAGAAAGAGGCTAGAAATATTGCAGCGAGTAACTCGCCTCCCAAATCTCCAGAACCTGTCCAGAAGTCAGGAGTGTGATGGAATACTGCCCACTTGCCTGGATGAGTGGAGCTCCAACAACACTGAAGAAGCTTGATACCATCCAGGACAAAGCAGTCCATTTGATTAGCAACACATCTACTCCCTCTATCACGGACACTTAGTAACAGCAGTGTGTACTATCTACAAGATGCACTGCAGAAATTCACCAAAGATCCTCAGACGGCACCTTCCAAAAACCTGACCACTTCCAACTAGATGGAGAAGGGCAGCAGATACATGGAACACCACTACCTGCAAGTTCCCTTCCAAGCCACTTACCATCCTACCTTGGAAATATCTTGTCGTTCTTTCACTGTCACTGGGTCAATATCCTGGAATTCCCTACCTAAGGGCATTGTGGGTCAACCGACAGCAGGTAGACTGCAGTGGTTCAAGAAGACACCTCACCACCACCTTCTCAAGGGCAACAAGGGACGGGCAATAAATGCTGGCCAGCCAGTGAGACACATGTCCCATGAGTGAATGAAAAAAATTTGCTCCTGAAGCACTGTACTTCCAGCTTACATGAGGATCTGATGAACTCACAAGCCATGGTCAGGAGGCCAGTCGTTTTTACACTCGTCTGTACCATGGTGAGTGGACTGAACACTGTCACTGCTGAAGAAAGTGCAAATTGAATTAGAATTAGGTTTATTGTCAAGTGTACTCAAGTACAGGGATACAGAAGTACAGTGAAAAGTGTACAATGTCACTTCCTGGTGCCATCTTGGATACA
>NC_063344.1:58094019-58135862 GCF_021869965.1 Rhincodon typus
TCAGGCCTAGACCCTTGATGAAGGGTCTAGGCCCGAAACGTCAGCCTTCCTGCTCCTGTGATGCTGCTTGGCCTGCTGTGTTCATCCAGCTCTACACCTTGTTATCTCTGATGCCCTTACCCAATCTGGTCTAAACATGACTCCAAACCCCCAGCAATGTGGTTGACTCTTAACTGCCCTGTGGGCAATTAGTGTTGGGTGATAAATGCTGGCCAAGTCAGTGATGTCCACATCCTGTGAAGGAATTAAAAAAAAATCCATAGAGTTAGATGGCGTATATAACAGGGAGCTAATTTGCTCTGAGGAAGGGTCAGCAGACCCAAAACGTTAACTCTTCTTTTCCTTCACAGATGCTGCCAGACCTGCTGAGCTTTTCCAGCAACTTCAGTTTTGTTTCCTGGCTTACAGCATCGACAGTTCTTTCGTTTTCTAATTTGCTCTTCCCTGCGTTGCCCAAGATCTCCTATTTCTTGCAAGTATATTGGCTTTTTACAGTTTTCTATCAAATATATACAAGAAGCATCACCATTATCTGAGCTTGACATGGCATGCTACTCCTGCCAAAAATATACTTACTCTGTCCTCCTCCGATGCTGGATCAACCCCCAATGTTATAGGGAAATGTGTTGAGCCTTCTAGACCAGATACTACATAAGGAGGCCATGGCCATTTAGCCCATTGAACCTGTACTGGTTACAATAGATCCACCCAGACAGATTTCCCTGCTCTTTCCACACAGCTCTGTCTTTTATACTCTTCCATTGTTTATCTGATGTGCATTTGTTTCCACCGCCCTTTCAAGCAGTCCATTCCAGAATATAATAGCTCGTTAAGATAAATCTCCACTCTGGTTCTTTTGCAAATATTTTTCTTCTGGTTTACACTGTCATGTCCTAAAACTGAGCAATGCACTAATCTCTCCCTGATGTAACTGTTATTCTGTAGAAGATGATACTTGTCTTAATACTTGAATTACGCCAAGGGTGAAAATTTTGATTTAAAATGCTTTGGAAGCAATTTACCATATACTTAACTATAATTACAGTCGCTGTTCAAACTGACCTCAGTGTCAATTCACAAAGGCACAATCAAGCATCCAGACCCCATGATGTTTTGGGTGTGATTGTGGCAGTTCAAACAGACACTACTGCTTCATTGATTTTAAGTGTGACACAGACAATAGGGTCAGTTTAAAAAGGCTCCCTGACAGTTTTAGGACCAAGTTCAACACAACACAAAGGGACATTTTTGGTGGAAAATGAATATGTTGTTTGCTTTCAGCCTTCTAAGTGACCAGTCAACAAGAGCTTTTGTTGGCCTAAACTCCCATGACCAAGGTGATCATTTATTCCGACCTGTCACTGCATGGATATTGTGACTGAAAAATCATCATAGCACAGAATACTTACCATGAGATCTAGATGAGCTTGTATTAGAGACACAAGAATGTGAGTATATATTCATGTTAGAAAATGTGTACTACCCTTTCAGATAAAAAAGCACAGCATTCTGCTTTTACATTGTACCAATAACTCAAATCAAAAAAAAATTATTGTAATGTACTAAAGGGTAATGACAAAAGTCTGGCTATGTAACAATGATAGACAAGATTCACTTGCCCCATACAGCCTGGTACACACAGCTGTAGTGCCATGTATATTATGATACATACACTCGCCACCCAACCCTGAAGCCATGTGATCTCTGGAGTCAATAAAACAGATTAAAAACCTAGGCTAATTATGGGGAAAATGGATGGAAAATTTGTCACTGTCCTCGGGGCAATCAAAACAAATCTGGGAAATCAGGATGATATGTAGATTCTGTCTACTGTGCAGAGTTGATCTCCTCTCCAAACAGGTTAGGCTTGAAGGAATTTAGTGAATTAGCATTGACTGGACAAGCAGGCAGCCTATTTCACAAATCCACTATTCTCTGGGAAAATAATCGCCTCTTAACATCTTAACCTAATTCTGAGATTATAATCCTGGGATATCCCTAGCCTCTTCAGTTGAAATGAACATTGTCTATTTTTAATTTAAAATGCGTAAAATTGAAAGCATTAAGAGATCTAACTAACTGATTAACTGATCTGCTAAAGAATTACTGAGAGTGGTAGCTGTAATTGTACACTTATCTTGCTGTTGCAAGACTGTGGAGTCAGTCTCCATTCCAGAGAGTTGAAAATGGGTGGCACAGTGGCTCAGTGGTTAGCACTGCTGCCCCACAGTGCTGGGGACGTGGGTTCGATTCCAGCCTTGGGTGAATATCTGTGTGGACTTTGCACATTCACCCCATGTCTGTGTGACTCCACCAGGTGCTTTGGTTTCCACCCACAGTCCAAAAATGCACAGGATAGGTGGCTTGACCATGCTAAATTCACCCATAGCATCTGGGGATGTGTAGGCTAGGTAGATTAGCTGTGGTAAATGCAGGATATGGGAAACAGGGTCTGGATGGGATGGCCTTCAGAGGGTCAGTGCAGACTTGATGGATTGAAAGGCCTCTTTCTGCACTGTAGGGAGTCTATGATATCATCCAGGCCTGAAATTTTGAAGTGCTGAGTGAGTGCTACACAGTTGGACCTGTTATATTTCAGAAGATTCCTTAAAGCGAACATCTATTTGCACTCTTAGGAGGTTGTAAAAGATCTAATGGTTTTATTCAAAGAGAATTGGAATTCTCCCCAGTAACATGGTCAATGTGTATCCCTCAACCAATGCAGTGGGACAGATTTTCTGATCAGTAAGTCATCATTGTTCTGGCATTTGTGGGTAGAAAGACATTGCCTTTGATCCTCTTTCCTTTACTGGGTCTAAGGTTATGCTCTAGAGGAACAACCCTGTTGAATCTTAACAAGAACCTCTTCGTAACCACATTAAGAACCACATTTCTTAACAAGATGTAGATTATTGCCTGAAAGCAATAAGGTCCAAGTTACAAAGCTGGTTAGACATTGTTACTATAACTACCAAGAGACATAGACAACCCATCTGTCCTCTTTACGAGCTCAGCTGTCTGGATGGCTGGATGCAAAGCGATGCTAACAGCATGAGTTCAGTTCTTTCACCGGCTGAAGGAATGAGAGAACAGTCCTATGGTCTGGGAAGACTATGGAGACTTTACCTTGTACCAAAGCTATTTTCTCAATTTCCCCACCCTAGTCTGTACAGGATGGAGTTTAATACAATCTACAGCATTACCCTTTCAGAACTGCTATCTATGTACCAGTTATTTATGGGAGTTTAATGTCTAGGCCCATGTGTGATTCTGCCTCAGAAATACATCATTGCCTGCTTTGGATGTGCTGAGGTCATGACAGAGTCTTAAGAATGTAAGTTCATTTCTTCATTCCTTTATTTAATATTTTTGCCCTTCTATTAAATAAAACCTGCTAGTGTTGAACAGGAACTAAACTGTTAGCTCGTCGTTCAATGTTTTAGTCTCAAAGTTGCTTTGTTATGCTTCAGGGAACACAATATTGTTAGCTTTCAGTCTGTTCAGAAGATGAAGTGCTACATTGTAGAGAGGACAAAAAATAAAGCTTTTACTAGGAGGAAGGCACAATTTGAAAAAAAACTTAGCGCACCATTCCAAAGCCTAGCCCTTGTGACTCCAGTGAATGATCTTTGTCATTCCTCTTTGAAGCCACTAGAGGGAGCAGCTTGTAACATTGCTTGATGTGGATGGACAAATCATCTATCCAGTCAGTGTTTCTCTCATGTACCCCTGTGTTCTGCCAATCAAAGTTTCTTTGACACAGGCAAAGTAAATTATCTGCTGTGATTGTCAGTGGTTTGTAATGTCTGGACTGAAAGTTATACATCGACTGGTTATGCCTTTCAACAGTGTATGTAAGATCATGTAACTGAGCTGATGTTCTGAACAAATTGGCTATGAAGGCTAATGGATTAATGTAACAGAAGCTAAAGTTGCTGCAACCAAACCTTAATCATGGACCGGCCCTAGGGGAATGCCAAATTCTCTCTCTCTCTCTCTCTCATTAGCCTGGATCATCATTTTCTGAAGAAGGGTCTAGGCCTGAAACGTAAGCTTTCCTGCTTCTCTGATGCTGCTTGACCTGCTGTGTTCATCCAGCTCTACATCTTGTTATCTCACAATGCATTGAGGTGGGGTTCAATTTTTCAATGCAGAAATGTTACCAATCTGCACAAATGATCGCTTCTTAACTAGCTAGACTGGAAACCAGCTTGAAGCTGGGAGAGTTTTATAATGTCACTGTCTTCACAGAATCAGAAGGATTTGGGTTCAAACTCCCCAGAGTAATCATTTGGCTGAAGATTTAGTGCAGTACTAAGGCCAGATGTACTGGTGTTTGAGTTGGCGTTAAACCGTTCATGCAACATTTTCTTAATTTTTGTTTGAAAGTAACGTATGAAGTCTGTCCTTAAGCCCTGATCAACATTTACTGCTCAAATAGCCCCACCTCAAATAATAATCATTAACTAATTACTACTGGTTTTGGTACCATGCTGTGCCCAAATGTTTATTTTTCTTTAAAGATACTGGATGCTAATGGTGATGCAGAACTTTAGTGGCGAGGCAATGGTACGCTATGTGTACTGTACCTGATGGCAGGTCTGTGGTTCGTTATGCACTAGTGTCCTTCTGTTTCCTTGGCAGAATTTGTCAGTAGTGATTTGTCATTGTCTTCCACTCTCAGGGTCAAGGCAAGGAGGTGGATCCCAAGTCTGTCACAGCCAGCACATCCTGAACCCACCCTGGTCGTTGAATTAACTGAGATAACCAACACCAGTTGGGGGCTACAAAGCAAGAAAATATCCATGGTCAAAAACATAACCATTGGATCACACAACCCCTGGAAAGTGAACTGGCAGCATTATGTGATGTACATTCATTGAAATTTAGTCCATTTTTTTAACCTTATGGGTTGGTTGCATAGGATACACGGCAGCTCAATTTTCAAACTCAGTTCAATGCTTCTCTCTAACCCAGCTCAACTGGTCGGAGACTTGCAATAGTGAACAGCGTCAAAGTCGGGGGGTGGCGAGGGGGGAATCAATAAATCAAAGCGATTTTGAAAATGCTGAAGTCTTTGTTATTTGACTGAGTTTGTCCTCAAGATTACCTGCACAGAAAGACCAGGTAATCAGTTGGCATTAAACATGTAGCAGACCAAACAGAAACCAGTCCCAAAAGTGGTGATTATAAACTGTACTTTGCTCTGTTCTTTGGAAAAATGCTTGGTTTACAAAAGGGCTAAACTGCGATTTTCAATGATAGGAATGGAGCTGGGGTTTAAATAGGTTTCTTTGTATTCAGCGGGATATTAGCATGACAGCTGCTGAATAGTGCCCATTAATACCCATTCAGTATCCAGGCTGGAGAAGAATTCAATGCATGGTTTATTTCTAGCTGTCATTTACAAGAGGTTTTAGCATAGCACAAAACAAATCCCAAGCAGAAATCCAAACTAATCCCAAATGACATGATTTCTGGTAAAATGGTGTCAGTTCTGTGTTAGAAATATTAACACACAACAGAATAGGGAAGAGAATAAAAAATACTCTAAGCAGTTCTGATTTGCAACGTTTACATTTTACGCCACATTTATCATCAGTAGTCTCTCTAATTATTGGCAGGAACCAACAATTTAAGGAGATGTTATAAATAAATGGCTTTGGCTCACATCACTGACAGCAAGTGTGCAAGCCCAGTGTAGTCACATGGGGGGTGGTCATGTTCATATGTGCCTCAGGTAAATAATTTGGCAGAATTACCCATGTTCAGCGAAACTGTTTTGCTATCACATTAGCATATGGCCCTTTCCCCAGCTGATGGACAAATGGAAGCTCTTGGGAAGCAGATACTTAACATGTACAAGCCTGTGGGCATCCTGTAATTTGAAAGTACCACCAGGTACTGGAGAAGCATTGCAATTCTCTACCTTGCTCTCACTACAATTGTTCTGTCCTTGGACTGCTAATCCTTCAATAAAGCTTTATAAGCAACACCTCAATTTTCAGTTAGGCTCTATACCCTTCTAAACCCAACATTGATTTCGACAATTTCAGATTGTAACCTCTACTTTGTTTCATTCTAATTTTTTTTGGATAGCTTGTGGTCATGATTGTGCTATTCATATTTCCTCCTGGCACAGCTTTTGTTTCTTGACACTTCTACCACTTTGGCCTTGCATCGTGAACCCATTTGTCACTTAATCTCTTCTGTTTTCCCCCCTGCACAGGTAATCCCTTCTGCTCTCTTTCTTACCCTGCCCATTGATCTTGCTGAAAGTCCATTACATTTACAACTGTTCCGATTCTCCTGAAAGACTGTCGACCAGAAATGTTGATTCTGTTTCTCCCTCCACATTTGCTGCCAGACTTGTTGAAATTTGCATTTTAGTGCTGTAGAAACTGTTCCTTAGATGGAAATGACAAGACTGGAAAAAAGGAGTTGGGGAGTCAATTTGCAATCAAGTAGAGAGAGAGAGACATCAACTGATTTGGTTTGGGCTTTCAGTTCAAACTGTTTTGAGTTTGTTCTGGTCAGATACAAATCTGAGCCCCAATCATTCATTCTTTATCTGAGAGTTGCAACTTTTATGAGATTCTGAAACTCCACACTCTACAATATGCCCTCCTCTTGGCGGTTCATCATATCAAAAAGACACGTTACCCTGTGACTGCTAAATTTTATTACAAAGTAAAAACCATGCTCCATGAGGAATACTTTTGAACAAGCCTTCTGATGCTGATGCTAAATATAGTTAGGAGGAAGTGGACTGAATTTTTCACATGGGAGTTGGTAAACAGAATAGAGTAAAGTTTCCAGATCCTGACCCCTGCCAAGAAACCACTCATTCAAAGGAGTGCCCCCTTGTTTGGCATGTAGCCAGATTCTTGGCCCAGTGAACGGGAGAGGGGTCTTTTGAAGCTGAACGGTCAGTCAGAGGTCTTCCATAGAGGACCAGCAATGGAAGGTCAGTATGTGAGAGGTAAATCTTCTTAATTAAACTGAAGGTTCAGCAGCCAGTTTGTCACTGCAAGGGGTGGCATAGGGAGGAAGTCCTTGTTCAAGGCTTTGTTTCTCTCACCCTGTCTGGCCCCTGGCCTGCCACTTAAGAGGGCACCTCTAGGTCCAACTGGCACCCACTGCTTAGAGAACTGGTCTCCTTTAATTGCCCTTAATTAGGCTCTTAACAAGTCTAATGAGCCACTGTATGTAGATGCATGGCTCTGTCAGCAGTAATGCCACGTCCTCTAAAATAGTCTGGAGGCAGATGGATATGAAAAACCAACACGCAGATCAGCAGGACTAATCATCAGTCCTTCTGGCTTCTGATCCAACCCAGTATCGCTTACCACTGAGTTGTCTGGTCAAGACCTGTGACAATGGAAAATTATCCATAAGCTCACAAACTATTTTCCTCGGAGTTGTATTTGCAATTTTGTTTTATTTTTCTCCTTCGCCTTTCTCATTGCTGACCCATCAGAGCTTCCAAGAATGACTCATAAGAAATTATGGTAGCTATTTGTGTTCAAATGGTGACCAGTTTTGATATATGTCATTCTGAAAGCTAAACAAAGCTCCGCATCGTTCAGGGAATTTGTGAGCTTGTCACTCTAAATGGCAATAAATGTCACTTGCAGCATTTACCCAGAGTCAATAGCTCTCAGCTTAGTTTAACAGCTGATATCAATGGATTAAGAAAATTATAATAATTTCTTGAAATGTTCAACATTGAAATATTCTTACAAGGAAAATGTTCTTGCTGCTCAGTTTGTGGAACATTTTAAGCAAATGGTTTGTATGAGCGTTTAGAATCCATGGGTGAGGATCCATAAGTATCCTAATTGTCAGGAAATGTATCACAATGAATTGTGCTCAAAATGTGTTTGACAGTATTATCTTGGGGTACATTTGTGTAAGATTCTGCTTTGTGTTTCGCCCTGCTGACGTGAAGCAGTATTTTGTTCATCAAGCTGCTTTTTGTTACTGAATTAGCTGAACTGATTTGCACTATCTCCTTTACCACTGGAGCTCAGACCTAGTTTTGAAAGCATCATCACATGACTTACTGCCACCAATAGCCCTAACTCCACATTCCACTCACTCGGTGCCCTATAAATCAAGTTTCTTTGTGTAGAACCTCTCAGATGCAATATGAAAATAACATTCTTTATGATCGGATTCTGACATGAATATCAACTATTTATACAATCCCCGTCTCCACTCTTATAATATCTATTAAATGAAATCAATGATAAACAAAAAATTAAGTCCTTTAATTTTTCTACAGCTGAATGCAGTGACCAAGTTGATGTTTGATTTCTGGAGATCCCAAAAAATCTGGAGTGTTGGCAACTTTGTTGGCAACATTCAGATTATCAGCATAAAATGCAGGGGGAGGTGATGGCCTAGTGGCATTAACACTGGACTGTTAATCCAGACATCCAAATAATGTTCTGGGGACCTGGGTTTGAATCCTGCCACCACAGATGGTGGAATCTGAACTCCATGTTTATCTGGAATTAAGAATCTAATGATGACTGTGAATCCATTGTCGATTGTTGGGAAAAATCCATCTGGTTCACTAATGTCCTTCAGGGGAAGGAAATTACCATCCTTACATGTGACTCCAGACCCACAGCAATGTGGTTGACTCTGAACTGCCCTCTGGGCAATTCGGGATGGGCAATAAATGCTGCCTAGCCAGTGACACCTTCATCCCATGAATGAATAAAGGAAAAATAAAAATTTCCATTCTCTTTCCTTCAGGTATTTGCAATTTATCTAGATACTAGCAATTGCTTATATGTTTGGTCTGTGTGGGATATTACTTAAAGAGGTTCATATGTTCTTCGAGGGGCCTCAAAACCATTAAGCAGAGCCACTCAAATAATTGTATTTTGCAAAAGAAAAACATTCATAATTACAGGTCATACAGCACCATAATAGAACAACAGTGGTTGTCACAATGAGTAAAATAAATGGTTTTGACAGTGAGTAGTAGAGCATTGAGACAGCCCATTGAAGACTGGGTATCCCTGTCAACTAGGAGGCAAAGCAAAAACATGGATAACTCTCATACGTTGCACGCTTATCACTGCAAAGGCTTGCACCCAGCAGAGATTGAGTTAATATGTCTAAAAAAGGCGATAATCACTAAAAAAGATCAGATGGCTTTCATCTAGGCATGTAATTTTGCAAAAGGGAGAGGTAATCCCAAGCATCTTTGTCCACATTTTATGCATCATTACAATCAAAGCTTTCAGTTTAACTTGTTGGATCAATCTTTTGATCCTAGAGGACAATTAAAAAATGCAAATGCTGAAAATTTCCGTGCTTCCCAGACAGCCTGCTCAAATCTCAAGTACCTTAAATCAGTCAAGGTAAAAATGTGTTTTTTTAAAATGTATTCTCTTTAATTCTGTAGTCAGTAATTTAAAGAGGATAGAGACAAGCAAATATAAAAAAATGAATGCGACTAGATGTCTCGAGGCCTTGGTGCCAGTTATCACCTTTTGTTGATTATAAGTTCTGTGAACAATCTAATATTCAGCAAAGAATAGATCATGTCTGCAAATCTACAGGAGGCAAAAGTGTTTATCATATATTTATCAAGGTCCTTTTCTCGAGGTAATGATTGAATTTCATCTTGTACTGATACTCTCTCCTTTTCTCTCATTCCGCCTGTTGGATGATGATTACCATTGTAAGCAATATTTTCTGGCCTCTTGCGCAGATGAATTGAGTCAACCTCTGATGTTTCACTTGCCTGTTCTATCAAGTTGCAGAGTCTTTATTGCCAGCCTCTTGATCCGTTGCCACATGATCTGAATCCACCAGATTGGCAGCTTATACTACATGAAAAGTCCTCATTCCTCATTCGATTTTGGAAAGGGTAAAAGATGAGAGAAGTGTAAGTTGTAATGGTGGGGTCAGGATGTGCAAGAGGAGGAACAAAAAGTTGGATACATCAGCGGAGGGAGTGATTTCTTCCTGTGTGTTAGTTTAGGGGCTACTCATACAAAGGGCACAGAGCTGATATATGTTTGGCACAACAAAGCTGCCATGCTTGAAGGGAACATTTACAACTGAGCTTATGTTTTGCTATTCGTGAATTTAAAGAACAACTTCCATTCAAATGGTGCTTTTCAGTAATCCAGTAATGCTTCAAAACACTTCACAAGCAATGAACTGTGTTTGTTCATCATTGTATTTGAGTAAAATGGTTTGAAAGTCAATGACCTTGGGTTCAGAATTGCTTATGAATTCTGCCAACAGGATTGGCTTCAAATGGTGAGCACCAAAAGGATAATTAGTCCCTGGGTCATTTGTATTTTAATCATTTGGCACTGGTATGGCAGATTTTGGGTTTCCTTGTCAATTTACATTTGAAGAGTTGACTGCTGGTTTCTCTTGCAGCTCATAAAATTAATCCTGAGAAGACTCAAAATGAGAGAAGATTCCCAAACTGAGACAAATTACAATTCTATTGCATTCCCCATTACCGAATTTCTTAAAAAGTAAATTTAAAAATAAAGCTTTTTTAAGAGTCAGGTTTTATCTTACAGACAAGCTTATGAAATTGGTGTTTTCCACCAACATATGGTGCCTCAGACTTCATTGACTTGGCAAACTACTGATGCTGACAGAGTAGCGCCCAGATCCTGCTTGTTAAAGGAAAAATTAATCACATTAGCAAAACAATACCAAATTGTTAATTCATTAGTCATAGAGCTGTACAGCATGGAAACGGACCCTTCAGCCCAACTCGTTTGGGTGTTGCATTCTAAGTAGCCTTAGAAGTCCTGAGGAAGGGTCACCGAACCCGAAACATTAACTCTGTTTTCTCCTCCACAGATGCTGCCAGACCTGCTGAGCTTTTCCAGCAACTTTGTTCTTGTTCCTGATTTACAGCATCCGCAGTTCTTTCGGGTTTTATTTAGCCTTAGAAGTAGCTGTGCTGACTTGTTTTTGTTGCTGCTTGGCCTTCTTAATCTCTTTGGCCGACGTTGAGTATGTGCTCCTCAGGCTTATGACTAGCCATAATCTCAACAAGATTGTTGGTACTTCACTGCATGGCAGGAACACTTTTTCTGAATTGCTTCAGCCTACCCCCTCTTTGTGCTTGCACTTGTACAAGACAGTACAGTTGATCCGTCAGGGGACTCTCTTGGAGAGGAATGCTGACCTACATTTTGAATTCAGAAACTGGAAGAGCTTCCCATTAATCCTGGCATAGCACTTCCCATCACCCGGCAATATCTTATACACACTATAACTGCACAGTTCGACCTTCATGTCGATGGCTAAGGTGGTGAGGGAAACCCTGTTGGCTTTGTGTTTCACACTGATGCTGACAGAGTACCACACCCCACTCGCCCCCCCACCCCCAGATCTTGTCTGTTCACAAAGGAAAAATTGATCACAACAGCAAAACTATACCAAATTGACGAATGAATTAACATAGAGCTGTACAGCATGGAATCAGACCCTTCAGTCCAACTCGTACATACTGACCAGATATCCTAAATTAATCTATTCCCATTTGCCAGCATTTGACCCATATCCGTCTAAACCCTTCCTATTCAAGTATCCATCCAGATGCCTTTTAAATGTTGTAATTGTACCCAGCCTCCACCACTTCCTCTGGCAGCATGTTCCATATAAACACCACCCTCTGCCTGAAAAGTTTGCAAGGTTTTTTCTAATAACATGGGAACAAAAGGAATACAGGAAATAAATCAGTGCAACATTTAATTTACATGTACTGTAAATTGTTTACAAAGTAACAAAGGTTGTAATTTTACCAGTTGTTTGGAAATAGTTGGAAGGTGGGAGAGTTGGTAAAGGGTGTGAGAGTTAATGGGAGAGAACCCTTGTTGCCTGGGTACGCTCTTAGTGCTGGCCTGTCAATTAGTGGCATCAGACAGAAAAACCAGGTGAATGGGACACAATGGTCCAATTCACCTCGTGTACTTCAAAATGGAGCTCTGGTATGACTAGAACACTTATTTCCAAATACTATTCACTTCTTCTAACTAGTTTTTTTTCCCTCTGTGATTGACAATCATTTTGCCAGGGTACTATCATCATATGGTATTGGAAGAGCCCCTCATTGCATGGGAGAACATCAAGCTGCAGCAAGTCAGTGATTTCTGGTGCGGAGATGCTGGGGCCTTTCTTTTGAGTCTCCATGTGCTGTGGAAGAGCTCACTGGCTGTAATGCCTGCTGACTGCTTTCTTGGGATTCTCTGCCATAGAAACTGGTTGAGGCCAAAACAATGAATTTTTCAAAAAGGCAATATAATTCTTAGGGCTCAAGAGATCAAAGACAATGGGACAAAAGCAGGAACAGGTTACTGAGTTGGATGATCAACCATGGTTATGTTGAATGGTACCAGGCTTGAAGAGCTGAATTGCCTACTCTTGCTCCTATTTTTAATGCCAGCACTCTCATTGGGCCGGCAGCACAGAGAGGCAGAAACGAAAGGACCTATTGGCAGCTGTTTCTTTGGCTGCTGCTAGTAAAATGAATAGCAAGGTTCTGCCATCTGCCTGCACCATTGCCACTGATGGTGAAAACTTAAGAGTCCTTCACCAAAATTTTCAATCGAGGCTTCAATGGAAATAGATGATCACTCCTCATTTCTCAAATCATACTGTCTCATCACCATGATGGGTTAGGGTTAGGGTTAGGGTTAGCGCAGATGATTGGGGTCAGCAGATGATTGGGGTCAGCAGTAGGCATTTTACACCAGGCAGGCTTTTGGCACCTTTGATTAAAGAAGGTTCTCCCTACTATACAGTCAATCATTTTGTCAATCACTGCTGCCATTCAGATACAGCTCATACTTTTGACAGCTCAACCACTAATCAAGAAAGGTTTGGCATCTCAAAACATAAGCAATTGCCCACACAAGTAACTTGCATGTAAAGGTGTGGGGGGGGGGCACTTGCCAACAACTCTGTCCTTCCTCCACTTAGCCTAAAACAAAAACTAATATTGTATATCCCCAATCCATAGACAAAACAATTCTGTCCAAGAAGGCAGCTAACAGAATTTCGTTTTGAATGGGCTTTCTGTAAAATGTAAAACATCTCGGCACTGTTTTGAGAAAAGGCAAAGGAATTTTATCGCTGGTATCCTGTCCAATATGTATCCCTCAATCCAAAATCACAAAAGCAAATTAAACGGTCATTATCACACAGCTACGCTGTGTACAAATTGGACGCTACCTTTTTTACATGAGAACACTTTCAAAGTACTTCACTTGTAAAGTGTTTTGAGATTTCTAGTAAGAGGTTCTGTCTCCTTGTTTTTTCTGTTTGCAAGCTCTTTTATGGAACACAATCCCATAGACGGGTATAACGTTAAAGACCTGCCAAATGATCATTTCCAATGCTTGTGAATAGCTGCTTCATATTAACCGGCATTGTGTTCTGATTTTGCAAACAGACTCCAAACCAGGATTCGTTCACAATCCGGGGATTGCCTGTATACAATAACTGTAACAAATTGGCTCTTTTCATTTCACTAGAACTTTGCAAATTATAACATAGCGAATAGGCACACAAAAATGCAGAAATGTAGTTTTGTTTTTACTGAAAGTTTATTGATAAAACCAGTCCACTAGTTCACTCTCCCAGACCCAGCTGTTCCTCCTTTATATATGTGCACAGCATTTCATCATTGAATAACATCACCTGTTTCTCGTCTCGTCTTGATGGAAAAAAGAACAGTATAGATTGGTAATACTTGGAAACGAACATACCTGAATTCCAGTTAGAAATGTACAAGATAATTGGACCAATATGTATCATTTGCCAATTTTACTTTTTTATTTACAATTTCTGGGAAGAATTGAACATGATCAAGCGTGAGCAATCTGTTTCCAGTAACCGAGGAGTCTCAAATGACGAATGCTGGATTCAAAGTAGAATGCAAGAAATTTGGAACAGACAGCAAAAGAAAGCTGTGTACACACAAAGTTGTGAGGCTGAGGAACTCTCCACCAGAGTTGGCAGATGAGCTTGAAACAATGTCAGCATTCAAGATTAGATGGAATAGATTGTTGAAGGAAAACGGTGCATAAAAGTGGGCCGTGGAGAAATTAGTATATAATATTATGTTTATTGATGAGATTAGTTGAAGAGGGAGGTTAGAAGACTTGTTTGGGGCATGTGCACAACCCATGAACCTGTGGAACTAAATGGCCTGTTCTGTTCTCTAAATATTTTTTACTCAGTCAAAATATGTCTTTGCTGGCAAGACCATAATTTACAGTCAATTCCTAATTCCCTTTTTAGTGGTTTCTTAAGCCATTTCAGCAATCATTTAAGAGTGAGTCACACTGCTGAGGCTGGAGTCATATACAAACCGGTCTTGGTAAGGATGGCAATTTTCCTTTCCTGAAAGATACCTATGAACCAAGTAAAATCAAAATCCAGTGTTTTCATGGTCACCTATTATTGATACAAGCTTTGTTTTTCCAGCTGGTGTTGCTAATCCAGCCACATAACTGCAATGCTATGCCATCCTTGATTTAAAGATAACAAGGATTGATTATTCATTTGGACTGTAAATTTGGGCATGCAGCATTGAACTAAAAGATCTATTTTCATGGTTTAACTTTTTGCATTCCTTGCGGCACCTCTACCAACTGAGAGGCCCTTAACAGTCTTGGGATTAGAGTTCCCTCTGTTGTGGAAATGGCTATACCTCTGCCAGGACAGATTTCCAACTACTACACACACATCCCTGACTCTCAGCAATTTTCAAATGTTGGATCATTTCATTTATTTTAGTTGGGTTCCCTGTCTTCACCAATGGAAAGGTTTGGAGTCAGCCTTCAGAGGGATTGGAGATTTGGTTGGTTGTAGAATGCTTTGAATCAAATGCATTGGCTTTTCAGTCTTAACTTCATATACATTCTTCTAATCAACATAATAATACTGAATATAAAAGATGTTAGCCTACTTAATCAGTTAAGCCCATGGTGTTGGAGATAGTATATTAGTGTACATAGAGGATTGACTAATTAATTGAAGGGAGAGAGTTGAGATAAGGGGGACATTTTTCAGGATGTCAACCTGTGACCAGTGGAGTGTCCCAGGGATCAGTGCTGCGGCCACAATTATTACCCAAAAATTAGGTAGAAAGGCAAATAGTGAGAAAGGGGAGGTCTTGCAAAAACTATACGAGGCACTAGTCAGACACCAACTGGAAAACCGTGTACAATTTTTGCCACTTTATCCAAGGAAAGATATACTGGAGGCAGTTCAGGGAATGTTCACAGGGTTTATCTCTGGGATAGAGAGAGACTGTCTTATCATGAGAGGTTGAGTAGCTTGGGCTGTACTCATTGAAGTTTAGAAAAATGAGAGGCCACGTTATTGAAACAGAGATTCTTAGTGAACAACAAGGCAGATGCAGAAAGGTTGCTTCCACGTGTGGGATTGTCTAGAACCAGAGGGCATAATCTCAGAGCAAAGCGTTACCTGTATAAGACAGAGATGCGAAGGAATATTGATTGTGGTTTGATATAGCTGAGTTCTTTCTGGACCAGTCTAATATGCTTGATTCTTCTATGTGCCATGGACCGTATTACAGTAATGTTTCGGTGATACTAGGTCAGGAGAATAGGTTTATTTTTCTAAAGGACCTGAGTGAACCAGCTGAGTTTTATTAACAAATTAACCATAATGGTCACTTTTTTTGACTTGTGCCAGTTTTGTCATACCAATGTTTTAAAATTGAATTTAGATTCTGAATTAGCCATATTGGGATATGAACAAATTATATGAATTACTGTCCAGATCTTTCAATTATTAGTGCAATAACGAAGCCACTACACAACCCTTTAATAAAGGTGTGCTTAACACAATCTTGTCATCATTTTCAGTTTGTATGCAAGTTGGACCAAAACAAAAACTTGCAAATACTCTTTTTTTTGTTGAAGAAATTTAAAATCATTCATAGGGCATCAATTGCTTCCTTGAAAATTAAGCAAAAATGTTGAGTTGGACATCATGATATTTGCAGTTTTTACGTTTCCTGCTTTGTTGAAGTGTTTGTCTGGAAAAGCTTCTTTTTGAAAAGTATCAATGATCAGGATCTATTTGGGGGACCCCCTGTTTGTGTACCTCGGGGAGTCTGTAGAATCGGGTTGCGTTGGATTCCTCTGGCTTCATTTTTTGGTAAGCTGTCTTGCTGATATCTTCTGAGTTGAGAAGAAATAACCCAACAGCAAGGTACACAAACTGGGGTCCCCCTCAGACCCATTCTCTCACTGCCAGGTACACCAACATTTATACTTGCGATAGAATCCAACAGAAATTGAAATACTTAGTGGACAACACTATCCACTCCATCCTCTTCACCTTCAACGACAACATATACAAACAAATCAATGGAACACCAATGGGATCCCCAAAATCAGGACTGATTGCAGAAGCGGTAATGCAAATGTTGGAACAGACAGTGCACCCCACTATACAACCCAAACTTTGAGTCCGATATGTAGATGACGCCTTCGTGATTATTAAACGTACTAAACTGGAAGAAACCTACTGACACATAAACAACATCCTTACTGCGATAAAATTCATGAAAGAAGAAGAGAACAACAATTGACTACCCTTCCTGGACGTAATGGTAGAACGCGAAAACAACAGGGAACCCCAGACTAGTGTATATAGAAAGACCGCACATACGGACTAAATACTTAATTACAATAGCAACCAGCCCAACGCCCACAAACGGAGCTGCATCAGGACACTGTTTAAATGAGCCACAACACATTGCAGCGCGCCAGAACTATGCAAAGCAGAACAGGAACACTTATAATGGAGCCTTCAAAAGGAATGGATACCGGAAAATCACAATCTGCCGTTACCTCTGAGACAGACCACAACAGGAAGACACAACATGACCAGACTCACTAATCACCTGACTATACATCAGGGACATTTCAGAAATGGCCACAAGACTACTCAGACCCCTTGGTATCAGAGTACCCTACAAACTGACAACTACCCTATGACAGCTACTGACCGATGTAAAGGATCCCATACCCAAAACTGGCAAAAACTGGGGTAATTTACTAAATACCATGTAAGGACTGTGAGAAACACTACATAGGCCAAACCAGAAGAAAACTGACAATACAGATACATGAACACCAATTAGCCACTAAGCGACACGACCAACTCTCACTGATCTCTCTACACACAGACAACAAGGGACACGAATTTGACTGGCACAACACATCCATAATCGCACAAGCCAAACAGAGACATGCCAGGGAATTCCTGGAGGCCTGGTATTCCAACCGGAACTCCATCAACAACCACATTGAATTAGACCCTGTGTACAAACCACTGAAAAACAGAACCAGAAGTAATACCAACCATCCCAACGAACCGAGGCATATAAATAACAAGTGGGACAGAACACCAACGCTTCACCAGAGGCGCACTGACAATGTTACCTAGCAGGGTGATGAAATGTTTGCAACCAAACCCACTGGCTCAGTGAGCATGTCTACAACCTCAATATATGTTATGAACTAGAAAATACTAAATCATGGTGGATCTGCAAAACAGATCCAAGTTTTAATTCCTGCAACAGGAAGCTATCATTTACTTGCTGAAACTTTGGGAGCTCATGAATGCTAGTGCAATTTTGTTTTTAAATACTCAGGTTTTATGTTACAATAGGCCCAGGAAGATTTGCCTTTGGATAGGATGAAAATGCCAACTGTATGCAATGTAAGAGTCCACTGCCCCAAAGGACCTTTGAATAATGGCCATTAAGTATGTCACAGCCTGAAACCAGAGCAACAAACTGATATCCACCAATATCTTTCCCAGCTGCCTGTACAGATGCCACTAATCATGTTTTTAATATTAATAAATGATTAAGCTTACCTTGATCCACAGTTCTCTTCAGAATTATGAAACGCATAACCAAATTAAAAATAAATAATTAATCAAGCACCTCATCACTGGTAAATAGTTTGCTCTCCTTAGCTGCTGTCATCACTTTGAAAGTTGTCATCATCATAGCAACACACAGATTGTTCCATGAATAAAGATTAAGGGCCACCTAGTTTCATTTTTACTGTCCTGGTAGTTGCATGATACAATAGTAATGGAATTATTGACTAATTTTAGCAAACAATCTCTGTCAATCAGTCCACATGAGACTGAGTTGGCATTTTTGTCTGTAGTTCACAACCAGGCCCTTCAAATTAGTTGGCCCTTTAAGTTATTGTCCAATAAATGTGTGGTTTGTGCTGGAACTTTCAGATTCTTGGTGCTCATGTGCCAATATGTGTTCAAGGGAACATTGCAACAGACCCAAACATCATAGGGAAAGCGCAGTCGTGGCAAGATTTGGGAATTACATTTCTAAAGTACGTGACATGTAGCATATGTTACATCTCAAATTACTTATACTCTGTATCCCAGAATTCTATTTTGAAAGAAATTATTAAATTTATGTTAGAGGAATCAATACTATCTCCTACCATGGTCTCCCTTGAGAAAATGCTTCACAGATTGACCACTCGCTGATTGAACTATCATTTTCGCAAATTAGTTTGGAGCTGACCTTCAGACACAGGTTGTGCTGTTTCGTTCTACTGTCTGGGCAGGCTGATAAAACTAGTCACCTGCTAAAGACTAACCTTGACCCCTAAATCCTTTTAAGTTTCCCTCCCCAATCTCCAACCTCCCTTCGCAAAGTCCTTAAACATCTGGTGCCTCCCATACCAATATGAAATTTGACATCTGCTGAAACGTGACCAGAGTGCTTTAGTCTTCCTTGGATACTCTATCACCTTCCAATTTCCAAACACTACATCCTCCTTTAGCACCTTTCCTCTGTTGTCCAGCACATTAGACTAGAAATGCTTACTTCCAACTGGAGCCAGAGTAAGTCGAGCAGTGGGGTTTCCTTGCTATGCCACAGGTGTTACCTTTGGAGTTACCAGGGATCTGCTCAGCATCTCCAAAACTTGAGTCAGGTTTCATATATAGAGGATATCCAGCTGAACCTCTCAAACACTTGTCATGACGTTTTTGACTCTGCAATTGAAGAATCTCAACTCTAGTCCCTCTTACCAAAGTCCTTGAGCAGCCTGTGGCTTCATAAATCTATACCTACTCTCCATGCAACTGAACATTTCAATCTGTCCAATTTGATTTCCACCCCAGCCCCTCTTTGTGACTGTAAGGCAGGATGCTGCTACCGGGTAGGCTTGACTGACGAGCCCAAGCTTTTGATTTGTCAGACTGGAGATTAAATAACGTGCTTATCTGAATGATCACAAAACAACTTCACAATTTAAATAACGTCCCAGTATCTCAGGAGTGGGTGACCTGAACCCTGTCTGGTTTTTGTTTCTTTTCTCATTTATGAGATGCGGGCATTGCTAGCCATGCGGAATTTATTGCCCATCCCTCGTTGCTTTTGAGAAAGTGATGGTGAGCTGCTGCCTTAAATGACCGCAGTCCATGCGCTGTACACAAAATCTATTAGGGAGGGAGTTCCAGGATCGTGACCATGTGACATTGACGAAACGGTGATATATTTCTAAATCAAAATTAAGTGTGACTTGGAGGAGAAATTGCTGATGGTGTTTTCATGCATCTGCTGGCCTTGTCCTTCCAGTTGACATTGGACATGGATTTCGAAAGTCGTGTGTAAGGAGCCTTAATTAATTTCTGCAGTGCTTTTAGTAGATAGTACACACTGCTGTCACTGTGAGTCACTGGTGGAGGGACTGAATGTTAGTGGATGTATTGTCAATCAAGATGGCGGCTTTGTCCTGGAAGGTGTCATGCCTCTTGAGTATTTTGGAGCTATACTCATTTAGGCAAGTGGAGAGTATCCCATCACGTTCCTGACTTGTGCCATGTTGATGGTGGATAGATTTTGAGGAGTCAGAAGATGAATTACATACTGCTGGATTCCTAGTCTCTGACCTGCTCTTCAATCCACTGTATTCATATCACTAGTCCACTTCAATTTCTCAGCAATGGTAATCACCAGAATGTCAATAATGTGGTATTCAGTGATGGCGATTGAATATCAAGGGATGATGGTTAGATTTCCTTTTGTTGGAGGTGGTCATCGCCTGGCACTTGCATGATTGTTGGTTGCCACTTGTCAACCCAAACAGAGATGTTGGCCAGGTCTAGCAGCATTTGGACATGGACTGCTTCAGTGTCTGAGGAGTTGCGAATGGTGCTGAGCATTGTGCAATTATCGGCAGACATCCCTGCTTCTGACCTTTTGATGGAGGGAAGGTCATTGAAGCAACTGAAGATGTTTGGACTAAGAACAATACCCTGAGGGACTCCTGCAGTGTTGTTCTGAAACTCTGTCCCATTTTTGGAACTGGCCTCAAGGTGTTATTAAGGAAGACCTCACAAGAACGAGCTGGTTGTGTTTTGCTGTGGTGTTTTCCAGTGCCTGAGTTGGTGCCAGGCAATATATCCTGATCCATTCCTTTTTTTTTGAGACTTTGTGGTAGTTTGATACAACAGAGTGACTTGTTATGCCATTTCAGAGGGCAGGTGAGTCAACCACATTCTTGTGAACCAGACTGGGTTAGCACAGCAGATTTCCTTCCCCAAAGGACGTTTGTGAACCAAGTGGGCTTTTACAGCAATTGATAGGTTCATCGTCATCATTAGACTTATACATTCCAATTTTTCAAAAATTCAAATCTCTGTTTCTGCCACACTGTGATTTGAATCTAGGTTCTCAGTGTATCATTTGGGTCTCTGGATTACTGGTCCAGTGGCAATTCCACTATGCCATCATCTCCCATTATATCATGTAAGGTAAGTTGGGCTGGAAATCTCTGTAGATCTGGTAACTATTAAAATTTTCCTGTGACCCTCAGCTCATAGAACACCCACTGAGGGAGGTGAATGTTAAAATACTACCTACATATTGCAGTTGTTTCCACCCAAGACTTCCAGCTTCCATAAGCTCCAACCCATTCAAAACACTGCTGCCTATATTCTATCCTACATCAAAAGGTGCGCAGATTAATCCATGTATACATTCTTCCCAGTGTGTAATTATTATTCCAGTGTTATAGATCTTCCATGGCTTATCTCTCCAGTACTAAAACACTTTGCCCCCTTTTGCCTCCTCTTCAAATTCACCTGACTCTGCCCTCTTATATATTAGACCTTCCATTACCACTGCTGTATTGCTTTCTATTGACTTGACCATGCATTTTGGAATTCATTCACTCAGCCATTCCACTGCTCCACCTTCCTATCCTCCTGGTCTGACACCTGAAGAAGGAGTGAGACTCCGAAAGCTTGTGTCTTCAAATAAACCTGTTGGACTATGACCTGGTGTCATGTGAATTTTGACCTTGTCCTCCTCCACAATCCTATTGACCAAGTCTCCGACAGCTAATGTCTGCTGTTTCAGCTCAGTACCCATTTTGCATCATTATGCTTCTCTGAAGTACCTCGGGATGTTTTTGTTTCCCCTCTATTAATGCTGCCGGATAAACGCAAGTTGTGCATGGTAACTATGGGAACCACTGAGCAAGCAAATTTGATATTTAACAGTAATTAGCCACTTGACTTTTGTAGAAGATCGTGTTTAGAGGGAAAATGAATGCGCTATTTGCGTAAAATTTGAACTTCTATGTATTTTTCAACACATTTGAATTTACTTCTTTTGGGTTCCTCGTGTCATCATTCCTCCCACTTTTTGGTCGCATCTATTTTCTTAAACAATGGCTAGTCTGTTACCCTTCTACCATGTTTCCCTTTGCCTGAACTGCCTTCCCTCAGTGTCACCCCCGTACCCATTTCAATTGCAAACCAAACACACAGGGAAGGAATTATAAGCAAAAACCTATAAACAAGGCACATTTCTTTGCAGTGACAACTTCATCTGTCTGCTATGTATGATTTTGGAGTTCAGTAGATGTGCAAATAGTAAGAGAATGTGTATTGTAGAATAAAAGAAATGCTCTACAGTTCTGCTATTTGCCTGTGTAATTTGCATGTAGATAACTTGATACAAAACATTAGACACTGGCAGTAATGTTCTTCCCAGAGACCTATCACCTTTAAATATTGGTCATTTGGATTAGTATAGACCCGAGTCTTGTTTGTAACGAGTTTTTAAACTGGAAGATAAAGGGTTTTTAGCTGCTTCTAAATGGAAATCGTTAATTTTGCCAAACCCATTTTTAAAAGTATGTTCTGCCAGAATTCATCTAAGACATTAGTCAAATCTAATTACGCCAAATCTGTCTTGCTAACGCTTCTCCATCCATCAGGTTTTAGAAGTAGCAAAAGGCTGTTAATCCTGCGGAAAATTTTCATTCAGTCGCAGAAAAGAGGCTCCACTTTAGCATTATGTTGAGATAGAGACCGTTCCAAGGAACTGTTTGGTACCCCATTCTCTCCTTGAATAAATTGTCATTGCTTTTGAAGTTGCTATGGAAATGTACCTTTTTTTTTCCCAGAGCATAGTAGCTGTCAGAGTGTTTTTTCAAGAGATGCTTTGTACAAAGTACTTCAAAACAAGGCATTTCCATGTTGATAAGCCTGTCCGTTTCTGACGGGTGCAGCGAGATGAGCTGGGATAGAAATGGCTTCATCAGGGAATTATCTGCAAACTCTACTTGCTGGAAGCAGGCTTCACCCCATGGGACAAGAGCTCTTAATAAAAAGCAGCCATGGCAGAATTCAGAACACTGTGACAGAAATAATAATATGATCAGCAACAGAAGATTAATATTGCCAGTTGTATTACTGTAACATGATGGATTGCATAAACTAGACAATATCATTTACTTTTTCTCTTTCTATTCCTACAGAGCTCTTGTATTAATTCGTGGATAATAAGAAATGCTGACTGATGTGCTGTGTGAATATTTATGTCCTTCAGTACCTGTTAAAGGGAGCCTGTCATTTTGGTGACTTCTGTAAATAAACCCATTCACTCTACAACACAGTTACCATGGCTGTATCTCTTTTATTCTGTGGTTTGATGCCACACTGTGACTTTGGCTGATCAAGGAGAAGGCAAAGTCAAGAACCACCTCAGGCTTTGACTACCAAGTAGCATTATTGATTACACGTTGATGCTAAATGCTTCTCTACATGTTAATCGTAGATATACCAGGCTCTGACTTACAGTTACATTAGATAAGGACTAACCTATCTTCTTTGTGGGTTCATATAAATGTGCTCCTAAGATCTCTCTCAATCTAGAGTTTTGAGTCTTTCTATTGGGTTTGAAATCTGCCCTAACGGTGATATTTGTACACAGTCATGTGCAGGTCCTTGACATCATTGCAAGGTTGCTTCAGGGTCTTGAAGCCCTTCCAAAAAGTAAGCTTTGTGCTACATTTCTAGATGCAGCACAGATTTCTCTATAGTTAGAGTCATGGAGTCATAGAGCTGTATAGCATGGAAACAGAACTTTTGGTCCAACTCGACTATACCAACCAGATATTGTATATAAATCTAGTTCCATATCCCTCTAAACCCTTTCCATTTATGCATCCATCCAGATGCCTTTTAAAAGTTGTAATTGTACCAGCCTCCACCACTTCCTCTGGCAGCTTGTTTCATATACACACTACTCTTGGGTCCCTTTTTAAATATTTACCTTCTCATCTTAAACCTATGCCCTCTAGTTTTAAACTCCCCTACCTTGGGAAAAAGACCTTGACTATTCACCCTATCCATGCCCATCATGATTTTATAAACTTCTATAAGGTCACCTCTCAGCCTTTTATGCTCCAGGGAAAATAGCTACGGCCTGTTCAGCCTCTCCCAATAGCTCAAACCTTCCAACCCTGGCAACATCCTTGTAAATCTTTTCTGAACTCTTCCAAGTTTCACAACATCTTTCCCCTATCTGGGAGACTAGAATTGAATGCAGTATTCCAAAGGTGGCCTAACCAATGTCCGGTACAGCCACAACGTGGCTTCCTATACTCAATGCACTGACCAATGAAGGCAAGCATACCAAATGCCTTCTTCACCACCCTGTCTACCTGTGACTCCACTTTAAATGAACTATGAACCTGCACTGCAAGGTGTCTTCATTTGGCAACACTCCCCAGGACCTTACCATTAAGTGTATACATCCTATTGTTTTGCTATGGTCAACTTTAATTACATTTCATGCCAATTTTGCAATCCATTATTTCCTCAGGAGTCTTTGGGATGTTATAATCCCCATACTTACATTGTTATATTCACAATATTGCCAGTATTTCCTCCAGTTACTCTATTGAGGTAGGATTTCTAGAAAACATGATAGAACCAACAAAACAAACAATTGTACAATTTAATCTTTATTTGACCTTGGGTAGTTCCCACTGCCCTGTCACCTGAATTTACTTTTCCAGTACTATACCTAATTTGATAGGGTTTACACGAAATATCGACATAGTTACATTATGGACTACCCTAAGATGCATCATATTTTTGACATGAGCTAGAGTGAACATTTGTGAGCTGCTAACCCATTTATGAAGCTGCATCAGTCTCATAATTGGAGCCAGTTGCAAAAAAAAGACAAAAGATGCGACTGGTAAAGAATTTTAAAACAAATTCTCAGAACATTGAAAAATAATTAACTATTGTCACAAATAAGTCATTGAATGGAATAAATGGAAGAGGGTGAGTGGAAAAATGGCAGATCTGCAGGGAATATAGAACTGGGCTGTCATCGTACAATGATTATTTTAATTAACAGTGGATTGCAAAAGAGTGTCAGTGTGGAGATCTCCTCTTGAGGGAAAAGTGGAGGGAGCAGAAAGAGATTGACCTAAGCATTGTTGGTGATAGATGTCACAGAGCAGCTGTAGATGAGATACCTTGGCTCTGTGAGCATGGCATATGAAACACAAGGCTGGCATACCACGACAGCAGATCTCCTGGCAGAAGTAGCTACAAGAAGCAGCAGTCACAGCATTGAAAATGCTTATTTTACAACTTGGCATTAAAGATGGATGCAGCTATTGCTATAATACCAGTAATTTTTCACCATATGGAGTGTGTGCTGTGCAGATAAGCATCAGTGTTATTGAAGCCAAACAGGAGCAATATGGCTGTGACTTTGCACATGAAAGAACTAATTTCTCCTTTGATTCTACTGCTGACCCATTTGTAATTCTGTGTCAAAGCTGAAGCGACTAATAAAGTATGGAGCAAATTCTGAAAGTGGGAAAGGCAGCAATCTCCCAGTCAGATTCATGATACAGCTTCAGAACGAGAGTTCAGCCTGTGGCAGTTCATTTAGCACCAGAAAGGTATGTAAGTTTTTGTACAATGTATAATATCTACCTGCGCCCCTAGGTCAGATGTCTATCTGTATGGCATATCTCAACTGCCAGTGACAAGGTCCCATGTCCTAGAACAGTTAGAAAATTAAAAGCTTGAATGAGCCAAGAGTGACTCAATGTTATGAAGCAAAAACTTACAATCGATGTTCCACATTTCTGAAGAAGTGTCCAGACCCGAAACGTCAGCCTTCCTGCTCCTCTGATGCTGCTTGGCCTGCTGTGTTCATCCAGCTTTACACCTTGTTATCTCAATCAATGGATGTCATTGTGATTGGAAGCCTATTTGTAGGTTCTGCAGGATTCTGTACTGAATTGTTTTCTGTTTTTGGATTATATCAACGATTTAGACTTGTGTACCAACAACAGGAATAAGACATTTACAAACGGTACAAAAACTTGTTGTATAATTGATTGTGAGGAAGGAAGCTGTAGACTACCGGGATCTGGAGAAATGTGAAATAGTGCACTTGGAGAGGACAAACATGGCAGGAGAATTCACAATAATCGTAGGATTCTGTATAGAGGAATAAAGGGACCTTGGAGTGCATGTCTGTCCCTGAAATTAATAGAACAGTTAGATAGCAGTAGCACAGCAATGGACAATGATTCTTAGTTGCTGAGATGTGGAGGTTTCATCGTAACCACGTGAACTTAGCAGATCCTCTCTGAGTTGGCAGTGAAGGAAATCAATGTTGGGCATCCCACCACCAATCTTGGCTTTCTCCACCCTATTGAGGTCTGTTTTCTCCTGGAATAAGACAACAAGAGATGAAAGAGACTGCCACAGCATTTAGTGCTTTTGAAGGTGGCTGACAAGTGGTAAGATGTCCCAAGTAAGTGAGTAGGCAGTGCAAAATCCATGCAGGGTTTGTGGCATGGGGTTGTGGTGCGTATGTAATGAGGTGAGTTTGGGAAGATAGAACAAGAAAACCTGCTAGGCCGTAAGCAGCAAAGTTATCCATGAAACACTCCAAAAGTTCACCACCAATTTCTGGCCCTATGTCTTTATTCAAGGTGCTGGTTGACACTAGAGGAAAAATACAGCCATTACTGCAAACTTAAATCTTCTACATCGCAACTGGCACCATCACCAACTCCAAACAGTGGCAGTCACTTAACTTGAACAATCCACAATTTCCAATAATTCACTTGCGCTCAACTTCCACTTGTGATGGGGGAGCACAGAGATAGATGACAATAATAAATCCTTGTATCTTTCTGCAGCAGGGGACTCGATCTGGAGTAGTACTGAATGACATGTTTTGTATTTGCTTCATAGTCAGTAGCTACAATTTCCACTGCTAAATCTGAAATTCTTATCAGCAATTATGCTTATATCCTTTCCTAAGGATATAAAAAGCTGGGTTTGAGGGGAGTATTGGTAAATTGTTACTTAAAATTATACAGAATTGACAGCACAGAAAGAGCTTTTGATCTAACTAGCCTATGGCAGTGTCTATGCCTTACAGGAGCCTTCTACAAGTCTTCCTCATTTCTCCTCCCCCCCTGACCTTGTCATTTGCCTATTGAGGTTACTGTTAAATACATCTATTCTATTCAACTCAAGTTTCTACATTTAAGCCACTCTCTGGTTAAGAAATGTTTCTTTAGAGCTCCTCATAGAATTGACAAGTGACAATATTATGTTTACGGCCCCGAGTTTCGGACATGTTCATAAATGGAAACATTTTCTCCATGCCTTGCCTCTTTATTTTAGCATATACTGAGGGAAAAATTTCTTTTCCTTTATCCCCTACTCCAATGAACACTGACATTGCAGCACTCTCACCTGCCAGAAAAGACCTGAATTCTTTTGTGCTTTCATTTGTCATTTGAGAAACCTCTCCATTCCCATGAACACAGGGAAACTGAAGAGCACTTCAAAGCTGATGTACTTTCAAGATGACATTTTATGTTGACCTCTTGATATTTGCTTATGCTTGCAATGCAGACCTGTAAGGGCAGAGTTGCAGCTGAGATTTGCTCATAAAATACTTGCTCCAAGAGTCGAGTTTCTGTGGCTATCACAAGCTGTCATTTGTATTTGCACAGCAGAACATGCTGCGTTATGCTTCAGTGTTGACCCAGGTTTATTTGAACATGTTGACAGCTGCCCACAGCACTCAAGTCAACGTTGCGGCATTGCACTCCGAGCAACTCCTCCATCACTGCAACATTTCAGGCATGCAGAGTAGCTCAAAGTAGATTATGGTTTCTCGAACAAATCTGTAAACCTTTGATTATTAACTTCTACACAGTTTTTTTTCCTCGAAGTTGTATTTGAATCGCTGCTGAGTTTCTTGTGATTTCAAGAGAAGGGAACTTCAGGGGAAATGTTATCACTTTACAGGGTCTTTAGGGGTGATTTTACAGGGAAGTATGCGTTTACAGCAGGTATATTAAAATTAAAGGGAAGGAATATCTCACTGAGTTGACAAAGGATCATACATTAAATCTAACATATGGGTTCTTTGATCCATCTGGGCTAGTTTGGCAGTTAATGGGTGTGGTCCTAAATTTGGGTGCCAGCTGGGTGTTGAACTCATTGTCTGCCATTTCCCAGCATGCGCAAACACAACCGTGTCTGGGAGATATCAGGAAGCCCCCCCTGCAATTTGGATCAATAGACATCCTTAAGTGGTCAAGTACTAGCCAAAGGGCTTTCTTCTCAAACTCATTTCTCAATCCCCTCTTTCCCACCACTCATCCCAAAACCACCAAGCCTGTCTATTCTGACACATGCCCAATCCACATCAGGCATCAGGGCCTTCTAACCTTCTAACCTTGCTGATCCAGCGTCCTCCCAAACCCAACGACTAACACTCTGTTAAACAACTGCAGAGCAAGATGTCATCCATTCCCTGGTTATTTTGCCAGAGGCGGGTAGGGACCTGAATACTGCATTAAATCCAGCCCGACCTGTAAATTTATTAGACTAAAATGCTCCTTAGCAATAGCTGCAGTCAGTGGCCTGATATTTTCATGGAATCTCTCCTCAGTCTACATTCTATCTTTCTTGTTTACAATGGAAATGGAAAACTGGTTCATATTACATGCTAATGGTTCAGGATGGTGACAAGTCAGCTGCACCTCCACAAGGTGCCATGGGCAGAGCAGGATGTTCATGACAGCACGATACTACAACCCGATATTCATCTTGTCGGGCCATCACTAAGAGGGAAATATTGTATTCGGTGCCTGGTGTATATCTTCACATCTCCAGGCCTCAACACCTTTCTGGTCAATCCCTTTCAGAATCTAGCATGTTTCCATGACATCAACTCTCATTTCTTCTAAACCTCAAGAATATAGACCCAGTTTACTCATCCTGTAATAATAACACACAATTCCAAAGTCAGGAACCAGCATGGTGAAACTTTAATATGCAGCTTCCAACACATATAGATCTCCCCTTTAATTAGAGACTATAATTGTACATATGCTCTAAAGGTGATCCCAACAAAGTTCTATACAATCGTGGCAAGACATCTTTATTCTTGTTCACCGATTACCTCATAACAAAGGCCAGCATGCATTGCCTCACTGAGTGCTTGCTTTCTGTGCAAGTGAACTTTTCGTTTTCCCCAATAGAATCAGGATACACCTGGAGACAACTATTGCCTGTGGGCTCTAATGAAGAGAAAAACTACCTGCCAATTAGAGTTCATAAAAAGATGCTACATGCCTTTTTTTGAAAGATTTTCTGTTTGGCCTGAGGACACACTCTGCCCCAGGCAAGGTGTGATAGAGAAGAATTTGTAAAATTTGCCTCCTCTTCCAATTCAGACAGAACAGAGCCCTGAACTGTATCGGAAATGTTGGAGCTGTCGAAGTATGGACACACACAAACCAGCTATAAAATGATTCAGGATCTATTCCTCATGATTTGAACCCTAATCTGAACGTGTCCTTTCTTGGTAACCTTCTTATGCTTTATCAGTAACAAATCACATAAAAATATCATTGCTAGATTAAGAAGGAAAAATGACAGGTGGTTGAAAGTGAGTTATTAGGCGAGTAGTTAATTGTAGATATTTCAGTGACATATTATTGTGTGACTTAAATTGTACGTTCTTTTTTGATATTTTGCAGACCCAGGATGAACTGACTGTCTTACACTATTAGATGTGCATATTTTACACGATATACCACTTTAGTCTCAAATAAGTTGAAAACAGGACTGTCAGAGGCTTCGGAAATGCTCTGAAGTAGAACCAGGGGAAAACTGGAAGGATCTTGCAATGTCATCACCATTGAATATTACTCCTTGTTTCTACGATAGGAACTAAAACAGTTTGATTGCTTGAGAAATATAAATTTACACCTGTGTTTTGATGGTCCTTTGACCATATTACAAAACTGAAAACAGTACATAGCTATGATTCTTACCATGTTTGTGAAACATCTTCCTAAAATCTCTAAGTACCAGGCCAGCATATTAGCCTCACCAGAGAACACGCGAATGGAAAGCTTTCATCTTCCAATACACAGTAGAAACAAGTGATTCTTAATCTATTGTACATTCTGCTGCACACTGGTGTACCAAACAGAACCTGACACCACCAATCTTTCCCCAACAAAAACAAAAGAAAGAGTTACACTTAAGTTTTTTTTTCATAATCTGAAGAGTCCCCAAAATGTTTTATAACCAATGAGATGCTTGTGAGCTGTGGTCACTATTGCAATGTCAATTGTAAACACAGCTAAATTGTGCATAGAATGCTCCTACAAACAATTTTTTCCATTAGTGACTTTCCTTGACATTACAAAAGGACATTAATTGGCTGCGGGCAGTCACTCATTGGAAGGATGCCCCGTCTTGCAAGAGCTCCCAGCCAATCAGATTGGCTACCAGGAGCAGCCACCACTCCTGAGGCTGTACAGTCCTGAGTTCCTGTGCCCTAGCTCACAGGATGGGTGCAAGCTGAGGTCTCACAGCAGGAAAAGACAGGAGGATCGGTAATGAGTGAAGAGAGGAATGGAGGTCATTAATGGCAAGGCTGAGGGGAGTGGGGGATGGAGCAGTTGGCTTGTCTGTGTGTGGGTGATGGTTGGAGGGGGTTAGATGGTTACCCACTCTCAAAGTGGGGCTGGGATTGGAAACTCCATTACTCTGCCCAGAGTCTGACCCAAACTCTGGGTAGAGTGAACTGCGGGCTATCTCCTCCTCTCAAGCCTTCATTCCCCCACCAACAAAAGTAGTAGTGAGAAGTAGTTGTTAAACGGTCAATCATTTTTCATGGATTATCACACTGATACTAGCCCTCACTGGACCCCACACTGCCATTGTTCTACCCAGTATATTTGCAGACAGTTTGGTGGTGAGCAGAAAGAAGGCAGGAAGTCCATCGAGGGAACTTTACTCCGCTACCATCTGCAAAGCCACTGCTAGAGGACTGTAAGTTTTTTTGCATGGAATCAAATGCTGCAATTTTCTATGAAGAACTGAATCTCATGTGGTATTCTTTTCCCTTAGATACAGTATGGTTTGTGGGTGATGCTTAAATGGCTTAAAATGCTTTCATTAGGTGTGGGGCTGATTAAATGGGTTTGGAAAGTGAAGTTTTGCAGACGCTACTGAGTATGCATAAGTAAAGCAGTGAGAATCTTTGTGTGTAGTTGGCACTCAGGTAGTCGCAGTGAAAGGAAGGGATTTGTACAGAACTGTTAGAGTAATGCAAAAATTGGCGCAGTGAATGTTTCGAGCATTGCAATCCTAAAAATGTAGAGTGTGCAAAATGTTCTGCTTAGAATTTGGATTGGTGGTGTTAGACATAAAGGGGGGGCAGCAGAAATTGAAACAAAGAGCTCTTCACAGAGAAACTGAGGAGCAAGCCTTGGGAGAGAAGGCTATGGAAGAGGGTTCCAAAAAATAAATGGAAGAAAGGCTTAAAAACTGCAAACAAATAACACTTTCAAGAAAACTGACAGCTCAGCAAATCCAGCATATAAAGAATGGGATTGGAACTTGAAAAAAGTACAGTCAACAGGAACAGGATATCACTCAAAAATCTAAGAAGGCATTATGGCTTCCTACAAGGAAAGTCATTGGGGAATAAAGCTTGCCAGACGGCATCACAAACAGAACTTCAAAACAGGTTAATGGGAATCGAAAAAGAAAGACAAAACATTACGCAGGGATTGGGAATGAAGGGAACAGAATGCAATATGAAAATGACTAACACAATACAAATTGCCTTCAAAGGCTTTCAAAGTAAATGCAGGCAACGGAATTCATCATAACTAAAATATATTAGAGTTATCTGGACACCTTTTGAAACAGGAAATGAAGAGAGTAACACGTGGAAGTTGGCCGAAAACATGGCCGTTAAAGTACAGTTATGGCTGAAATTGTCGCTAGGGGTTTCAATCTGGAGCCAATCTTGAAAACGAGTTAGATAAAAGGAAGAGGTATAAGTAGAGTAATGCCATTCCGTTTGGATGTTCGTATGAAAGAAATCACAGCTCAACGGGATAAATAAGAAAAATGAATCCCAAAAGAAATAGCATTACAGAAAGTCATGATGGGAAAATGTTACAGGAAACATCATACTTGTGCCAAGTGCTTTCTATACATGAGAATTTAAATATATTATCCACTGGTCTTCATCTTGCATACATGAAACTTACATTGTTGAATCAGAGGATATGTTGTTTTATGACAGTGGGATGCTATGCCACATAATTGGTCTAGAATGTTGTCTACAGTTTTGGTCTCCTCCTTTAACGAGAAACCTATTGCATTGGAGGGAGTTCAGAGGAGGCTCACTCAATTGATTTCTTAGTCCAAAGCTGTTGCGTTTTAATTAAAAGGTCAAGAAAGTTGGGCCAATACTCATTGCAGTTCAAAATAATGGGAGCCAATCATATTGAAATTCACAAGATTCTGAGAGGCTTGACAAAATAGATGCTGAAAGGATGTTTCCTCTTGTGGGGAATCCAGAATTGGACGGCTTAGTTTACAGAATAAGGGTTTGCCTATTGGCCCTATTTCTTAAGCTCTTAGAATGCTCAATATATTCACAATGGTCATTGATTTGTGGTAGCTAAATTAGCCAAATTCTGTTTCATCAAAATGACCAAGTGTAATTAGGAGAGAGGTGCATACAACAAGTAAGGCTGTCAACTTATATCGCAATTGTGTTTCAGATATAAATGACTGGGGATTAGATGTATTACAGTATAGCATTAGTGCACTTAAGTAAAACAATAGGCAATGTATGCAATTTAGTCCTGTTTTGATTTATGTATACACCGTGCTTCTTTAGTAACCTTGCTGAATAATTATGCACAAATTGATCGGTGTAATAGAGATCAAAGCGCTGAGTAACAATAACTATTTGTAATTATCAGGAAATACAACCCAATGGTGAAGGTACTCTTTTTGTTATCCTAGTGTGTTGCAGGGCATATATCTGAACCTTTTCCTCATGCTCTGGCCATAGCACTCTGGGCTCATTCATTCAGATAGGAACCAAGGACCAAATTGTCATGGAAACTGGATGCACGGAGGCAGCAAGGCCTTGTGTTCTGAAGCCCAGCAGGCACTGACTCATGTTGGAAAAGGACAATAACTTGAGTACTTTGAAGACACTTTTCATTCTCATTCTGGACTTCTAAACTCTGTATTCCCATGCTAGTCTTTTTTTTCACTATTTCAGTTCTGTGACAACACTTAAAGTATTGATACCTGGGTACATGTACCTAAGATGGCACTGAGAGGTGCCAGTACAAATGTTTCACTGCACTCATTCAAATGCATGTGACAATAAAGGCTATTCTATGTAGAAAGGCTCTTAGTAGCCATCGTTTTGTGACTTTAGCGACATATTTCAGTTGTACTCCAACTCCACACTTTTTCCAAAGAAGCCTTCCTTTTCAAGTTTGGAGTGACAAAACTACATTATTTTTACCTGATGCATGTCAAATTTTGCTTTTCATTAATGGACGAGCCTTTTATTTATATAATTTATCAATGGATTTTGAACAAAAACAAATACGTCCTATTGACTTACTATTCTCATATGAGAGTCTTTAAACCGTCAGAGAGAACAAATTATATTTGGTAGGAGAGGTAAGTGCAATGTAAGACATTGACAGGGATAAACCACTGGTGCTGAGGTTAGCTTGTCAAACAACTGATGATGAGCTTCCTGTGATGACACAGAGAGCAACACTGCATGGCATGATCCAGGACAGTCCAAAGTTCAATATATGGCCCATGTTGAATATGCTGAATTTAGCCAGTATGCTGCAAGGGGAAGAAAGTAGTCCTTTTAGAGTACAATTGCTAAGAAATCTTAGTAATAGCTCATGGAACAAAACATCATCAAACTAAAATCTCTAGGTGAGAACACATGCTAAGTGACAACAAGTTTGAGCTTAAAAGCTTATTGATATCAAAGAAGATGTAGAGTCTTTTTAATTTAATTCATTACACATTAGGTCAATTTGGAGAGTGATGACTATTTCACAAGTCTACTGATGGATTTCCAGTGAGCCCTGCTGGGTCCTGTGCTTCTTTTTAATGGCAGGGTAGGAGCCACATTGGAAGGCCCACTCAGTTTTTACAACAAGCCTGGGTGACTTTTTCTCCCAGTTCAGTGATTTATTGAGTTCAACATTATGTTATTGGAATGGTAGGGTCTGATCTTATGGGGCATGGCTGTCTGCTTATTTCAGAATTCCAAATTTGCAATTGAATGAGGGTTCTAATCCCACATCGTACTGGGTGCAGTAGCTCTACATAGACTTTAACAGGATTGGCCAATGAGTGGTCGGAGGATGAGTTTGGCATCCAATTGAGGATGGTGGGCATCTGTCACAGGTAGAAAGCTAATTGGAGGCTCTGCAGCACTGGACAGGCTATAGCTGCATTCAGTAGATAAGCGAAAAAGAGGGCATCTCTGTCATGTCTGCTCAATACTTATAAATTGTTTAAAATTAAAAATGGCCACAGCTGCTGGACTCTGGATGTGGAGGGAAATCTCTTCTACCCACAGCTGGAACCAAATGGGTTTGATAGATTGGGCTGGGGATTTAGGATTATTTTGGAGTGCTGACCCCACTCCCCAAATCTCCTGTTTCCATTGCATCTGCTGTACTCCGGATGTTCAGGAAGTGACACAGACCCACTGTCAAATTGCAGTCAGCCTCTGATCAATAGTTTGATTTGACTTCTTAAAATGAATTGACAAACTACCCATTGCTTGTAGAAGGATATTAGGTAGCTGTTGTCCAACTGATCTGTTGTGGGTGGAGGACGACTCTGTAGCAGTACCTCCCCTTGATCTGAGGGTCACTGGTCCATAATCACCAAGGTGCAATGCCACGTAGATTGCCGTACACAGGACCATGCTTCGTTCTGATGATATTATACCCTGACAACACCCACGATGAGACCTATTGAGTGAAAGTGATCAACTGAGCAAGATACTGAAGGATACTGAATCCTTGGACATCCTAACCTCAAAAAGAGTTGGTGCTTTGAGGAAAAATTATAAAAGAAAGACGAGGGAAATTAAAGCAGAGATGAAACAAAAAAAACAAACCGATTTGGGGAAAAAAAGTGAGACAATATCAAACATGTGACAAAGCATGACTAATTGCTCGAATGTTGTTATTTGTCTGTTACATTAACAATAGGCTTCTCCTTACCAAATAGTTTACTAAGTCTATCTCGCAGTTTGTTCACTAATTGAAGTATCATTGCTTCCCTGTTATTTGTTATTCACTAAATAAGATTTCAATTTAACTCCGATAAAAGAATGGTCAGTCCCCTTGTGATAAGAATGCTGCTATAATTCATAACATAAACAAAAAGCCATAAATACACTCCAAGCATATACTGCTCAATCAAATAAATTGTTGTGTTGGTTGAGTTCTTTGTGCTCCATCTCTCTCTAAAGACTCTATGCAGTACAGGGTATTAGTTCTAAAAGGTATTGATTGGCAAAAACAAGACTTACTCGCTGAGGCATTAATATTTAATCAGTGTCTCCCATACAGGAGAAAGCAGTTTGGAGTCGTTTCAAGTTTTTGTGCAGTCAAGTGCTAAACCTTTGTGAGATCTTAGTTTAGTTTGCATAATTGATTAGTCTGACTTTGCTTGGATGAGGAGAGTTTTGATTGATGTGATCTGACTGGGACAATGAATTTATCGTCTGTTTTAGGAATTTAGAATTCACTGGCAAGTTGTCAGGGTTTTTTTTTGAGCTGTGCTGCTGCGGATACAGCGTTGTAGTCCTGATTGACGAGAGGTCACAGGGCATTGCAAAACTGAATACTTCCTTCTCTTATTCTGAACACAATCCACAGACCATTGTATCATTCAGTAGTCTATTTAAAAGCTAAAGAAGATTTATTCATCTGCTGTGCTAGAGATTTTTAAATTGAAGTCTTCTCTGTTACAGAGGCCTATTAAATCCCATTTGACTGGAGTGCAACTTAACTTCGATTGGAAAGTACCACCTCCCCTAAAGAAGAAAAATCACTCCATTTATTTCAATTCATTCATGATCCACCTTATTCCTTCTCATTTTAAGTACAAAACAACACTGCAGGCTGAGCATTGCTGCAAAACTGTTTTGACTTCACACTGATTCAGTCATGAGAGGAGAGGGTGACATGGTGGTTAGGTCACAGGGCCTAGTAATCCAAAGGCCCACACTAATGCTGTGGGGAATGGGTTCAAAATCCAACATGGCACCTGGTGAAGTTTAAATTCAATTAGCACATGTGGAACACAAAGTTATTTTCAGCAAAGGTGACCATGCTGACCATCATCATTTGTTGTAAATATTCCATCTGGTTCAGTAATGTCCTTTAGTGAAGGAAATCCACCATGGGTCTGGCCTACATGTGATACCAGCAATGCAGTTGACTCTGAAATGGTCTCTGTTCAAGTCTCATGAGGTAACAAATGCTTGCTTTGCCAGCAACACCCACATCCAACAAAAAAAAATACCGCTTATGGAGTCTTAAGTTGCAAACCAAAAGGTTGAAAGGTCTCTGAAGAAGATCAGAATGGGATGTTCTCTTTTAAGGAGCTCGTGTCCCTTCACCAAGTATGCATTCAGCTAGGAACTCCATATTTGGACTGTACATTGTATCAGCAGCGTAGATGTGAATTGAAATTGAACAACAATATTTTATATACAGTGCGGTTATGGGTCTAAGTCTAATTTCTAACATTCCTTCATTGTTGGTATCTTTTTGCAGAAGGATGTTGAAAGCTTTTATTCAATAAATTAGACATTGACTCATATGATAGCTAAGGAAGAGTTGAAGGATAGAAATACATAGAATTTTGCCAGAAGTACCCCATTCGTCTCTGCAGGGTGCACTTATCTTTCTGTTCCAGACACTAATTCATCCAACCCTATCAGCATATCGTTTTCGTCCTTTCTCCTTTGTATGGTTATATGTTTGTGTGGATGACCAGGAATCTCTCTCGTTGTTACCGTCAGCCATTAGTATGTGTTGGATGAATTTACAAGTTGACAGTCAACTTGTATGGCCATTTTATGAACGCCTGTTTTTTTGGCCATCAAGTTTTGGACTGGGACTTGAACTCGGAACTTGTAGCTCAGAGACAAGGATGTAACCCACTTCACCAAAAGATCTCTTTTTAAGTAAGCAAGATGTCAAAAACCCTGTCACTAAGGTTGACTGATAAGTGTTCCTTCACCTGATAATATATAGATGGTAAATTATCCATACCCACTGTAAACTGAGGTAACATATTATTTCAACCTTCATTCATCTGTTTAATAATATCAAGCTTAGTAACGTGTCTCTAGCAAATACATAGCAATGTTATCAGCATCTTTGAAATGGAGAAATCAGAAAATGAAACCGGTGTCTGACAACAGACCCCAGGTTATGATTCCCACTGAGAGCATCGAATTTAGATTACAATCTCAGACAAGACCCCCTGAGTTTGGTTATGAACCTGGATGAGACCACTGTATTCTGTGAGACCCGGAAAGAGATTCGAGAATTTTTTTTTTGTTTAAAAGTTCGAGATCCCAGGTAGTTACTAAAAGAATAAAGTCAGAAGAGTTCACAAATTTGAACAAACAAACTTACAAAATTGCAAACGTGAATCAAGCCATACAACTTTTACTTTAATATACAAACTTAACATGAAGTAAGTATGAGTACAGACAAACAATGAATGAATAACCCTCGGAGCTCCTCAGATAACAGATGTGGTCAAGACAGAGCCTATGGACTTCTCCGTAATACACCTAGATTCAAGTGACAGTGTTGGTCACTTAATCTCAATAAAACTAAGCTGGCACTGCCCTGGGTTCATTTGAGCTCCAATACTTGTCAACTGCCCCTAGCAAATGCTGCCTGGGGGTTTCTTTCATCTTCAGCTGTGCTGAGTGATCAGTGACTCCCAGGACTTCTCCCGAGTCCTAAACAGTGACCTCCAGCCATTTTCTCCACAACTTCTTTCAAACCCCGACAATCCAGAGACTGCTAACGTCAATACCTCATCAGCCTGGAACATCTTTCCATTCATCCCAAGCATCTGAATGAACAGCAGCCTGAAAGTAGTAAACTTCTGTTTCAGAAACAAAAACAGAAGTAGTTGGAAAAGCTCAGCAAGTCTGGCAGCATCTGTGAAGAAAAGTCAGAGTTAATGTTTTGGGTCTGGTGACTCTTCCTCAGAACTGATGGTAGCCAGGAATATGTTGGTTTACATGCACAAGGTAGGCTGTAGGGAGGGGTTAAGGACTAAACGATAGGTGGGGATTATGCCCAAAGGGAGAGAAGAGCATTTGGACAGACAAAGGAGTTAATAACAATCTGGCTGGGAGGGTGAATAGCTGTTACTGGAGACTGTTAGTGGCTAACAATTGGTAGTGTGTAATGGCAGACTGTGAGATAACAAGGCCTGGTGTGTGGGGAAAGGGGATTAGGACACAGGACAGTTCAGGCCTTAAAATTATTGAACTTGATATTGAGTCTGGAGGGCTGCAGGATCTCCAAGTGAAAAATGAGGTGTTGTTTTTCCAGCTTGAACCTTCTGTTTCAACTGCTCTTGATTTATATGGAGTCACCTTCTTTGGCTCAGTCTCATTGGTTTAAGATTAATGTTGAAGTGCAGTTCAGTGACCCTTGAACTGTTTCAAGTGACCTGTCAAGAGCCTCACAGAAAGCCTCTCAGTTGTTCCTAAGCACGATCGAAAGTAGCAACCATTCTGTGACATAATTTTCATAGCTAACTAGCTCTCCAGAACTGCAGACCTTAGAACGTATGTTGACGCACAGAAACACAAAAATGGATTTGGCATGTTGAGTTTTCTGGTCATTAATCTATAATTTTCATTTAAATTTGGCTCCAGCTGTCTCATAATTTGGCTCAAATCACTGAGGGGTGGCCTAGTGGCATACAACTCATTTGGAAACAGCACTGAAGGTCACCTTTTAAATTAAAAAAAAACTTTGCCCCTTAACATTCTATCAGTAATAAAGTGTTGAAGACAAAGCAAGTGACCAATACCTGTTCACTGGTACCTGGCAAAGCTGTCCTGTAGCTTTTGATGCAAGACATAAAACATTTCTAAAGTGACAGTAGATAATGTAAATCAATTGATCTCACAATACACACACAGACTGGAGAACACTAAAGCACGCTACTTTTCAAAGGCATGTTCAAACGTTTCGGTAACAAATGACTGGGGGAGTGGAGGAGCTGTGCATTATATAAGGTAATGATTTTGAAAGAGTTAATATTGAAATGCATTGATCTCCACAAGGTCTGATTCATGGTCTTTTGGTTGAGAAACAGTTTGCCTTACTCAAGATCCTGATGCAGTCAGATATGATCTCTCTGATTCCTGATAGATGTAATTATGCCTAAACAGTTAAAGTTAACGGTGTACTGGAATGGTGCTACTGCTGAGATATGCCCCTATTCCTGGCGACAGTGCCATCTTGGAACCACAGTCATGCACCTGGCTAAGGATTGGCAGCCTGGAATTGCCCTTAACCCTGCATTTCATGGGTCAGCATGCACTGACCACTTCTCATGGCACATCTGCCTGACACTTCTTGCACATAAAACTGCACATTCCTGCACTTATCACTGTTTAAGCACCAGACCACACAGCTCACCCGCCCTTAGTCACAGCCCATCTTACAACCCTCCTTAAGGTCTCTTGTGGTGCACTGGTAGTGCCCCTCCCTGTGAGCCAGGAGACCTGCATTCAAGTTCCTTCTGTTCCAGTCGAGGGTCATAACAAGTGGGAACAAGTTGATTTAAAGTGTCTACAACCAGCTCAAAGTCACTGCACTTCTTTCCCCAACACTGACTGTAGCCCAGCACTTTAACATTGTTCGATGTAGGATCACCACATGCAGGAAAGTTTCCCGTCACCTCAAAACATGGACTTTCATTTGCAAGCGCCAAAAGTGAACAGAAATCAAATAAACACTAGCTGCATTTACCTCCCAGAACAGAAAGGAACAGCTTGCATGTTGAGCGCCATCAGTTTTACAGTCAGTGATTGATCACAAGCTCTGATCTACTGCAATCAGGTCCTGTCTGGCTTGTAGTACCTGACGCTACTCCACCCTATCACATTCAAGGGTTTTTTTTGTTTCCCTACTCACTGTCCTTATCTTCCTTGAAAGACTGCTCCTGGTCTCCCAGTTCACCAGCGTCCATTACACCCAGCAGGTCTGGCAGCATCTGTGAAGAAAAAATCAGAGTTAACGTTTTTTGGTCTGGTGACTCTTCCAGACCTGCAATGTTAACTCTGATTTTTTTCTTCACAGATGCTGCCAGACCTGCTGAGCTTTTCCAGCAACTCCTGTTTTTGTTCCTGATTTACAGCATCCTCTTCTTTCGGTTTTTATCCATTACATCCCCTCTTTCCCTGCTGCAGCAGCATAGAAGATAGCTTACTAGGATTATGTGGTGCAGTCTGTCTGGAGTGCAATGCAAGGCTGCACCAGGATGATCCAAGCAGTGGAACTTCATTTTCTGCAAACTTATCATCTGCTTCACTGTAGCCCTTGCTGAAGAATGGGCCTGCATTGTATTGGCACTCTGCCTCAGTCAGGGCATTTTGTAATGGAGTCATCAGCCATGGTCATAGTGGGTTACCCTTGCAACCTGGTAACCATCCTTATAACTATCTGCACTCTCTACTGCAGCAGGAACATGAGCTCTCAAGGATCTAGGTATCGTGGCAGCTCCCAAGATAGCAGGTGCAAACAGCCAAGGAGCCATGTCAATGACCACAGATGACACACACATTCGTGTAATAGAATCCTTTCCTAATGATGAATTCAGCCATGTTATGTTATGGCCCTGTCAACATCCTGTGTGTATGGTCGATTGAGCCCTGCACCTGGGGGAAGTCAGTTATATTTCTAAAACCTAAGACCAAGTGTGCCCTGTGCCACAGATAATAGACAGGCCTTGAACTCAGCACAGAAAGAAGAATTAGTAACAGAGAGCTATCCCAGTCTTAAGCCACCAATGGTTGCTAACTAAAAGATATGGCGTGCTGGTAGCAGTGGTGTCTGAAAATTTGACATTGGGGAATATTTTTGTGGCAGAAAATGTTCTTTTTTTGCTGGGAACTATATGGAGGTTGTGTAGGGAGATAAGATCATGAGAAATTGCTTAAGGGTAAAACAGTAGCTGCAGACAGACTTGAAATCAGTGGCAAGAAAATCCAGTTGTGATAGGTAGCTGAAAGTAGTGAGTTCACTCTCCCCAGTGTTCATTTTGATGAAGTCATGACTCTTTTGTACAAGCAGCCTGTTAAAAATTGAGACCAGTCATGAAGATGCATTAGCATATTGTATCTGCTGTTGAATACACCAAGGAGAAGTAGATAAACGTGAAAATACTAGGGATGAAGGATAGATCCTTCAGGACTCCATAGATGGCAAGAACTAAGGAAAAGCTATTGCATTCACTGACAGATGTCAACTAATCAATATTTCTCGATTTACCTCGTTAGCTCTTTTACTTTGTCCAACTTGGGTGCTATTCACTTGCACTTCTCACCCAGAGGAAAAAACAATTTCAGCAAAATCTCACTCTGTGTGTGAAAAAGTTTTCCTGTATAGTCAGCAGTTGATGGCAGTGCATCTTCCAACATAGAAACTCAATCAGATTTGGCAGATTTTGACAGAGACAAGAGAATCTTTATCAGTAATAGAAAAAAATCTTACAGATTATGCGAATAGGCAGATTCTGCAGATTATATAAATGAATGTGTATATAATATGACATTGTACAGAGCTACTGTGACTACTTATATTGCACAATGTCAAGCATTAAAAAATGATCTGGTATCTTGATGAGTCTAGATGTAAGTCAGGATCTAACTAATTCTAACTAACTTTGACAATGTTACTGGACTAGACTACACTCCAAACTTATCCAAACGATTTTAAAAGATTAAGAGATAACAAGGTGTAGAGCTGGATGAACACAGCAGGCCAAGCAGCATCAGAGGA
>NC_063344.1:58136262-58143762 GCF_021869965.1 Rhincodon typus
TTTAAAAGATTTTTTTTAATGACAGTGCTCCGTTGTCCACATGGTAAAGGTCAAACCTCAAGTTAACTCAGAAGCTGACCACCACCCCTTACTCTCTCTGTAGAAAGTTGAATCTTTTGAGGGAGAAAAAGAACTAATTTGTTGTACTCATTTTAGGTCAAGTGATTTTTCTTACTCTTGTCAGGAAGATCACTGACCTGAAATGTTAACTGTTTCTGTCTCCACAGTTGCAGCTTTACCTGCTGTGCATTTCCAGCTGATGCAGCATTTTGCTTCTATATTTTCAGAGTGTATGGATTTAAAATATTTTCAGTCAGAGATTTGAGCAGTGAAAAATATCTTCTGTGAGTTGATAAATAAGTTGTTTCACGAGGAAGGGGTTTGACATATTCCTAATTAACAATTAACCCTTGTCTGCCTTCAGATTGTCTCCAATCCTTAATGTTTTGAGGCTTCAATGAGGCCTAGCTGTTGTTCTCCCTTTAGTCCCACACTCAATGGCTGTTAAATCACATGCGAACATTGACAATGAGTGTTAGCAGGCTATCCATTTATGATGAGCATTATAACTCAGCTGCATTGTTTGCTCAATTGTTATTCAATACACAATCTCCAGTAAAGACTTCTGATACAGACAGCCTAACTCATTTTCCCTGTAAATGTTGCACTCTTTCCCTGTTTTGGCTGGTTTGTATTGCCCAGAGGCAGTATGTCAATTGAGCCACCAGGATGATTCAGCTACTTATGAATTCCTCTCCCTTTCTCCAGATCCACCGTTCTCCTGGCCTTACTCCCATCTCTCTACCCTCACTTTTTCTTCTGCCTTTGGTCTTGTGTTTAGTATTCAGCATCCAGACTGTTCTGGCACATGGTGCACATTTATCTGTGGCCCCGACTTACTTAATGTATGCAAATAGATACTGACATACCTTTGGCCATTTTCTTTGTAACAAAATGTTGCATAGTGTGAAAGGTTAAGTTGTGTTAATGTTATTCGTGCTCCAAGAAGTCAAGTATTTCATATGCTGTAATCAAAATGGTCTGCAAAGATCACAAATTGATTAAGGTACTTAAAATACACCAGGGATGGTTTAATGAAGAAAATAATGAAGTCAAATAATTACGTAAGTCATCAAATTCATGTTATTTTAAAAATCTGAGACCAAATGTCACTGTGAGATGGTGAGATTTATTAAGCCTTCTTTAAATAACACACGCTTATTTCTTTCCCTTCACTTAATAGCAAACATCAGTCGTGTTTCCTAACAGCTCCAATTGGTGTTGGATCATGGTCTGATATAATTTATAATAATTGAGTTTCTCTACGATGGAAAATGTAGATATGGACAGGGTTGAACTTTCACCCCAGGATTGGGACACAGGACCTGTGACTGTAAATCCATCCCCAATTGGTTTGGGGTTGCAGGAGGGGGTGGAGAACAGTCACTGACCTGGAATATTGACCAGAGCACCCACTTGGCAAGGAAACAGGTTCCCTGTCCTGTTAAGGACAGTGGGCAGGCTTTCAAAGCTGGAGAACCAATCAGATTTTCCACTTAGAGAGCAGCATGTAGCTGCAATAGAAAGTAAGTAACAGGCAAAGTGCCTCACCAGGATGGTGTCCTTCCAGACACTATTTCAAAATTTTAATTAAAAAGTACCAAAAAAAGCAAACACATCACTTTGATTGCTGGGGAACATGGAAGGAAACCTCTTTAAGAAGGCTACTTTTGCTGTACCCTCACTAAGACAGGTTCTGTGGGCCTGTCTAGAGTACTGACACCTTGGCATGCTCCTGCTAGTTGCCTGCTTCCTGGCAGTTGGCCTGCCCCCAATCATGTCAGCCAACTGAATGCCAAATGAAAACCTCTAACCAGTACTTATCAAGGATCTTAATGAGCCTAGTTTCTTGCCTGCCTTGTGGGAGTGGGTAGCCTATGCAGGCCCTGAACCGTTGTCAGCCCAAAAAGATGACCATTTGGAGTAGACTTCGGAGGCTGGCACATTGGCCGACCTCATTGTTTTTGAGACCTGTCTAGTTCGTGGTTCCTGATATTGGCAGAACCTAAAGATTCAGCCTGTGTTATAAGTAGCGAGTGATGAATCACTTGCAGCCAAATTCAGTGCATAGTGTAACATATCAGTATGCCTCACAGGGAGATCAAAGTAAGTAACTGTCAACTGGAAATCTCAATCTCACTTGTAAGGCCTCACTGACGTTTTCTGCTATAGGTTCCCCATGGCCATGTTTATATCCTGAGCCTCATTTGGGAAAGAGAGAGTAAATAGTCTTAGAAGTTTGACAAATGGTGAGGCATTATTTAAGAACATACAGGTTGCTTGAAGCTGAGCTCCCCTGTTTTTCTTATTTTCATCTGAGTAAAGTCACAATGATGAGAGCATCACATTGGGTTCAGTTCAATAACAGAATGAATGTTACCTTTTGTCTGGTTGTAAAACTGGCCATTTCTCAGAAACCAGTATTTCCAGAAGAGTCATATACTTGAAAAATGAAAATAAACTCTCACTTGTGATCATCTCAAGTGTCTCTGTCATTTAAAAACCTAGCAAGAGTTAACTTCCTTTTGTAGTGTCACATCTTAATAATGTCGCACTTCATACCCGTGTCAAAAATCCTGCATGTGAAAGTTTCCAATTAACTTAACAGCCATTTTCTGTTCAGTTATCAAATATCTGATCAACTGAATATGAATGCATTAGACTTTTAAAAAATACCATTAAGGAAGAAATAACAAGCTGGAAATTGATCTGCAAAATTCATAATTTGTTTTCTGAAGTTTTTTTGTGTCAGCGAGGAATGTTGAACATCACACACTGACACACAAAACAGTCTTCTGAATACACTTGATAAAATTGGTTATTTCCTGGTGGAAATGCTTGCAAAATTTCTTTGTACACAGCCCCGAATTGGTCTTGGGTTTGTATCTTGGGCTTAAGTTGGAATTTTGCTAAAAATGCCTTAATGCAAAGTAAATATTGCGTTGGTAACATGGAAATACTTCACTGGCATTACGATCACACTCCTGTAGTCTCTACCTTTCAACTCACCCAACCATTCTTGGAGATCTGATAAAAAGCCGCATCACATCTTAAACAGGCAGGTCTATATTCTCAATCTTATGTTCAAACTATTCCCTCTTGCTCTAATTTTATTTTATCTAATATTAATACTGCCTCTTATTTTTCTATCTGGGTTAGAACAGAGCAAGATTTTCAACTTAACATTCTGAATGGGGATGATGGAGTTTTGTTTCAGGTTATACTTGATACGCTGAAGTGAATGATGTACTCTTGCTCTAACACATTCTCTCAATTTGTGTTTCTAGCATGTCGACCTGGTTTCTATAAGGCCTCGTCCATGGATGCATACTGCATGAAGTGTCCACCTCACAGCTACTCGTATCAAGAGAGCTCATCCCAGTGTACCTGTGAGAAAAACTACTACAGAGCAGAGACAGACCCCAAGGCTATGCCCTGTACAAGTAAGTCAATAAATATACACAACTAACACTGAAAAGCCCATAAACCAACATTCACACCACACAAATGCCAGGCAATGACCACTTCTACTAAGAGACAGACTAACCACCACCCTAATTCACTCAATAGTGTTACCATTGACCAGAAATTCAACTGGACTCACTGTAGAAATACATGACTGCAAGAGCAGATCAGAAGCTGGGAATACTGCGACGAGTAATTTGCCTCCTGACTCCTCAAAGCCTGTCCACCATCTACAAGGCACAAGTCAGGAGTGTGATGGAATACCCCCCACTTGCCTGGATGAGTGCAGCCCCAACAACACTCAAGAAGCTTGACACCATCCAGGACAAAGCAGCCCGCTTGATTGGCACCACATCCACAAGCATCCAATCCCTCTACAACTGATGCTCAGTAGCAGAAGCGTGCAGTATCTATAAGATGCAGTGCAGAAATATGCCAACGGTCCTTAGATAGTACCTTGTGAACCCATGACCATATTCATCTAGGAGGATAAGGGCAGCAGATACATGGGAACATCACTAGCTGTAAATTCTCCAAGCTACTCACCATCCTGGCTTGGAAATACATTGCCGTTCCTGCACTGTCACTGGGTCAAAACCCTTGAATTCCCTTCCTAACAGCAATATGGGTCTACCTGCAGCAGTTCCAGAAGGCATCTAACCTTCGGTTTCTCAATGGCAACTAGGGACAGGCAATAAATGGTGTCCTGCAAATGAATAAATGAAGGAAAAAAAAGGTTTCATGGAGATTTGTAAGTGTTGTCATGAGTGTAAAGAAACCATAGCTTTTTTTCCGAATCAAACTGGTCAGCAATGTTATTACAAATCTCTGGTGCAGGTGGGACATTGAACCTGAACCCCCTAGCTCAGAGGTAGGGACACTACTATCACAATTAACAAGCTCCTTAATTGTTCCTTTACTTGTACACAATATTCCAGGTGCAGTCTCATCGAAGTTGTGTACAATTACAGTTGGACCTTTTTTAAAAATTTAACCTATTTTTCTAATCTACCTGTTCAGCATTGTTTTTGCACACCTTTGGAGCCACCTGAGGGTACAGGGATAGGGACACTACCACTGAGCCACAAGAGGGCCCTAACAACAGCTTTGGCACACCACCAGCTTTTAAATGCACATGGTAACACTTAAATTCATTAGCATTGAGCAATCCTGCAGCATTCCTTCCACATCCATATCCATCAGTCAACTTGGAAATGTAAAGTATGTTGGAACCTTGGAAGATTCCAAGATGTTTTGCAAATTACATGGTTTTTTTCCTCAGTTTGCATTTGCTAACGCTTTCAGTTTTGTTTGGCACAGCAAAGTTAAGAACTATGAACGTGAAATCAATTTTCTGATTGGGTGGTTTCAAAATTAAATGCTCAAACAGAGTGATTGATTTCACAAGAATGTGTTAGGGCAAGAGTTGATTGATTTCAGAAATGAAGCTAAATATTCATTAGTGTGGTTATAGCCCAGTAATCTATACATTAATTGTGACTAATTATCATGTTTCACTCATCTTGTTGGTCAATATTATGATGGGTATATTGCCTTTGGGATCTGCTCTACCCTTGGTTATTTGCTGAGCTAGCGCTGCCTCACACCACCAGGGATCTGGATTTGATTCCACCCTCGGGTGACTGTCTGTGTGGAGTTTGCACATTCTTCCAGTGGCTGCATAGGTTTCCTCCGGGTGCTCCGGTTTCCTCCCACAGCCCAAAGATGTGCAGGTTAGGTGGATTAGCCATGGGAAATGTTGGGTTATGGGAATACGATAGCTCTGGTTGGGATGCTGTTCAGAAAATTGGTGCAGACTTGGGCTGAATGGCCTCTATCTTTTATGCTTCGAACTGAATCCAATCTCATTTATTGTGGGGTAGATTTGGAGTTCTCAAGATCCGGGAGGAGAGAACCTTTTATTCCTTATGATTATTGTGCCGGCAATTGAATATCCACTGGTGAAAGGATACATTTGGATGTGAAGCATTTCACAGTCCATGCTCATACCCGTGTTCCTAGCACTTAATGAGCTATAATTTAGCATAAATCCCCTTCAATCAAAAACATAGCCTTGAATTCTGGTACATAACTCAGTCTGGCTAATAGGCATTCTTCAGAAACAAACAAAAAAGGCTTGCTTGTGAATTACTGAAAGGTGATTAAGATTTGTTAATGATAGACACTCCAGTTCTTCTTGGTTATATTGCCATATACTTTCATGACCCCGTTGATAAAATCTGGCAATGAAGAAAACTCCATTTTTTTGCTCCTTCTGGATTTTTCTCTTTCTATGACTCTTTTGCTGGAGTATAATTCCACTAGTGATATTAACAGCTGATACTTCACTCAAGATGCCAATATTTGTGTCATGTTATGCAGTATATTAACTCTGGAACACATCACCACTGAGCCTGACCCTGTCTACAGCAAAAGACCAAACGTCTGCATTTTTCAGGGCACATAAAGTATCAATTCCACCACCTTCACCATCTCTTCATCCACTCTTCATGGTTCCCAAACCCCTCCATGGCAAGTTATCCACCTCCACCCACTCACAAAACCTCTGTGTCAATCTATGACATTTCAATGTCCATTCACCCATTATGTACTCTAAAAAGAATCAGCGAAGCTTACAGTAATAGGATGTGCTAAAAAACCTTATAGGAAAGCCAGGCTTTATTATACATTCTTGGTTGACAACCCAGCTATCCATTGAAACATATACACATGAAATCATTGCCTGATTCACAGCTTTGGCTCTCTAATCACTTTGGTCAATTGCACAATGCATATTCACACATGATAACGAGTTTTCAAGTACTTGTTGTATCAGCTATTGATATTCCTGCAACGTTGCTGGGAAATTCATTTTTTTAAACAATATGGGACAATATAACTTCATGACTGTTAATTGTTTTTTTTTAACAACCTATTATCACTGTAGAATTCATTGGTTCAATGTAGAATATATACTTGTGATGGACATGAAAGTACCATAACTTAAGGATGGAGGGCAGAACAGCCATCAGTGGTGGGTGGCCAGCACAGAATGGCATAGATGGGGCCAGCAGGACGGAGGATTGAAGGGTGAGGATTAGAAGGATTCATGGTTTCATGATAAATAGGATGAATTTCCTGAGCACTGACATGAAAGAATCTAGAATTCAGCATCCAGCAATCCCTCTGACTGTGTTTTAATTCTTTCTGAGATGCAGGGGTAGGAGAGTGAAGCCTTATGCCTGTAAGCACATGATCCCCAGTTTCTTGGAACTCCCTCCCTAACAATACTGTGGGATTGCTCACACAACAGTGAGCTTTCATCTTCAACTGCTGCTATCACTACAACCTTCTCAATAAATGGCAATACCCTGATTTGAAAATAGTTTACAAAAATATAGGCAGGATTGAGAATCCTCGTTGACTGGCTTTTCTGTCTTTTTCTTTATTAATCTGTGACATTGCGAGCATGGAGTATTGGTCCAGTCAAAACTGGGTGTCTTGCTGCAGACTCAGAACTGAAAATGCATCTTTCAGTTTGTAAACCAGATAACAGAGTGCCTTTATCCAAGGAGGCATTAGGGAGGGAACATGGAGACAGTTAGGGGAAAATGTACTTCTACACTGATTTTGCCCTTAAACAGCCATTGAGTGTTTTAATCGCTCCATTCGCAGAAAAAAAAATTGGATTTTTCTGAGCATTGACTGTCCAAGCTCACAATGTATTTGTGATGATGAATGGAATATACGGGCAAAAACAGCATCAAAGCTCCCAGAACGTTAGATTAACCCATGCTGTAATTTCACACTGATATTGACATTTGATCAAGACACAAACAAGCAAATGTCCCTCCATCTAACTGAAGTTCTCCTGGGTGACCAACGCAGCACTTGTTTCTAAAATAAAAAATTAAGCTGCAAACCTAATTTAGAATAATGCAGTATTAGTTGTGCCTTGTGGTATGCGCCATACTT
>NC_063344.1:58148762-58216482 GCF_021869965.1 Rhincodon typus
CATTGACCATGATAGAGGGAAGGTCATTGATGTAGCAGCTGAAGATGTTTGGGACTGGTACATCATCCCGAGGAACCCCTGTAGAGATGTCCGAGAATGTTGCATTCAAGTTCTTTCTTGCCCCATAGAAGTCCTTAAAGCTACTGACTTGTGGCTACTAAGGACTGACTTTCAGTGATTCCTATGTAGATCACTCATTAGGCTGCTCCACAAAGCACTTCATGAAGCAAGACTTAGCAAATGCATGTGCTAACCGTTGCAACTCTGAAATGATATCAGAGTCCTGATAAGCCATGTTAGTCCTTCTAGCAAAGCATCCAATTGGATTCTGGTACAAGCCTTGACCAACCTGTTTCCCAACCCAAGAAAAAATGGGAGCAGGCCAGAACTTGGTGATCCAAAGATATTGAGCCTTGTACAGTGACTTTGATCTTGCTGCTGTCCCATGCAATAGTGATGGCAAGAGCAAAATCAGCACTTACATCAGTTGTTGAGGAGAGGTGGAACTATGCCTGTTGTAGATCTAAAGAAGCAAACTGAATTGGACTGCAAGCACAATAAAGTAAAATTAATCAGCTTAAACAAGGCTGTATCCTACACAAAAATTATATTTATGTAGTGCCTTTAATCAATGAGTAACAGATTGAAGGGTTATGGAGAGCAGGCAGGAAAGTGGAGTTGAGGCCAAGATGAAATCAACTCTAATTGTATCAAATGACAGAGCAGGCCCAAGGAGCAGAGTTGCCTGCTCCTGTTCCTAGTTTTCATGTCCTTAAAAAAAATGACATAGCAGCCCAGCTACTTTACAGCAACAAAATGAGACCATAAAAGGACACCAATCCTAAAAGGAGATATTAGTCCAACTGGACAGATGCTTGGTCAATGATATTTATAGGAGTTTGATAAAGGAGCTATAATTGTCTGGTTAAGAATGGCATTGTAGATTCTTGAGGTACACACAAGCTATGTAGAAACCATGAGATCCATCACAATTTCTCCACCTGAGGTCATTTCCAACTATATCTTGAGTCAAGGGTCTTTTGCTCTGCTGTCTGTTAATTATGCGTCATTGGTATTTATTTGCATGGAAGGTGATGGGCATAAACTGGGCATTCACTGTGCCTCAATAAGAAAGAACAAAATAATTTCTTCTGGCAAGTGCTCATGTCCCTGCCCCTGGGGTAGAAAGTCCATGTTCATGTCCCACTTGTGCCAGAGGTGTGTTACAATATATTTGAATAGGTTGATTAAAAACATTTATAAATAAGAGCAGTCTGAACTGAGGTTTGTAATCTGCATTTTTGTAAACAGACCTTTCGGTAGAGTGTGCAAAGGTTAGCTCCAATTCTATCCTTTACCACCTGTCCTGCTGAAAATACCTCCAATCTAGAAATTCTTTCTCACATTGTTCCAAAAATTCATTTCATTTGTCTGACAGTGTGCCACTTTGTTCCACTGCCTTATCTCACATTAATGTGTGGACTGGATTTGTTTGTTCAGTGCAATTTGATTTTTTGGTAAGATAATCTTATAGCCACCTTCCTTCATAGTTTAGAAGCCTTAATTTTTTCAGTTCCCAAGCCTCAAATCTTTGCTGCCAGGCATTAAATTGTCAGTTCTCTAACACATTGGCTCTCTAGCTTTATAACAGTGACTCTTCTGCCACACTTGTCTGACTGAAAGGAATTAACAACAAAAAGTAGCAGCAGACAAACAGTGATAAACTTGTGTTATGCAGTTGCTTGACTGATATTTCTGGTTGTTAAGTCATTCCCCCCCTACCAATGTAGATCTGTACAATGTACAAATCTAGGCCATCATATCAGTGACTTCTCTGCATGGGCTGCACATTTGATCTGCTCATTTTCTATGAGAATGTGCACTGGTATTTGATCCCTGTGGTACCACCACCTTGGAAAGCATCACAGCAAGACTCTTCTCAATGCACTACCAAAATCTAAAGAGCTGCCCCATGCACAGTCCTGATGCCAAGCTGCCAGTTGTAGCTCTGTACATTAGGTGTCCCTAATGATTTATATAGGACTAGCCAAGTGATTTAAGAATAGATAAATCTATGGGAGAGGAAACTGTGAACTTTGTTAGATAAGGTCAGAAATCACTTGACACCGGGTTATAATCCAACAGGTTTATTTGAAAACACAAGCTTTCGGAGCCTCAGTCCTTCTTCAGGTGTTAGTGAAAGAGGTAGTATCAGATACAGACTTTATAAGTAACTGATCAAAGGTTCACACCATTGATGAGGATGTACCTGAAGAAGGACTGAGGCTCTGAAAGTTTGTGTTTTCAAATTAACCTGTTGGACTATAACCTGCTTTCAGAGATAGTAGGAACTGCAGATGCTGGAGAATCTGAGATAACAAGGTGTAGAGCTGGATGAACACAGCAGGCTGAAATTCTGAAGAAGGGTCTAGGCCCGAAACGTCAGCTTTCCTGCTCCTCTGATGCTGCTTGGCCTGCTGTGTTCATTCAGCTCTACACCTTGTTATCTCAGACTATAACCTGCTGTTGTGTGATTTCTGACCTTGCGCAAACCCCCCAGTCCGTCACCGGCACATCCTCATCTTTGTTAGATAAATGAAATGAGAAAACTTAACTGTTTTATCATGCACGTAAAATAAATTTTAAAAACTCAAAACTGATTGTATTCACGCATTTCTATTCATAATAGGATAATTGATATAACAGAAATATAATAGAAATTTATTTGATATAACAGAAATATAATAGAAATTTATTTGTTAAAACAGAATTATTTAAAATTGAAATATTAATTTGTAACATAAAGGTAGTGATAAAGTTGAGCTTTGTAGTGAGTGTTTCATTATCTGTGTTGTTCTTTTTTCTTAAAAGAAGCATATATGCACCAGGGGTGTCAGTGAATTTTACTGAACCACTAATACTCTTGACTGATGAACAAATTAATCAGAGAAGAGCCCAGGCATGCATATCTGTAAGGAATGGATTAATCAAAGTGAGCAACATAATTTTCATTTAATGAGCTGAGGAAGTCACAGTTCCTATAGTATGCAGAGTTTTTTTTTGGTATTTTACTTTGCCTAAAGGAAATCAGAATAGTAAGAATGTGACCAGGGAAGTGGAGTGGGGTAGATGCAGAAACTAAACAGAAATCATAGAATATAAAAAATAATACCTTTCTATTTTAAACAATAATCTCCTGCTTTTCGCCCAATCTCATAAAAGTGCTTCAGCCTTTCACAAGAGATTTACATGTTTTGGTTTTGACAAGTAGGCATTCAACTTGACAGCAGTTTTTTTCACATCAATGTCATCTTGTCATTTGTTATCTGTAAATATGCTTGGATGTTGAAACAGTTAACTTATTAGCCATTTTTGCTGGGGACTGGAAGATTTTGGAACTTTTATGCTGTGGAGTTATGGATGCTAAAACGTTGAGTATATTCCAGCCTGAGATTGAGAGATAATCAATCTATAGGACACTAAAGTAATCACGGGAGATGGAGATAGGGCGAAGTAGTGGAATTCAAATAAAAGGTCATTGATGTGGTCTTCCTGAAATATAGAACAGCCTCAAGGGGCAGAATGGCCTACTCCAGCTCCTATTTCTTAATAATAACAAACGTGAAGAGAATAAAGTACTGCAAACATTGGCCACCAAAAACAAAAGCAGGAAATTGCAGGAAAGGAAATACATGCTTCAGCTGTTGTGATAGAGAATGGAAACTCAAAATATTAAATCAGTCATTTCTCACTTCTTTCTGCCCTTCTTAGTGTTAACATCTTTTAAAAAAACGAACAAATCGTGTTCGTTTATAAGCCTTTTAAATCTGCATTACTTTTGCCCCTGAGCCTAGATTTAAAGCTTGTGATTGACACTATTTTGGAGTCAAATCTTTATCTTAATTATTAATTACAGTTTCTCTAATGTAAAAGCAGCTTATTAGTACAGACTGCATACAGAAAGCTTTGTACCATGGGAGGAAACATTTGCCTTTTACATACACCATACCAGCGTCAGAATTTTGTTAAGAAATTTTCATTAAAAAGGAAAGGCCCTTGGCTTTACAACTGAGGCTGAAAATTACTCTTAGAGAGCACCAGCAGTTTTGAAGTAGTTTCAGAGATAGCAGGAACAGCAGATGCTGGAGAATCTGAGATAACAAGGTGTAGAGCTGGATGAACACAGCAGGCCAAGCAGCATCAGAGGAGCAGGAAGGCTGACGTCAGTAGTCTTGCTTTTAAGTAAATGGACCACATCCCTCAGTATGAGCAGATAAGCCAAGGAGGAGAACCCTGTGGGTTTTGAGTTGGCATTTGGGCTGTCTGACAGAATAGATTATATTTTGTGTCTTAAAGTTCAGTTTTGAGGGTGAATTTGTAGGCCATTACTAGTTGTCATGTGCACCAGATGTCTGGCAGGTAAAGCCAATATGATATTGAGACAATGCCGAATATTATGTCTGAATGGAAATCACACTGGGACAATTTCCTTATGTTCACAAATTGCCATAATGTGTGGTTACTGCAGGGACATTGGAAGGGAGCATTTAAATGGACTAAAGAACAACTTGTTTCACTGTCTCAATCCATAAGTCAACACTAAGTGTCCGTACCAAATTATCTTGACACGTGCTTTTATTTTTCAGTGTGTGATCGTTCTATCAGACTTTGGATTGTTACTCTAAACCTTCAGATCCTTGATGGGAATTCAGCCTGGTAGCTATAACTCTGCTTCTCCAAACCATGACTGAATCCCAGAGAGATTTGTCAGTGACAGGCAGGAATGTTTACCACTGTGCTGGGTATAATATCATTAATGTCTAAACTGTGGCACTGGCTCAAAATACCCAAAGTATTGGGAGGATGACATTCTCAGTTGTTCCGAAATGTTTAACTCTCATGTCTGGAAAACGATGCTCATCCGATGTTGAGAAGAATTGAGACCATCGCTCTCATTTCTGTGCAGCTACAGAAACACAACAACGATTGCATTCATATAGCAACCTCAATGTAAAACATCCCAGATTGTTTCACAGGAGTTTAATGAAGCAAAGCTTTACACTGAGGCATGTAGATAATATGACAAGTGAAAACCTGGCCAAAAAAATGGAGAGGCTTAAAGGAGCGATGAGTTATAAAGACCAAGAGGGTTAGGGAGGGAATTTCAGAGTGTGGGGTCTTGGCAGATGATGGAGCAATTAAAATCCAGGAGCCTCGATAGGTTGGATATCATGGGAGTGCTCTGGGAGATAGGGAGAGGGGGAGGCCCTGGAAGGATCGGATAACATGGAGACATTGTTTGACTAGGAGCTAATGTAGATCGGTGAGCACAACAGGAATGACAGACGAACAGAATATGGTGCAGATAACAACATGATCGACAGATTTTTGGGTGACTTCAGGTTTATGGAGAATAAACTGGCAGACCAGTCGGGACGTCAAGAATCTTCAAGTCTACAGACAATAAAAGCAGGTGTGAGGGTTTCAGCTGCAGGTATGCTGAAGCAAGGGCAAGGTCGGGTGCTGTTGTAGACCTAATTAGTCATTGTGATGGTGCAGATACGAGATCAGCAGCTCACCTTAGGGTCAGAAGTTTCATAGGCTTTATTTACCAACTATCATGTCACCTGGGACTTTAGGAACACTACCGTCAGGCCCATCTTGCTTTTTCACACTACTCCTTTTAAGTGTGGACAGTGCAAGCACACACAGAGTTTGTGTGTTATTGGGCTGTGAGAAATCAGGATTGTGTGGTTTATTCATGTTTAGCACATGCATGGGGTACGTGTGCCCATCTTAAAGATGGACACCATGTGGGCTACACAGGTGACTGCAATGCTGCCTGCAGGTAGGGAATCAAGTTAAGTGTGTGGTGAAGCTATTGACATGAAATTTATGGCCAATAAATTCCTTGTGAACTGTATTTAAATATAGTAGCTAATTTGTGCATATCAAGTTCTCACAAATAGCAGTAATCCTAAAATGTTTGAGTAATGAGATTGGTTGAATGAATGATATCAGTTATATTTGTGGATTGGAGAAGCTGGGATTGCTCTCATAGAGTCGTAATCATAGAATCACACAGCACGGTAGAGTCCCTTCAGCCCCTCGAGCCTGCGCTGACCTCTCTACACTGATCCCACCTTCCAGTACTTGACCTCACCAGCCTTGAATGTTATGACACTTCAAACGTTCCTCAAAGAGCAGGGTGGGGAAGATCTGATAGAGCTGTTCAAAATCACAAGGGGTCTCAGCAGACTGGATTGAGAGGAACTGTTCCAATTGGCAGAAGGGTCAAAAACACCAATTTAAAGTGATTTGCGAAAGACCCAATGGCGACACGAGTTGAAAAGCTTTGTCGGCAGCGAATGGTTGGATCTGGAATGTGTCAGGTTCAGTCACGGTTTTGTGTGGGAAGTAAATGAGCACCCAGAGAAGAAAAGAATCGCAGGGCGAAAGTGGCTGGATGTGAGTGTGAGATACTCTGATACTCTTGCAGTGAGCCAGCACAGACACAATGTGCTGAGTCTCTATGTGATTCTGTACATGCAAGTAATATGGCAGATGGCCTATCTTTTTAATCAAGCTACTAAAATAAGGCCTGAAATCATGATGTGATTAGAATCTATTTCTGAGGTCATGCGTCCAATGTTGAACTGTTTTAAGGATGAATTAGTATCTGCTGAATCTTCTTCTAAGTCAATTTTCGTTGATCATCTATACCCAAAATGCTCTAAGGACTATGACTACCCAGTGCAAGGGAAAGTGGAGGGTGTTGGAATGTCTTCAAGAGTTTTGTATGAAGCTGCACAGTTCCCTTCTCACAGAACCTACGGCCTGAAGGGAGAGGCACTCCAATTGTCATTCAGGTCGCACTGTTTGCTTCTTAAGTCAGTGAGTGTTTTATTTTCAATTTGACCCAGAAATTCTCTGCTGCTGGTATTTCCTGTGAAAATATACAACACTCAGCAGAGTTTACAACAGGTTATTGGCTACCAGAATTCTTCGCACATTCACTCAAGTATTTGCCTCAATCTTCTTACTTGGGTTCTTCTGGTGGCACTGAAGACTTTTGAAGAAATATTATTAATTTATCTGTGAGAAATCCAGGTCTGGTTCTATCTAAATGATGGTATCTCACTCTAGACCCAATTAATAATCCACAAAATCGTCCAGTCAACTTTCTGTTTGACATGCATTGCATGCCTTTCAAAAATAAAATCCAATGTTTTATATGGGGCTAATTTTTACTTGGCACAGTTTTGTCCAATAACAGACCACTGTTTCTATTGGCTAGTGTTGAAAGATGGATTCAATAAAGATGCAACTGATTTTCTCACTATTTAAAATACATCCGGAGTGTTCTTTGAGCCAAAGTCATGGATAATTGATTCTAATTTTCTATTTAGGCCGTGATTTTCAGAGTCTTCATATAGCCTATTTTTGGCTGTTAGTTTCAGCCTCTGTGCTGTTTCTGACAGTGGAAACAACTGATTTCTCGGATGGATCACAGGTTTGCAAAGTCTTATTCTCCGTGCAAAAAGTACATGTTAGGCCATTTTCCAATGTAAATAAGGTGATTTGCAGTGCACTGGTAGCCAAGATAAACAATCACTTCTGTACAATGTAAACGTGGTTTTAGTCAAGATTGGAATTTGAACTCTGACCTGCCGGTTGGGAGTCTGTTGAAGTTTATAGCTGCTTAGGCTTCATCATCTGGTTTTAATGTTAAACCTCAATCACCAGAAGCACCTCGATAGCAAATGTCACTGCTCATCAACAGTTTGTTAAAGGGTGTGACTGACAACAAAGTCTTTTGGCTTTCAAATCATAAAAATAAGTATGCTTTGCTTGATAATATCTCGTGTGGAAGCACTGTGAGAACCTATCATCTTTTTGGGAAAGCTGTATTTAAAGACTCCAGTATAATTAACTTAAAGGATCTGTACAGACTCTTAGCTGACAGCCAACTTGATGAGTTCTGTTCCAATTGGCACTATGTCTAACTTCCTGAGAGTCTGATCCCTAGCATCTGACTTAAGACTGGAGAAAATTTGTGTCTTTCAAGCAGCAAGTCATGTAGAAAAGGCAAATCTGGAAAATCACTTCAAGTTGATCCATAACAAAAGGACAAGATGCTTGTTTCAAACTTGTGAAAAGAATGATGTAGGACCGATGCTATGTGCATGTTGAATGCCGCTCTCGAATTGAATGGTGGAAAAAAAAAGAATAATTTCAATATGTTAGATGATGTGACAGGGAGATTGCCGTTTATTTCTGAACATGACCAAGGACATATTCTTTGTTTGGAAGTATGGAACTTAAATATTGCTAAAAAGAGGCAAGAAGTCACAGCTAGTGTCTGGCCTTCATCAGAAATAGGAACAGGTATTTTTTTTAAAAATAGACACCAATTTGTACAACATGATAAAAGGTTGGGCCGTCATTGACATGGGCTTACAACATGAACAGTTAACACTCAGTCTTAGTTCTCAGACCAAGCGAATAAACTTTGATTATTTCATGGTTTTGCCTGGGGAATCAGAGTCTGACTGGCTGTTCTGAGACTTAAGATTGACAGTTAACTGTTTTTGCTGTGTTTCCATGTCAACAATGGTTCAACTCATCAGCAAACCCCCTATCTGTTTATGCTGTAGAAATTGGTAACTTTTTTTCATGTCTTTTTTGTGTGTCCTAGACCTGATGACTGCAAGCTTTGACTTCTTGTCTCCATTTGGTGATGTTTAAGGTACATTCTTTATAGCCCTCATGTTACAGTTACTCACCTGCTTTGTCTTGTTAATTGCTCAGGGTTCATATGTCTCACTCCTTAGAGTGAAGTACAAAATTCAAGGCTGGCACAGTAGCGCAGTCCTGAGGGAATGTTGCATTATTGTAGGCACTGACTCTTGGATCAGACAGTAAACCAAGAGCAGGATGCCTGTCCCTAGTATCTTTGTCACTATCTACTCCTGGAATTAACATCAAAAAAATAGATTTTCTAGTTATTGTATTGCTGCTTATGAGAGCTTGCTGTGTACTACAATTCATATCATGAACTACACTTCCATTAGCTGCGAAATGCTTTGGGATATTCTGACTCATGGAAGATACTAGATAAATGCAGGTCTGTCTCTCTTTGAGAAATCAATATCTGTTTAAACTGAAATGATGCAAAATTTACAGAGAGAAAAGGAAGGAAAAGTTTTTGTAGAACTCCAGATGCTCAACAGTGCCAGCTCTCACTAAATTATGTAGTAAGAGGTTATATTCTAAAGCGGAAACAGATTTGTGAAACTGACACATCCACTTCAATACCTAATGGATATGTAAGAAAAAAAGCTTGTGGAAACAGAATGAGGGAGACTTGAGCTGGTCGGAATCTTTGAGAGAAAATCTTATATAAATGATACTCTGTGATATTCCAAATTCATTCCATCTACCTGTTATTTTTGTTGAATGTAAGATGTATTTTTCTATTTTTAGTGTTCTCGTGCTGAGTATTGACTGACTGTAGGAAAAAAGCACTTTTTTTTTAGAAAAGTAGTTAATTAAATTAGAAGTAAAAAGCTTTCAGTAAGCTGTAATTCTAAGCATTTTTTACCACCAGACTTGCAAGCTTTCCTCAAACATACTACATGCATCAGCTTCCTCTGCATTCCTGCGGCCGACTCTTGCTTCCACTGGCATTCCCTTGTGTTTCCCCGTCATAAATTTTTATCCTCAGTGAAGTGCCTGAAAGTACAGATGAAACAATCGGATACCAACTGCAGGCTCTAAAAATACCAGCCAGGAATCCTCAGGAGAGCCTAGACTATCTGAATATGTATAAAGAGCCACATTTTCCTCCTTTTGTTAAAAGGCACCACTTTTGGCAACATGTCTTTAGTTTGCCTTGACTCTCAACTCTTAAGTTCTGGAATGCACTTCCTAAACCTTTGCACCTTTTAATCCTCACTATTTGAATGTTAGGTTTTGTCAAAGCTTTTGGTCATCTTTCAAAACGTCCTGGAGTCATGTTTTTGTCCAACTTTGATCTCAAACACATCAGAATATTTTATTATGTAATAAATACTCAATGAATATGAATTTTTGTTGCTGTAGCAAAGTGTTCAGATAGATCCATATCCTCTTCTCCAAGATTTCTGGGGCTACATTGAGTTGTGTCACAGTTGAAATCAATTGCACATTTTGACTTGGGTAAGGAAAGAGATAAGACTGTCACTAGCAATGTCAACATTTGTTGCTGATTCCCAGTTGCTCTTGATAAGGTTATGCTGAGACACTGCCTTCAGCTGCAGTTCATCTGGCGTCGATACACTGATAGTGTTGTTAGGAAGGGAATTCCTGCATTTTGACCCAGTGAAACCGAAAGAACAGCAAAACACCTCCCGATCAGGATTGTGCATGGCTTAGATAGAATTTGAAAGTTGGTGTTCTTCCCATCTGTCTGTTGCACATGCACATCTAAGTAGTGGATCTCACAAGTTTGGAAGGTGCTGTCAAAGGAGCCTTGGTGATGTGTTGCAATGCTTCTCATGTATTGTATACGTTGTGTTACTGCTGGAGGGAGTGAATGTTCAAGATCACGGAAGGAGTTTCGATGAGGCTGACTACTTTAACAGTGCACCAGTCTGCTTCCGAAGTGTAATCACTGTCATAATCTAGGCAGAAAGAAGCAGCAGCAATTTCAGCACAGCAAGGTCCGACAGCAGTGCTGAATTAAAAGTAGCACTTAATCGAGGAATAAATGTTGTCTGCGACGCTGGAAGCATTTTCCTCTTCCTCTTTAGACATGTGCCCTCTTTGTGCCCATTTCAGAGAACAGACTGAGTCTCGCTTTAACCTGTCATCCTGAAGAACATTAGGCAGTGCAGTACAGCCTCAGTATTATAGTCCTAGTGCATTAAAGTGTTGTCTTTTCTTGACATCTCAGCCAATATCCTTTCCTCAGCTAACACACAAAGAAACAAACTGACTGTCATCTCTTTGTGTTTTTATTTATGTGTCCAAACTAAATCGACACCTTTTCAAAATAACAATGACTGCAAGGGCTGATTTTGCCCATATGAAGCACTTTGGAATATTTGAGAAATTTGATGAGTATATATGTGGGACCTGTAAGGATCAGGTAATAATGCTTTAAGGTAGTTACATGTCAAAGCCCATGTGTGCTATTCTTAGGCAGGAACAGCCTATTTATTTTAAGTAGGTTACGCCTGCCTTAAAAGCAGAGGAGCACTCTTGCTTCTCTCAGCTTCTCTTTCAGGTAAATAATTTCCAAACGAACCTGTCATTTCTGCAAAAAATCATGTACAAGTTATCCATTAGGCACCATGTAAACCTGGATTTTCTGAATGTAGCCAGCGCCACTGCCTTGAGGCAAAACAGTATTGTAGATGGAGCTTCAAAGAGGTTGTAAGGTCCTCAAATAAGATTCCAATTCTACTTATCAAATTCCTTTTTTTCTACACCAATATGATTGCAATTAACTTGCTGCCGCACTGGGACTCTGTTGTGTAATTTCATAGGTTCCACATAGTGTACCTGTGACAGTTACATCATACCCTGTGGCATTTCAGTATAAAAGCTGCCTGCTTTGCTTTTAATCACTTTCTCAGTGAACGGAGTCAGTGCAGTGTGTTCTTTCAATATGTTATATGTATGTACTGTACAGTAACATTGGTAAGCACAGAACACAGGTAATGAGTCAGTGTGTGATATTATAGTCACATAAATAGCTGTTAATTAAACTTCAAGTCCTCCAACTCAACAAGAATGCAATCCTTTTGGTATATGTTACTTGTGTTAACATACAGGGCCGCACTCAGTCCATAGACTGGAAATGACATCTGATCCAAGAAATCACGCCCCGCTCAATTGCCTGCTTCAAGTTTGAACAACAGCACCAAGAACTTTCCAGACCCCTGTTTCTGCCACATTTGTGTTCATGTAAAGATATTTCCAGTGGCACACTTAAAAAAATACATTTAACAAGGAGCAAAGCTAAAACAACTTGATCCACAAAAAGAAACTCCAGGGAATCTGAATATCAGTCAACTCTCAACTGATATTACACTTCAAAAGAAAAACCAATCTGAGCATTAACTGAATTTCAAGATTTGAGAAACCAGTCCACCCTTATAGCTGCACCCAAACTTCAGACTGTAAAGTGTGCATGGTGTGAAAGACCTGCATCAAACTAGGCATTCTCAGTTGCGCATAAGCACAGACACAACCACAGATGATCAGCCCATGTAAACATGTAAGACAAGTAATCAAGCATACATCTTAACCATCACACTTCAATTATCAGAGTATAAAACAAAAGATGATAAAGAAATGGGGCCGAGTGGGAAATTCACAAGGACCTGCCAATCTGTAAACTTTTTTCATCGTAGTTAATTTGCAAGTGATCTCAGGAGGTTCATTTTTACTAAATTTGGGGATGATGGCTTTAAAGTCTTCATCAAGCACATCTACACACAAGATGAATACTTTGTGACGATAGTCAACAACTTTGTAGTCATTATTTAATCATTTATTCTGACATACAATGAATGATACTTTCCAGTTATTGATAAAAATTGTAAAAATGCAGTTTAAAATGTCACCTGTTTTCTGTATGAAATATTAGGTATCATCTACAAGAAAATGTAAAGGAATGTGTTTTTTAAGAGTCTGCGCATGGAATCTATGATGCCCATGCATTTTTCATTCAGATGTTTTTTCTCCCCAATATTAGGACCTCCGACAGCACCAGAAAATCCCATCTCCACAACAAATGAGACCTCCATCATCCTGGAATGGAGCCCACCAAGGGACAGCGGTGGCAGGAATGACATTACTTACAATGTTCACTGCAAGAAGTGTGCGGGGGACAGCAGAAGGTGCAGTGTCTGTGGTAGTGGTCTCCACTTCATCCCCCGCCAATTTGGATTAACATACACAAAAGTTCTTGTTACCAATTTGCTGCCCCATATGAATTATACCTTCAACCTTGAAGCTTTGAATGGTGTATCTGAGCTGAGCTCCAGGCCTAAGCAGTATGTCTCCATCAATGTCACAACCAGCCAAGCAGGTGAGTGGATGTCTGTTGCCAATTGTGAAACATTACTTCGAACTGGGTTGCCATAAACTTGATTTGAAATGTGCCATTTCTAGGAACAGACTTCTGTCTGGGGTCATTAGTCATAGAAAAGTAGAGTTTGCCTCTGTTTTTGGTAAAGGAAGTATTTTGGGCTTTTGCTTTAAAAAAAATCAAGTAAAGTGATCAATGTTCAGTTATATTGCATAATAGGAACATAAAAGATAGAACAGGATTTTCTGTCACCATTTTAGGTTGTGTAGTGGAAAAGCTTAGGAGACAAATCCATCCAGCTTCGTTTCTTTCATTCTTCTCTCAAATATTTCCATATTGGGTTTACACTGAAGCATTTTTAGCCTTCAAGTAAGGTCGAATGTCCTCTTTATTTTACCTCCTGTCAACTTATACCATGACTCTCAGCAAACCATGGGAGGAATTACAGACAATGCTTATCTTATTGTTCAACGCTCATGATCCCACACAATTCCATTTTCCGTTGCACATTAAGTATGAATTAGAATCTAAGGCTAATTTTCTTTTCCTTTGCCCAGAGATGGTGTAACCTCACATGAGCACCCTGACTGAAAATCAGCATGGTCTAAAAGCCAAATTAGCGTGGTCGTTGTGAAAGTGTGTTTTACGTTTAACAGGAATCCGATTCTGTCTTCCTCTCAATGTTCTGATAACAGTCGTCCAGATTGTGGGTAATAGTGATACAATTTTTCCCTGTAATCTCACTCTCTGTCTCTGGAGATGCATATATTTGGTTTATAATTTGAGTTTGAGACAGTCAGTCTAATATGAACAATTTCATGGGTTACATTTTTTGCCACTGTGAAAATCAAGATCGACTTGACAGTTTGTGAACTTGTGCCAAAGGGATTAGTCAGTATGTACTTGAACAATCAGAGCCAAGCGATTGCACTGCTAATGATCCACAACTCTAATCACTTTGCACAGTTGTAATTGCTCCTCTCTCAAAGCTATTCATTTGTAGATCCACTTGTGTGCTGTAAGAGCAATGGCAAAATTAAGTGCTTACTGCACAGTTGGAAAATACTGTAAAACCATATGGCCGGTTTTCTTTTAGCTACAATGCATTTTTATTCGATTAATTTCGAGGCTCGAGTGCCCAGTGTATTCCCAGATGTACTTTGACGGAGGAAGTGTTTCAGTCTTGGCTGGGTTTTCCAGGGAAGAGAGAGAGAATTACATGGAGGAATTTCATTCAAGGTCATTCTTATTTCCAGTAGATTAACCTTGGCCCCATTGCTGCCCAGAGGGCTGATTGATTCATCCACATTCCTGATCAAGTGAAATAATGTGGATGTGAGGGAAGGGAGGAGGATGTGATTAAAACAGCAAATTTTCATCAAGGAGATGAGATTACTTTGAAGAAAGCAGTCTGATTGATGAGATGTTTAAACCAAAACTTAAAGGACACCTCAAACAAACAGGATCTGTTTATCCTTGAGCTTCAGTGAAATAAACATCCAGTGTCTAATTAACAGTTAGATTCTTTCTTTTTCAAACCGCATATTGGTTGGGCCCCTTCTTGCTGAGGTCCCAGGCTTGGCATTATAAAATAGGCCATTTGCTGGCTTCCTGGATAGCTAAGCTTGCTAAATCCAGTGAGACCCTAGATTCAATTTGTGGTCTGTGCTACATTAGCTAACACCAGCTACAGTGGCTATGATGGCTCAATACTCTCTCAAACCCTTGCGCAGAGGAGGGAAAAATTAGCCTGCACACCCATCACTGATTGTCTGTTTTCTGGCCTCTCTCTGCAATTAATAGTGAGAAAGCGGGACTTGCTACTATTCCCATCTCAATACTGTAGTATAAAGGGAAAGGTCACATCATTAGGTGGCACAGTGACCATGCATAAGCAGAAATACAGGTCTGCAGTGCCACCTCACTCTTAAAAACATCGGATCAACAGCTACCAGGAACAAAGATGGCACTGCCCATTTAATCACACTGCAAGTTAGCTTATAACCAATATCTGAACCAGGGTGGAGTTAGCCCTCAGCCTGCAGAAAGTAAGAGGGACAGGACCAACAGTGGCGGAAATGCAAGGTCAGAAGCACAACCTGCCAACCTGTGACTCCATTTTAGAGAGAAGTATAACTGCTTGTTTTAATTGTTACGAAGCTGCCATTCTTGCCAGGCATATCCTGGCACAGAAGGCACAGTCATTACCGGCGCCATCTGCACTCACACACAGATGGCCATCCAGGCACTGGCAACACCCAGAAATGGAGAAACCTAGAAATGAGGAGCAGAAGTAGTCCATTCGGCCATTAAGCCTGCTCTGCCATTCAATATGGTCATGGCTGATCCTCCAACTCAGTACCCTGTTCACTCTTTGATCTCTTTCATCCTAAGAACTGTATTTACCTCCTTTTTGTTTTGTTATCCCTACAGTGTGAAAGCAGGCCATTTGGCCCATTGAGTTCACAACAACCCTCCAAAGAACATCCCTCCCAGGCCCGCGCTCCTACCCTATCCCTATAACCCTGCATTTCCCAATCCACCTAGCCTATGCATCCCTGGACACTGCAGGAAATTTTAGCATGGCCAATCCACCTAACCTGCACATCTTTGGACTGTGGGGAAGAAACTGGAGCACCCAGAGGAAACCCGCGCAGACACGGAGAGAATGTGCAAACTCCATACAGACAGTCGCCTGAGGGTGGAATCAAACCCAGGTCTCTGGCCGTGCAAAGCAGTAGTGCTAACCACTAAGCAACCATGCCGCCCCGTTCCTTCTTGAAAATATTCAATGTTATGGCCTCAACCGCTTTCCAAGACAGGGAATTCCACAAGCTGACTGCTGTCTGGGTGAAGACGTTTTTCCTCATTTCAGTCCAAAAAGTCCTTAAACCTATACTGTGATCCCTGGTTTTGGAGTCCCTGGTAATTGGGAAATTAAAGATGATTAGGTTAATGATGGCGGTGTAAGTGGTAATGCTGCTGTGCCATTGCCAGAATGAACCCTTGGAACTGAGAGTCCAAGAGGAGCAGAGGAGAAACACTTTACTGAAGAGCTATATTCAATACAATGTGTATTGGAAAGAGAGGTTATAGTATGGCAGAGATTGTGGGAGAGTCACTCAAAGGTTAAGGACAAGGTAGAGGTACAAGGATTCAGTGTAATCTCTGAGAACCCAATGCTCAGAAGAACCCCCAGGTGTATCAGATCCACAAAAGAAGAATGAGACAGGCTTGAGGCTATGAGAGAAGCACAGATACAGCTGTTGTAGTCTAAAGCAATGGTCACGGCCGTGTACTGTCAAAGCAAACACCATTGTTCATGTGGGCAGGCCAGAAGAGAGGATAGGGTAGGGGCTGAGACCATGAAGACAGGGAACTGGTTGAAAAGTTCAAGATGGTCCTGAAATTGGCTTTGGTTAAAGCTAAGTCAGAAATAGTCAGCCTACTGAGAGGGCTGCTATCTTCTTTGAAGTGGACCCTGCTGATTTGAGATGCTGCTGTAGAGCCCAACAACAACTACTTCTTCTGATGGTTTAGTGAATGAACTGCAGTGAAGCACCAGATCGTAGAAGGAATTCCTGTTGCCTTTGTAACTGCCCAAACTGGGAAAGTGAGTCAGAGATCCTGGTGGATTATCAGCATAAGCTTTTATGGTAACAGTCTTCTTGGCAGCACCAAGGAGCTTGCTCCTGTGTTCTTCGCCTTCCTTGTTTGGATATTTTAAGATTCTGAAGCTCTCAATGAACGCATGAGATAGATGTGAGTGACTCAGAGATAGCAAGAACTGCCGATGCTGGAGTCAGAGATAACACAGTGTGGAGCTGGATGAACACAGCAGGCCAGGCAGCATCAGAGGAGCAGGAAAGTTGACGTTTTGGGTCAGGACCCTTCTTCAGAAAATGTGACAGCTGTGTTGTGAATTGATGTCTCGCTTCCACTAGAGTGTCATGTGGCATATCACAGAGCACTGCCTTGTGCAACTCGTAAGACATGACTAATGATATCTGTTCACAGGATCTTGGGGCGTGGAAGCAAAGACCGGAGCAAAGTTAAGTAAATATGACAGACAGGATAAATATTCCTTTTATTAATGGAGTAATATACAATACAGGCACGTTTGTCTCATGAACTGATAACCAAGGAAATGTATCATTTAACTAATAATCTGACTTCATCTCTGTTCAAGTGAATGTGATCCTGAAGGAAAGGAGGAGTAAGGATAGTATCACTCTGGCTTGGCAGGGACCAGACCATGCTAATGGTGTCATTGTGGAGTATGAAGTTATCTACTATGAAAAGGTCAGTATTGAAAACTTCACAGAATTCCTGATTAATACATAATCATTGACTAAATGATATCCTAAAAGCAGCAAAGCATGTTCAAGCAACAAGGTACCTCGCTGCAGAGTGGAGGGCCATTGGTCAATCCCCTGTACTATTCAGTCCCAAACTGAAGCATGTTCTATGGGGAGACAATGAGTGAGACAAGGCAGCTGCTCCACACGGAGGAGCACTGATTCATCAGCTGAGGGAGGATGGTACGTGGTAGTCAGCAGGAAGTTTCCTGTCCATGTTTACCCTTGAAGCCATGAGACTTCATGGGGTCCGGAGTCAATGTTGAGGACTGCCAGGGCAATTTCCTCCTGACTGTATATCACTGTGCCACCATCTCTATGGGTTTTGTCCTGCTGGTTGGTCAGGACATATCTAAGAATTGTAATGGTGATGACTGGGACATTGTCTGCAAGGTATGATTCCGTGAGTATGACTAAGTCAGGCTGTTCTTCAACAGTCTGAGAGACAGCTGTCTCAATTTTGGCACTAGTTCCCAGATGTTAGTAAGGAGGACTTTGCAGGGTCAAGAAGGCTGTTTCTGCTGTTGACTTGTCTGGTGCCTAGGTCGATTGCGAGCAGACTGTCCGGTTTTATTTCTTTGTTGAGACTTTGTAACAATTGATAGAACTGAGTGGCTTGCTATGCCATTTCAGAGGGCAGTTGAGAGTGAACCACATTGCTGTTGGTCTGGAGTATCACATAGGCCAGATCAGGTTGGGAAGGCAGATGAGTTTTACTGAAAATCAACAATGGTTATTTGGTCATCAGTAAGTTCTTAATTCCAGATTTTTTGTATCGAATTCAAATTCCGCCATCTGCTGCGGCTGGATTAACAGTCTCACTGCAATGCCTTAAGACCATCCCCTTCCCACGAAACTGCCGGAGTCTGCTAATCTGATTGTCAAAAAGATTGCGTTTCTCTTCCTAGCTGCTGCTGGTATAATTGTACCTGATTAAAAAAGACATGAAGCAGACAGCAATATGTCTTTTCATGTTCCATTTTTGTCATGGAACTACCCCAGCACCACCCCCACAAACCAGAATTGTACAAATAAAAAAACATCTCAACCCAGATTACTTTGCCGAGCAGCCTAATTGTCGCAGCTATTCTGTGAGACGATCCCTTTCATCCCATTGAAACTTTATTGTGTGTTGTTTCTCGGCCTCTGATGAAAGGGAAGAATTATCTTGATTCTGAGAGATATCCTGTCACCTGGAATCACAAACACTCCTGCAGTCAGTGGTAAACATCTCTTTGTGTCATTCCAAGCAAAGTGATGGAACTAACGTTTCAGTGGGTATCAGGGAGCAGGGTGTTCAGCCTTTCTGTTTTTACCAAATGCTAATTCTAAAGGATGGTGCCAGCTTTATGAAGAAGTACAAGTGCAGGGGAGGATGTGTGGATTGGCACGCACTGGGTGTGAAACAGCAATAGTGAGACACAAGCTGGTGAATCTGCAGTCTGCTTCCATTGCATCCAAATCAGAGATGGTGCAAACAGGCTATTGACTTGTTTTGATTCCCAACTTGTTTTATATGACTTCAACCAACTTCGTCTGTGATGGGCTGAATTCCTGAGGCCACTCAAGGCAGGAAATGAGGTGCTAAGACCCCCCAAAGTAACAACAACAGCTGCTGTGTCAATGGTAGGAAGCCGTTTCCAGTGCAGGCTGGAGTGATTGTGACAAAGTCAGCCAGGTGGACCTCATAGAATGTGAATTCCCTGATTGGGGATGTTAGCCTGGTTCAATCAGGGAGCCCTGGCTGACACATATAAACAGGAGCGTCAAGGGTCTGCTCCGACTGACAGCTGGCTCTGAGTTAGGTGCGTCTGTGTCATGTATTGTACACTTGTAAATAAAGGGTGACTTGGTGACAGGATACTGGCCTCTTTGGTGTTATTTCACAGGCTATTTTTGGAGAGATGAGTTCAAGACCCAGAAAGGCCAATAATCTTCACGAGGTCAGAGGTCCATTTGACCCTGCAGAAGTCTGGTTTGGGATGGGTTCAGGAGACCAATTGGGACTTTGCAGACTTCCTCCAGCTTTCTGAAGCGACGGGGCGGGCAGATCAACTGCTTGGACGTGGGCACCCGGGCAAAGATTCATAAATGTGTCAAATGCCCTGGTTATTTTTATCCAGAATGTGGGAGAGATGGTATGAAGTGAGAATATCACTAGACTAGTAATCCAGAGGTTCAGGCTAAGACACTGCAGACATGGATTCAAGTTGTATCCTGGCAGTTAATGGTACTTAGATTCAATTAACAAAAACTGGAATTGAAGGTTAGTTTCGTAGTGACAGTGAAATTATCACCAATCATCCTAAAACCTCATCTGGTTCACTAATATCCTTTAGGGAAGTAAATCTGGTCTGGCCCATATGTGATCCATATCCACACAAATGTGTTTGGCTCTGTCCTCTGAAATGGTCCAGAAAGCCGTTCAGTTCAAATGCTGGCCTTGTTGGTGATGCCCATATCCCATGAAAGGATAAAGAAGAAAGATCTCCGATATCTACAGGGGGTGATCATTAACCTACAGATGTTTCAGAGCAGAAGGAGTCCAGTCGCGGTACAATAATTACACCTTTTATGTTCATTACAACAGAATCAAAAGGACCAAAACTACACAGTTTTAAGAACCAAATCGAACAGCATGACAGTCGATGGTCTAAAACCAGGCACAACGTATGTGTTTCGGGTCAAGGCTCACACTAGCGGAGGACACGGCACTTACGGTGGTGAAATTGAGCTGGAGACCAGTCAAGAAGGTAAGCACAGAAAAATCGACTGAGAACAAACCATATTGATGTCAAAACATGAAGATTATAGCACAGGAGTAAATTGAAGCCAGCAATGGCTCTATTTGCAGTCATTGACAGCAAAGATTCTGGAGGAAATATTCAATCAGAGATGTGAAATGAGCACGTTTTTGGGCAGATGCGGGAATTATTTGTCATGCAGTGGTGATGATGACAATATTGTAGGTGAGTACATCCTTGCAGCTTTAAGGAATTTGCAACTGTAATACAAGTACCCTGTTGAGATGAGGAGCAGTGCTGCTTTAAGTTAAAATGCTCATAATGCACTAATAATAAAGATAGCTTTTGAATAACCAAGAGGGAAAGTGTCTTAAACTCAATGTCCTTGAATACAGATACTGTGAGTCAAAATTACAAGAGCACATAGCATGTTGATACATTTGTTCAAAGACATAGCATGACTGGTGATAGTAAAGGTATAATGATTATTCTCTGGAGTGGATTATTACTTTTTTATTCCTAGCTAGAGAGAACTAATACTTGATCAGACAATGAAAATGGCATTCACTTCTGAAGGCTGGGAGCTTTTTCTGTATACAACAGGACTATGAACCAACATTAAAAAGAATAACATTTACAAGTGTTCGATAAATCCCGACTCATTTTTAAAGCCTTCACTGACCAAATCTGTTGGGCTGAAACTAATTCAGTTTGATCCCTGCAGAGCTAATCATAGGCTGACTGTGTTAATCTTTGAGTCGCAAAGAATGAAAAGATCTGTGAATCTGTGCATGTGAGTACATATGTCTGGACTCTACAGAAAGGTCATTGAATCAACTAAATAGGCTTAAAGGTCCTGAAATACCAAAGAAGAAGCTCCTACTGAGCTTGCTTGTTCCAATGGGAACATATGAATCAAGAGTAGGAGAAGGCACTTTGGATCCTTGAGCTTGGCCCACCATTCCAAAGGATCATGGCTGATTTGATTCAAATTCCTTCATACCTCCAATAACCCTTGACTCCCTCGTTAGTCAAAAATCAATATACCTTTGCCTCAGTGGTATTCAACGACCCTGCCTCCACCACCCAGTGGAGCAGAATTCCAAAGACACTCAACCCTCTAAGAGGAAATGTCTTTATTTTCTCTAGAGAGGGATATGGAAGCTAGAGAACTTGGAGACATAAATAGTGATATCTTGAAAAGTGTCGATATTACAGAGGAGATGGTGCTGGGTGTCTTAAAATGCACAACGGTGGATAAATCCCCAGGACTTGATCAGGTGTACCCCAGAAGTTTGCAGGAAGCTAGGGAAGTGATCGCTGGGTCCCCTCGGTGAGATATTTCTATTGCCGATAGCCACAGGTGAGTTGCTGGAAGGCTGGAGATTAGCAAATGTGGTGCCAATATTTAAGAAGGTTGGAAAGGAAAAGCTAGGGAATTATAGACAGGTGAGCCTGACGTCAGTGGTGGGTAAGTTATTGGAGGGGATTCTGAGAGACAGGCTTTACATGTACTTGGAGAGGCAAGGACCCATTAGGGATAGTCGCATGGAATTGTGCATGGTAAGCGTGTATCACTAACTTGATTGAGTTTTTTGAAGAACTGACAAAGAAGAGTGACGAAGGCAGAGCAGTGGACGATGTCTGTACGGATGTCTGGAAGGTGATCGACAAGGTTCCGTATGGCAGACTGGTTAGCAAGGTTAGATCACATGGAATCCAGGGAGAGCTAGCCAGTTGGATGCAAAATTGTCTCCTAGCTTCAAGACAGAGGCTGATGGTGGAGGGTTGTGTTTCAGACTGGACGCCGGTGACCGGCGGTGTGTTGCAAGGATTGGTGCTGAGTCCAGTGAGTTTTTTTTTTCATTTATACACATGATTTGGATGTGAATTAGGAGGTGTGGTCAGTAAGTTTGCAGACGACACCAAAATTGGTGGTGTATTAGACAGCGAAGAAGATTATCTCAGTGTACAATGGGGCCTTGATCAGATGGGTAAATGTGCTGAGGAGTGGCAAATGGAATTTAATTTAGATTAATGCGAGGTGTTGCATTTTGGTCAGACAAACCAGGACAGGACTTATACACTTAATGGTAACGTTCCAGGGAGTGTTGCTGTCAAAGAAACCTCAGGGTGCGGATTCATGGTTCCTTGGAGGTGGAATTGCAGGTAGACAGGGTAGTGAAGAAGGTGTTTGGTACGCTTGCCTTTATTGGTCAGTGTACTGACTGAAGCAGTTGGGAGGTCATGTTGTAGCTGAGCAGGACATTAGTGAGGCCACTTTTGGAATACTGCATTCAGTTTTGGCATCCCTGCTTCAGGAAAAGATGTTGTTAAAGATTTACAAGGATGTTGCCAGGGTTGGAGGGTTTGAGCTCTAGGGAGAGGCTGAATAGGCTGGGGCATTTTTCCCTGGAGCATCTGAGGTGGAGGGGTGATCTTACAGAAGTATGGAAAGGGTGAATAGCTAAGGTCTTTTCCACAGGGTAGGGGAGTCCAATATTAGAGGGCATAGGTTTAAGGCGAGAGGGGAAAGATTTAAAAAGGATCTAAGAGGCAACTTTTTCATGCAGAGGGTGGTGCGCGTATGGAATGTGTTGTCCAAGGAGATGGTGGAGGCTGGTACAATTACAACATTTAAAAGGCATCAGGATGGGTATAGAGGGATATGGGCCAAATGCTTGCAAATGGGACGAGATTAATTTAAGATATCTGGTCAGCACAGACGAATTGGAATGAAGGGTCTGTTTTCATGCTGTACAGATCTATGACTCTCTCTTAAACAAGAAGGCCCTTGTGTTGAACTCAATCCCCTGGTTGAAGTCTTCTCCATAGGGGAAACATTCGGCACCCACCATGTCAGGTCCCCCTCAGGTTCTTGTATGTTTCAATAAGATCACTATCCATTCTTCCAAAGTGCAATGGTATTGTTCCTCACGAGATAACAACTGTCTGTTGATGACTGGGGTGGTGGGCGGGGGGTGTCAGGGTGAGGGTGGTGAAGAGTGCATTTTCTTTGGGAAATGAGAGTTCAACCCAAATTGTGCCATTTTTCTTTTCTGAGGAATCAAATGGGGTGAGAAGATAAATTATTTAAAGGGAGGAAATGTCCTTCTGTTCCTAATGGAGTCCTTTCAGAGATCTCAAACTTACCCAAGCCCAATTACTAAGGAAAAGTCCTTGACAAGCAATATGTACGTATGGATATCAAGCAACAGAGCAAGGTGCCAGCAGTTCCAGACAATGGCTACACACATAGACCAACTACCTGAGGCTATTAAGTATTTCACAAAAGAGAGATTAACTGAGAGAGGGACAGAAATGCCATTATTTGTGGAATGTTTGAAGATTTTCTGACATTATTGGAACATGTAGAACAGTTCAGGTTTCCCTTTGCATCTGACACACAGTCAATATCAATTTGTGACAGTGACCAGGTCACCGCAGTATGTCAACATGGCAGCTAATAAATAATCAGAACAACAAAGATCTGCAATCTTGTAGTATTTATATCTTACAATGTTTGTAATTCTATTTCGGAGAATACACTGTACAACCTGTGCACTGTTTTTCTTCCTTTTTTAGACATGCTAGCTATCGGTGATCCAAACCAACCCACCATCATGGCGGTATCCATTGCTGGGGGGATAGTGCTCCTGATCTTTCTTGTTACCTGCTTTGTCATTAGTGGAAGGTAAAACAAATTAATTGCTTGTCAATTTGTTTTGCATCGCTTTAAAAGTGTAGATTTAAGACACACTAATACCCACTGTTGTACAACCCTGTCAACCTGTACTGTCATACTGTGATGCAGTGTTGTTAGTGCTGGAGCAGAAAGATCATTTGTTGATTTAGAATGTCCATGAGGTTAACTCAAGTATCAGAAAGCAGCTATGTCGAGCTTTAACACAAATAAGTAAACAACTGGGAGCGCATCACAGGTAAGTTCAGTAATGAGAAAAATTGAAGGAGAGACAGCAAGACAGAAATGGAGACAGTGACAGCTCCGGAAGAACGTCTGGAAAACTAGGAACAGGAGTAGGCCAGTAAACCCTATGGCTGAATGGATTGTGGCCTCAAATCTACTGTCCAACCTACCCCAATATCCTTTCATTCCTTTGTCAGTCAACAATCTACCTACATCTGCCTTAACAAACATTGTACGCATCCCTGCACAGCTCTTTAAGAGAGACTGCTCCAGACACACGCAATTTTCTGAGGGAGAAGACGATTGCATCATTTCCATCTGAGATATGCCTTAAAGATCTCCCCCAGTTCCAGTCTTTTTAACAAGGGAGACATCCTTTCAGTATTCAACATGTCTAACTCCCCAGGATCATATAATTGTAAGTCCCATTCTTCTCATCTTCACGAGAGACCTAGCCTGTCCAACCGAATCTCATGACATCCTCCCTCCACTCCCTTCCCCCACCCTCATTCCAACTATCAGTTGAGTGAACCTTCTCTGAACTTTCTCATGCACGTGTTTCTGTTCTTAAACAAGAAGTCTGGAACTGTAAGCAATAACTTCAGATGTAGTCTCGTCGACACCCTATACGACTATAGTAAAACATCCCGACTTTTGATATTCCATTCCCCTTGTAATGAATTACAACATCTACCTTGTTATTCTAATCAACTGTTGTACTTGCATACTAACATTGAACGATTCATGTACCAGGACATCTCTGCACCTTCACAGTTCTGTGATCTCTCTCCATTGAATCAAATGCTGCTTTTCTACTCTTCCTGCCACAGGGAACATTTTCCACCTTATACTTACTTTGCCAAAACTGGTGCTTTCTCACTTAACCCATCTATATCCCTCTGCAGACTCCATACATCCTCTTCACTGATTTTGTTGGACAACTGGCTGTGAATGTAAGGATGCTCCCTGTTAAAACATCATAGTCGTTAATTCCAACGCTATATTGGCAGATATTCCAATGTGTGTTTCTGGTAGGAAAAATATCCAAATATGAAAAAGCATGGATAGTGAAGTGGCAATTTGGCAAGTAAATACATTCTTTCCATGATCCACAAAGGACCTGTCCCATCTTGGAATTTTATCCATTTAATCTGTTCAATGGCATTACCAGAAAAGTCCTGCAAAGTGAAGCAATGGGTCAAAACTCCCCTATGAACATGTAGTCACCTGCATAATTCCCCTCTTTGTTACTGAGCCTCAGCGACAAAAAAGGACATTTCTCATGGAAATTCACAGCCATCTAAGTCAGTAGACTTTTCATTTCAGACAATGCACATCCAATGAATACCTGTGGGTATTCACATCCTGACATTTCCTCTGAAATGGTTTCTTGCCAATGGCCAAATTGGTTTTGATATGTGCTCATCCTGGCACTTTGGTGAAGAAACTTCCAGAGCTGTGCTCAGTCAATAGCTGCTTTGCCTTGCAATTCAGCTAAAAGTTTTCACAGCTAGATTGAAAATGAAAGCGTTATGAATCAGAGACACTGAGGCATTTGATGTGTGATACTTTCTCATTATTTACCTTTAAAACATATGATAATCAGTTAGTCTGCAGATGTCATTTTCTTCCTCATGTTGCCTGTATGTTAAATCCAGCGGTCATGTTCCATCAGCAAAGTTAGCAGTAACAAGTGACTTTGGAGTAGTCAGCCCTGTCTTTATTGACAGCACCTCGTGTGTTTGGTTAAACTCTGTGATGTAGAATTTAGTTTAACCTCTCAACTGAGACTGACACAGGGCAGCAAGTTTGCCATTTTTATAATATAATCTTTATTTGAAAGGAATACCAGCTTGAATATTAGAAGGATTAGCCAATAGGACTTTCTCTGACTGTACTGACATAGATGTTCTTCCTTGAGGTACATACGGAGACTATAAATAAAGCTAGTGATCTAGATGTAAATACATTATTGTTTTCTGTTCGAGCTGTTTTTCCACTGTGATGCATCAGAGATTTACATTTCAGCCTGAAGGTATACTGCAGTACAGTTTGCTGAAAAGCCATCAATTTATTTGACAGTTTACACCTTAATGCCTGCAGAGAAATGAATAAAAATTGTTACAGTTTTTAATGTGACAGCAAACACCTTCACTAAAGTCTGGTTGGGTTTAAGCGTGTCATTAATTAAAATATTAAATAGCTAATTTCTCCCCAGGTACTTAATTAGAGTATCTGGAAATATTATACATCAATATGAGAAATATGTTAATGGCGGTGTAATGAATCCTTTCATTAAAGCTCGTCTAGGTGTCCCTAACATGTCTCTCTTTCCATCTGAATGGAGAGTTGGGTACTCAGCCTAAAAGTCTCAGTCAAATAAAAGAGTCTGGGAATGGATAACATAATGTGTTAGAACATTGTTCTCTGATTTGAAACTTGGTGAAGGACAATGTTGAATATCTTGTTTCGATTGATATTATGTCAGGTCCCTAAATGAATAGTACCACAGAAAGAAAAGAAAAACTTGCATTGGAGCACCAGACAACATTGTGGCAGCATTGTAAAGACACAGACTGCTATGGCTCTAAAAGGTCCTCAATCACCAAAGATGGATGGATATAAATTGCAGCCACGCAATGATGCACACATCCCCAGAAGTATCTCACCAAGGAAAGAGAGAGGGTTCCTTCTTCTTTGACTAACATTAAAAGCACAATGATGAGCTGGGGGAGTCTTTAGCTGCACTTGCCTGTCATCAAAACATTGTGATGGGAGGTAGAATTGTTGTCATACATAAAAGGAATTGAAAAAATCACTGTGGTGGTACATTGTCCTTCCAAAACCAAGATGGAAATAGTTGGTTAAGCCAGCTGGTGGGATTGAACGATCCTGGGATTTAAATACAAAAAGACCAAAGTAGAGCTCGGAAATGGAATGCTGTCATGGGTGACTGGTAATTGCACAGTGAAAGAAGCATTTTAACTTGCTGCATAAAGCTATTGTGATGATACTATGACTGTAAGAGGTGTATTTTGTCCTTTTTTTTTGAAGAGAGATTTTAAGACAGAGGTGACGAGCTGTTTTTGTAGACAGCTTGTGAGGCCTTTGCATTTTTTTTATTTAAAAGGTTGAACAATAGAAGCAGCCTGATTTGGTGGGGTCAAGCTGTCACAGAACCAGGATTCTTCAGTTTTGTTTTAGTTTTTCAGTAGCAGTTGTTGCTGGGGTCTCAGCTGGGTTTGGAAGTGTGGATCATCTCTTACTGTATACACTTTCTCAGAGCTTTCTCTTGATGCTTTTCCTTATGGGCTGCTAGATTTGCATGTGAAACAATCTGTTTTACTGACTTTGCCAAGGGTCTGTGTTACTACATTAGAGCACTTACTGAACAGAATAATAGGTTTTTTTAAAAGTTTTCCAATCTCGGCATTCTTGTTTTGCAATTTAACTATAGTGTATGAATAAAGTGTGTTCTCCAAATCTGGTAGTTTAACCCAGCAAATTGCATTTGGAATAATATGCCTGGCACTTGCCTTTAAAATAAAAAGCTAGGGGCTACAGTATCTTCACAATACATCTTGGAGGGGGGGGTCTGTTAGTCTGGCCCACAACAGTATGCACAAATGTGCCCAGATTCTGACTGCTATGAATGCTGTTCTTCCAATGGAACCTGCAGCATGTCCATAACATGTGGTTCACTGTGCTGGATAGTGTTTTGGCAAGACTGGCAGCAAGTAGGCACATCTGACAGAGGAGTGCAGAATAAGAAGATGGTTGTACGTTTAGAGTTGACTTGGAGCTGGTGCTGTGTCTTGAGAATTAGAGCTCTAGCTAACCCCTTGTGTTAAATACGCACAGCTGAAATATGTACAGCAGCAGGAAGGATACTCAGCAATGCTTTCAAAAGGCATCCTCAGTGTCTTCCAGTAAGTTGTTGATTTTTGTGTGTGTGCATGCGGGCACAGTGAGTGTAGTGTGGGTGTCGAGTATAGTGTGTGTAAAGTGTGTGTGTGTAGTGTGGTGTGTGTGTAGTGAGCATAGTGTGCACGTAGGTCTGTGTAGTGCATGTGTATAGTGAGCGTGAGTCTAGTCAGTGTGGTGTGTGGGTGTGTCTTGTGAGTATAGTATGTGTGCTATGTGTCGTGTGTAGTGTGTGTGTCGGTAAGAGTGAGGGAGAAATAACCAATTACACACAGCTGAGTCCACTCCCTGACCAGGACGTGAGATCAGATCCCACCCAGCGGCATCCAGGACAGTGCATCTTTTCATATTCATTTATTTAAATACAAGTTACATTGGACATGTTCTACACACCTTCCATCCTCATCCATTCGGCGCTCTCAGCCTAAGTAGCAAGACTGATGAGTTACACTTATAAATTCAGTGATAGTCCTCATTTTCTGCTCATCCAATTGTATTTAACTTCAGTGGGAATAAAAAAAACTAACCTCCTCCTCACTCTAATTACACGTGGAACCTTTATTTCCTCCCGCATCCCAGTGATAAACTGGACACAGTGTCTCAATTCCACACTTCAACCTTAACTTTCATATTCCAGACTCCCTTCTCAAACAGAGCCAAGTACTCTCTTGGTGTCAGTGTGAATTTGCAATCATCTCTATTCAAATTTGGAATGAAATTTAGACTTTGCAAAAACAATTTTGTGTTTGGCTTTACGTGAATATAAAAGCAATTTTTTCTCCGCTGTCAAGCCATCAATTATTACCATGTGGTTATGTCTTACTTTGACCACAATCTCTATGTCAGAAGTGAAGCCCAGTTTTTAAAATTTGCAGTGACAAATCTCAGACAAATCCTCATTACTGTTTACTGCCTTTCAAGTCTTCATATTTTCGAAGACACACCAGGATTTCTTTAAATCTGTCATAAATAGTCTTAATTCTGAGATGAATGGCACAAATTAACTTTCCAATTCATCCTCTGTTTCGTAACACCACATCACATTCAAAGAGTTGATGTAACAATTTATTGATTAAAACAGAAGACAGCAGATCTTAATGCTATAATTCATTTAGAACAGTCACTATGGCCACCAGGTACTTTCATTGATTATTCCAGTGCCACTTAACCAAGTCTAGAGCTGGATCAGCATGGATTGAAATAGGTACGTCAGTGGTCTTAATGTCTGAGATTGTCATCACCATAAGGGATGCACGGAATCCAATGTAGAGCGACAGGAACGTAACTTCATTGTGCTCCCGTTGATCTACATCAATTGCACAGAATGTGCCTCTATACAAAGACATTTTCAAATAAATGACATCTTATTGTGAAGAGGTTTCCAAAGTTATAGAGTCATAGACTTAGACCCTTCGGTCCAACTCGCCCATGCTGAACAGATATCCTAAATTAATCCAGTCCCATTTGCCAGCATTTGGCCCATATTCTGCCAAACCCCTCCTATTCATATACCCATCCAGACGCCTTTTAAATGTTATATTTGTACCAGCCTCCACCACTTTTGCTGGCAACTCCATCCATACACGCACCACATTCTGTGTGAAGAGGTTGCCCCTTCGGTCCCTTTTAAATCTTTACCCTCTCACCTTAAACCTATGCCCTCTAGTTTTGGACTCCCCTACCCTGGGGAAAAGACCTTGCCTATTCACCCTTTCCCTGACCCTCATGATTTTATAAATTTCTATAAGATCACACCTCAGCCTCCAACACTCTAGCCTATTCAGCCTCTCCCTATATCTTAAACCCTCCAACCCTGACAATATCCTTGTAAATCTTTTCTGAACCCTTTCAAGTTTCACAACATCCTTTCTATTCCAGAACTGAATGCTGTATTCCAAAAGTGACCTAACCAATGTCCTGTCCAGCTGCAACATAACCTCCCAACTACTCCACTCCATGCACTGACCAATAAAGGCAAGCATACCAAATGCCTTCTTCACTATCCTGTCTACATACGACTACACTTCCAAAGAACTATGAACCTACACTCCAAGGTCTCTTTGTTCAGCAACACTCTCCAAGATCTTACCAATTAAGTGTATCAATCATGCCCTGATTTGCCTTTCCAAAATGTAGCACCTCACATTTATCTAAATTAAACTCTGTCTGCCTAACCTTGGCCCATCTGATCAAACTCCCATTGTACTCTGAGGTAACTTTCTGCACTGTCCACTACTCCACCAATTTGAGTGTCATCTGCAAACTTATTAATCATATCTCCAATGTTCACATCCAAGTAATTTATGTAAATGATGAAAAGCAGTGGACCCAGCACCAATCCCCGTGGCACACCACTGGTCACAGGCCTTCGGTCTGAAAAGCAACCCTCCACCCTCTGTGTCCTATCTTCAAGCCAGTTCTGTATCCAAATGGCTGGTTCTCCCTGTATTCCTTGTGATCTAACCTTGCTAACCAGTCTGCTTGCGGAACCTTGTCTGACACCTTACTGGAGTCCATATAGATCACAGCCACCATTCTGCCCTCATCAATCCTCTTTGGCACTTCTTCAAGAAACTCAAAATTATTGAGACATTATTTCCCACACACAAAGTTGACTATCCCTAATCCAAATACATGTAAATCCTGTCCCTCAAGATTCCCTCTGACAACTTGTCCATCACCGATGTCAGGCTCAACAGTCTGTAGTTCGCTGGCTTTTCCTTACCACCTTTCTTAAATAGTGGCACCACGTTAGCCAACCTCCATTCTGCCAGCACCTCAGCTGTGTCTGTGGATGATACAAATATCTCAGTAAGGGCACCCAACAATCACTTCCCTAGCTTCCCACAAAATTCTAGGGTATACCTGATCAGGTCCTGGGGATTTATTCACCTTTATGCATTTTACCATGTCCAGCACCACCACCTCTGTAATATGGACGGTTTTCAAGACGTCGCTGTTTATTTCCCCAAGTTCTCTATCTTCCATATCCTTCTCCACAGTAAACACTGATGCAAAATACTTGTTTAGTATCTCCCACATCTCCTGTGGTTCCACACATAGGCAGCCTTGCTGATCTTTAAGCGGCCCTATTCTCTCCCTAGTTACCCTTTTGTTCTTAAGGTATTTGTAGAATCCTTTTGGGTTCTCCTTAACCCTATTTACCAAAGCTATCTCATGTCCCTGTTTGCCGTCCTGATTTCCCTCTTAAGTGTACTCTTACTGCCTTTATACTGTTTCAAGGATTCACTTGATCCCTGTTCTCTATACCTGATCTATGTTTCCTCCGTTTTCTTGACCAGAACCTCAATTTCTCTCGTCATCCAGCATTCCATACAACTATCAGCCTTGCCCTTCACACTAATAGGAACACGCTATCTCTGGACTCTTGTTATCTCATTTTTGAAGGCTTCCTACTTTGCAGCCATCCCTTTAACTGTGAATATCTGCCCTACACCCCAATCAACTTTTGAAAGTTCTTGCCTAATTCCATCACAATTGGCTTTCCTCCAATTTAGAACTTTTAACTTTTAGATCCAGTCTCTCCTTTTCCATCAGTATTAAAGAACTAAGATAATGGTGTTGACTGGCCCCAAAATGCTCCCCCACTGACACATCAGTCTCTTGCCCTGCCTTATTTGCCAAGAGTAGGTAAAGTTTAGCACCTTCTGCGGTAGGTACATCCATATACTGGATCAGAAAAGTTTCTTGTACGCACTTAAATTCCTCTCCTTACAAGCCCTCAACACTATGGCAGTCCCAGTCTATGTTTGGAAAGTTAAAATCCCCTACCATTACCACCTATTATTCATACAGGTAACTGAGATCTCCTTACAAATTTGCTTCTCGATTTCTCACTAACTACTGGGGGAGCGTCTACAGTACAATAGCAATAAGGTTCTTATCCCTTTCTTTTTTCTCCGTTCCAGCCAAACAACTTCCCTGGACATACTTCCAGGAATATCCTCCCTTAGTACAGCTTTCATGTTATCCCTAATCAAAAATGCCACTCCCCTTCCTCTCTTTCTCTCCCCCCACCGCCGACCTTTCTATCCTTCCTATACCATCTACACCCTGGAACATAAAGCTGCCAGTCCTGTCCATCCCTGAGCCACATTTTGGTAATCGCTATGATATCCTAGTCCCATGTTCCCAATCATTCCCTTGCCAGTGAAAGCGATCAGCCGCATCTTGTATGCGCAACCACTTTTCGAGCAACAGTGACATTGATTCACAAGTTCACATCATTTTGATTTTTACGACAAACTCCCCGTAATTTATTTCAGGTTCAAGTGCAAAGCAAATGCAATGTGCACCTCAGTTATGAGGATGGGGATTAGAATGACATCTCTTATCAATTGCTAGGATTAGCTTGGATCATGACAGCTTTGTGACCAGTGAATGTTTCTTATGATGACAGAGAGCTGGATTATGAGCCTTCTCTGACACAAAACATCATGAATGCGATCCTGCACAATATACATCGCAAACACATGGATTCCCACTGACTACATTGAAATTGGCAGACCACAAAACCAAAATCAAGCAAATGTCTCGCTAGTTGACCCAGTAATTATTGCATGCACATTCTGACAGGGCCATTAAACAGTCTCTGATGTGGGAAGGCTAGCTGGATTCTTTGAGCCAGAGGTATGTCCAAATCTCCCAGTCAGATCGTCTGATTGTCAAAATTCAACTGCAAAGGAAACACGTAACGGAACGGAAAAGGTCAGGAGACCGGGATCCTTGGCCTTTGTACTTCTCTGACACATTAGAAGTTCTCACAGTTTGTCTGGATGAGCTAACTGACTATGATACTATAGTATAGTCAGCCATCCAACATTAGTGTGTAAGAACGAATGCAGTGATTGTCAAGGACAGCATAATGAGGAGGATTCACACTGTTCTCTATGGCACAGAGTGGAGGTCCCATGTCCATGGAGCTGACCTAGTGCTAAGGGTCAGAACATCTGTTCAGGACCAGAGAGGAACTTGCAGTGTAAGGGGGAGGATTCAAGCTTCAGGGTCTGTTTCGATGTCCCTGGCACAGGCAGAACAAAGGAGGTGGTTCAACATTGCCAGTTTGAGCGGCGAAGAGCTAAACAAATTAAAAAAGCAGAATCTCAACAGGTCCTAATCTCAGCATTATTATCTGAGCCGTGTACAAAACCATACAGGTCAAATCGCATCGGACAGACGAATGCATCACTCAAACCCTGATGTGGGAGAAGTACGTTCCAGTTGAAGGGGCATTGGCACCAGTGCTGGGAAAGTGGACTCTGTACTTATGAGACTGTGCAAGAGCTGATATTCTCACTGACTGTATTGCTGAGAATTAAAATGGAATTTAAAACTAAACAGTGTGGCAAAAGATCAAACTTCAGAAGATTTGGTTAATCAAAGAGGAGACTCATTACCAAAGAAATCACTATAGAAAGTATGAATCCAAGAGTCAATCAACACAGAACCAATGGAATTTGCAAAAGCACTGTATCTGAATGCATATAACATGAGAGCTTAAACAACAATAAACCAGTCTGGTCTGGTAGCTATTACAGAGACATGGCTGCAGGAGGACATGGGTTGGATTGAGGAGCTTGAAATGGTACAGAATATTTAAGAAGAATAGAAAATTAAGGTTTATTTTCTTGTTAGGGGTTGTGCGGATGAGTTACATCTCTGTTAGTTAATTGTGATATCAGCCAAAGAGAAAATAATGACCCAAATTCAGGAAAACAAGATGCGGAAGCGGTCTGGCCAATAAAAAACTCAAGAAGTTACTTGTGACAATAGTGTACAGACTTCTTTACAGTAATAATATAGTAGGGTGGAGAATAAAGGAAGTAATAATGGCAATAATCATCAGAGATTAAATCTACATATCAAATGAGAAGTCAGAGGGGCAAAGGTAGACTATATAAGGAACCCATGTAATGTTTCTAAGAGGAACTGACTAGTGAACATACTATACCAGGTCAGAGAATCACAGTGCCAAAACCTCCTCTTTAACCACCTCTCCACAGTCCCCAGGGACATGCCCTGGAGGAACATGGGCAGATTCCAGATCCCTGTGTTCTTCCGGGGCCGCAGCAGACTCTGAAGGATGGCATAGAGACAAGAGATGCTGGTCTTAGGATGGATACCCATTCACTGTCAAGTTATTCTGGGAACATCGCTTGCTATGACAGGTTTAGTCAGGTACAGTGAGAAAACTCACTTGGCCGGAAGGCGTGAAATAATCCACTGAACTTGACACGACTTCAATTTAGCCCAAACAATACAAGATGCAGCCCATGACATCTAAATTATGAGAGATTGCAGAGTTCAGATGCATCAGGTTCTGGTGACCCTGAATGTGAATCACAGAAGGTGACTAAGTAGGTACTGCAAGTAATCAAGAAAGCTAATAGAATGTTGTTAGCTATCAGGAGTCATTAAATACAACAAGTTGGGAAGTTACGCTTCTGTTATACAGGATACTGATGACATCCTATCCTGAGTACAGTCTACAGTATCAGTCAGCTTGTTTAAGGAATGATACACATGCATTGGAGACAGTTCACACAAGATTTAACAGACCTATACCTGGAAGAGGGTGGGTGTGTTTGTCTTGCGAATCAAGTTTTGATTGGCTAGGTTTCCATCCCCTGGAATTTAGCAGAGTGACAGCTGACCTGATTGTAACAAAGATGATCCTGAGGGGTTAGGACGGTTTCAGATTTGGAGGGAACTTTGGGTAATGGGAGAATGTGGAACTAAGGGCATCGCGGCTTAAAAATCAGGGAGCACCAATTTGAAATGGAGATGGGACAACAACAAATTCTAAGTCACAAGTCTTTGGAACTCTCTTCCTGCAAAGTTTGTGGAAACAGAGTTCCTGATTCATTTTAAAGCAGGTGTAGATAAATTGTTATTAGGCAAGGGGTGAAGGGCTATCAGGAAAGTGGGGGAATGCAGATAGCAATTAGACCAACTGTGATCTTACCCAATGGCAGACCAGGCCCAAGGAGCTAAACAACCTACTCCTGCACCTCATTCATAAGCTCATATCAGACTAAGACTTTCCATCTTCCCCAGAGTGGATCTCTGAGCTGTCACGACACAACCGATTTTTACCCTGCCACTCAAGTGAAAATTATGTCAGATAATCCCTGACTGAACACACAGGAATAAATTCACAAGCCCCTGTGGGTTACCTATTCCCGACTATGTCTCTTGTAACGTGTTATTGTACAATACATTTACATTGCTGCAGTTTTGGTGCACAACACTAATAACTAATGCAGCCTCACCTCTCTCAGATTGGGCTTCATCAATGGAGTGCAAAACCCAACAAACTAAGTTTTGTTTCACTTTTGTACTTGCTTTGTACTGTAAAATGCTATATTATTGTATGCAAACCTCAGTTGGAATTTATTGATATTGATTGTGTTTTTGTGAAATCAATGCACTTTATTTAATGTTTCTCATTTTTACTCCAAAATAACTTGGTTGCCAGTAAAGAACAGGCAATTTACAGCATGCATTAAATTGTTGGCTTCATTTCTACAAAATCACATAGCAGACCATCTTGAATCCCGAAAATGTTCAAATAGTTAAAAGCCGTCCATTTTTTCCACAGATAATCCTTAAGTATTCACAGCATACCATGAGTAAGTATTCCAGTATTCTATGTAATGAATACAATACTATTGCAAATAGTGTACAAATGTCCCATGCTCCAATATCATACAATTACATATCACATCGTGTGATATCACAATTGAATGTCATATATTCAGTTGTCATCTGATCTCTGAGCATGTGCCATCCTTAACGGAATACAGTCCTAACAAATCCCTATCAGCACTCCTGAATATTGAATGCTCCCAAGCAATTTACACTCTTTGCCAAGCTGTTCCAGTACATCTCTGACATCGACAGCTTTCTAAACGTGAAACATTGCCACACAAAGCAGCAGAAATCCACCCCCACCAACTGCTGCCCCATCAGTCCATCCTGAATGGTCAACAAAGTGACCGAACAGACACTTACTCAACAATAACATGCTCACTGATACTAATCTTAGGATGAATGAGGACTATTTGCCCACAAACTGATGATGGCCTTGTCCCAGACACGGGCAAGAACATGTGAATTCAACATGTGAATCTTTTGTTGCAGAATCCCCAGCCAGTCATCTGTTTTTGCAGCCACTGCACACCTTGTGGCTATTGTGTAATGACCTTTCCTTCCTTTTAAACTTTCATCAGCTCCAAACATTTCTGGTAGCTGGAGGCTGTGGGTTTAACAGCCGGGTGATAATAACTAGACTGGATCACCAGTGATGTGAGAGCACATGGGACTGGGATCAAAGGATCGTTGATAAATGTAGGTAAATGATGCTTGTTCACATTACTATGATATGCAGTCTTCATTTGTCTGATACCCACAGAACCAACCCTGTGACATTCCTCCATCATCACTTTAGCCATGGACTACTAGGATATCTCAAGTCTAATAACACAGATATAAATTTGCATTTTGCACAGTATGACACATTGCTGCAGAACTACATTTAACTATTACAGTTAAATCAGTGAATTAATTTCAAAAGTCAATCATGTGCAATTCAGCTAATTCTGAGTTTGAAATTATCTCGGTGTTTCTTAAAGTGTATCATTTCTGATAAACCCCGAGTGGTATCCACAAATAGCCTCCTATTCTCTGACATCACTCATAAAGTAAGTGCTTTAGGCAAATTGAGACTAGCATACAAATCCCACTTTCTACTCCTGGGAGTTTTGTTAATGAGAACATTGTATAAAGTGTCAAAGTTGGCTTTATTTTCGTAATTAGATTTGGGATAAACAGATGACGAGTACTTCAATGTTAACTTCTAAACCGTTGCAATGAATATGTAATGTCAAGCATTCTGAATGCAAGGTTTTTGCTAATCTTGCTTCCAAAGCCTGCGCCCTTTAGTGAAGACAGTGCATATCTATGAGTCGACTCCTCGGATGTAGAAGCTATGCTTAAATACTTACAAGCATGAGAAATGGGAGCAAGAATAGAGCAGTCACCCCCTTGAACTTCATCCACCTATCTGTAAAATAGTGGGTGACCTCCACTCCACTTTCCCATAATTCTCCACAGATGTTGCTTTGTTATTTGTGCAAAGCTCCATCACTCTCTGCCTTAAATGCAGCCACTGATTGAGCACCTTCAAAGGTGGAGAATTTCAAATAATGTAATCTTCAGTGAGCAAATTTCTCCTTGTGTCAGACTTAAGTGGCAGCATCTTATCCTGAGAGCAACAGTCCCTGTTCTTGATCTCCAGGCAGTGGAAAACAATCTCAGTGATTTTCACAATGATTCGATGTCATATTCCTCTGAATTCCAAAATTTACTAGGCCCTCACCCTTTAAAAATATTCTGCCTCTTCAGTCATCTACCAAAGTTGATAATTTTATGTTTAGCCACAGTGAATTCCAACTGCCATTTTCTTGCCCAACCAGTCTTGTATGCTTTTACAGAACTTATCTTCCTTACAGTTTATGTTCCAATCTAACTTGTGCCTTCAGTTAATTTGGACACATTACAGTCACTTCCTTTATCTCAGTCATCGACATAATTCATAAATAACTAAGCCCTAAACGCTGATCCTTGCGGCCCAGTGACACGCTACCATTAGAAAGCTGACCATTATTTCTATTATTTTCTGCCTGTTAGACAAGTCGTGGAATCTTTGTAGTGCAGAAAGATGCCATTGAGCTCAAGTATCTACCGACCTGCAAAACAGCATCCCACAGAGACCCAAACCCCCAGCCCTATTCATGTATCCCTAATCTAGCTAGCCTGCATATCCCTGGCCGATCCATTCTGCCCCTCAATTAACCACTCCTCGATCCATGCAATTATCTTACTCCCGTTCCCACTAACCCATGATTTTGTGCAGACATTATCATTGCCGTAAAACGTGATCGTAGCATGAGGTTGTTGACTCGCTCGCCGAGCTGGCTTGTTCTTGTTCAGACATTTTGTCACCATGCTAGGTGACATCATCAGTGGAGCCTCCGATGAAGCGGTGTTATTCTACTCCATTTGGAATTTGTACTGTCCGGTCCGTTATGGTGAGTAGTGTCATTTCCAGTTTTGATCTGTATGGGTTTGTATATGGGGTCCAATTCTATATGTTTGTTGATGGCATTACAGGTGGAGAACCATGCCTCTTGGAACTCCCGTTGGGAATTTGGCTGGGACAAGGTAACCATAGCAGCCCAAGCCGAACATAGAAACACACAGGAATTCCTAGCAGCTCGGTTCTCCACCCGTAATGCAATCAACAAACATATAGAATTGGATCCCATGTACAAACCCATACAGATCAAAACTGGAAGCGATGCTACTCACCATAACGGACCGGACAGTATAAATTCCAAGCAGAGTAGAATAACATGGCTTCATCGGAGGCTCCACTGATGATGTCATCTAGAACGGTGACAACATGTCTGAGAATGAGCCAGCTCGGTGAGCAAGTCAACAACCTCACCCACAACCCGAGCTACAGATCTTTGCCAAAACTTTGGTTATCATAGCATTTTGCCAATTATTGATGACAAACTATTTGTGAACTCATTCTAAATCAGTGTCTAATTCAATTTCTCTTTATACAATAAAATATCCCTGTTTTTCAATTTGTTTCTTCATATGTTGTTCCAGAAAACTGTTAAAAAATGCATTCATCGAACTCATCCTCCTATCTACTGTTAACAATTTTGATTAACTATCATATGGACAAGACAAAGTTGCCTATGACCACTGTGTCCATTTAACTGATATAGACTGTAAAGCATTCCGCCCAATGTTTCAGTACTTCATTCTTTCTTAGCTCCGCCAATAGCAAATTGCCATCCTGATTTTCCGAGCTAAGGCCTTTACTTGCTCCTTCCTTTCTTTCACGCCATATTCACCTAGTCTTTCACTTTGTCCCAATGTTGTTAGTGAATACCATAGCAACACAACAAATAGGATCAGGAGTAAATCGTGTGGCCCGTTGAGCCTGTCCTACCATGCAAGACCATAGTGTTGAGCTTGGGTTTTGACCGTCCTTTCTCATGCATTTCACGTATCTCTTGATTCTCTGAGACACCACGTCTTTCCAAACCTGTAAAAAAAAATGAATCACACACAGTCTTCTGTGCCAGAAAATTCTAAAGATTGGAGCCCTGACAGAATCTTTCTTTCAATGATATTGCCTCTCAGTCTTCCAAACCCCAGACAATAGAGGCTAAATTCAATCAACTTCTCATCAATGAGCATCTCTCTTACTGTGGGAACCTATCGAGGAATCTTTCTCAGTCCCACTTTTAATGGGACCGTATCAATCCTTACATAGAGGTCATGGTTGACTACTGTCAATTTTGTGATTTAATCAACCGTAGAAGTTAACTTATTTGCATCTGATCCACTTTCATCCAAATTGTCAAATTGGTTTCAACAGGAGTCTGCTCTTCTGTTTCTAATATGAATACGCTGTTTACCTATAATCACCCTACTGTATTTTAGGTACAATAAACTAGCTTAACACATGCCATCAGTAGAATATGGACTTGTGTAACGTGATGCAGATGATCAAAAAATTATTCAACGCCCAAAATATAAATATGAAAGATTCCATTGTTGTTGATCCAGTTTTCTATCCCTAATGTTTAATGTAAAGTATTGTCATCACTAATTCCTTTGAAAAGTTTAGCCTTGAGTTAATTGATCTTCAAGTTGTGTAACCTGAGAGACGTTCCACTGCACAGTTTGCAATCAAGACTTATGTTGTCACTAAACTGCCAGGAACATGCAACAATTTGGCATTAAATCAACCAAAATGGCCTAGCTATTATTTTGACAGGTATCGATCTGTCACCGTACAAAAGGAATGGCAGTATGCATTTTCATTGTCTGATTTTAATCAAAATTCTGTGAACAAAGATATGTTGTTGAGTTATATGTGCTTTGTCCCAACAATTAGTACCTGCTTTCCTTTGTGAAACTTAATACACTGAACTAGGCGGTTTAATTCCTTCTATTCATACCCATGCGAGTCACTGCGATTACACATGCTCACTAACCAATCCTTATGAAACTACTCCATACATTGAGGAATCTGATGGCAAATCAAGGATGAATTTAATTCATTGAGAAATTTAAATCATGACATTAGAACAAATGCCAAAGCAACATGTCAGTTTGACAGGTTTTCTCTTTAAATAATGTAAACCCACAAATTTCCTATTTTGTGCCTTTTTTCGAAATTTCAACTTCTGTCTGCTAAATATTTTGCTGGTTTCATTGGGATTAGACTGTGTACATAATATTCCAAGTGTGTAAACTGCAAGAGATGCCAAAGTTCCAAACAATATAGAATGAGAGTTACGTGATCCAAATCCCGGTATACAATTGTGCTATTCCCTAGTCTTCTGGCATCACCTAAACAGTTATCTGAAGTAAACTGTGTAAGCACAGTTGTTGTCAATTTCACCATCAAGATGAGCTCACCCAACTGTCAGACTTGGACTCAAATTCAGTTCCCACAGACACTTTTCCACTAACATGCGATCTTCAGGTCACTAAAGTAAGTCACAGCAACAGCTGCTAACTCAAAGCCATGGCTCAGAATATGACTTCAATGACAAGGTAGCATCAATCGCATCTGTTCATCTGGTGGTCATTAACTATAACAGATGTCTGGTAATTACAAGATTCATCAGAAAATGTTTTCCTTGAGAGCATGGGATGTGTGATTGTTAGACCATGCAGATATGTTTCTTACACCAACCTTAAATTTGAAGTCCTGTGGAAGTGATAATGAATTTACAATCAATCAATCAGTCTTTACATCAAACTATAACATTGTTGGAAAGCAGAATACAGATAAAAACGATTTCTTAATTGATCAGGAGATTGGAAACAGAACTTCTGAATTTCCTTTCCAGAAATTGTTCGAACAACATGGCCCTTAGATGTAGGTCTGACCACTGTGACGGTCCTGCACCCTTCCTTTGAAGTGAATGTACAGGTGAAGAGAGTGTGCAATGGACAGAGAGAAACCAAGAGACAAACACTGAGATATGTTATCATAGTATGTAGTCTTGTTCTGAAAGTTGCAATTCCTCAGTTCGAAACGTGAGTTGGAAAAGTAAAGTCAATCTATCGATTTGATCAACTTCAAGATATTGAATCTCATTTCATAGCAAATCAGTGCTGATTGCAGTTGCTCAGAATCTGTAGACAAGCAAACTTGCGATGTCAGTTTGACCTGATTGCAATTGACAAAGTTTGAAGGACAAAGTTCAACTGAGCCATGTTTTGGGAGCCAACTACAGAAACAAAGTCAATTGTTGAACCACTGGAACTGCCTAAAGTGATTCACTAGAAGAAAACATGTAAACATTTGCTTCAAAAAGGCACAAACGCCAAATGCCATTTAGTGAGGTGCCTAGAAATGTCAGGATACTTTTCCAGTAAATAATTTGAGGAAAGCATGTCTGTAAAACAGCTATTCATCATTTGTGCCAAATATTTAGGATTATCTTTGTTACAAGTTAAGCCCCTCTACATTGAAGTTGTTAATGCTTAAATGACACGACCGATTCAAACTCAAATGATCATGTAATTCGAAATATTCTAAGTGATTGAGAATGTTTATTTCTTAGGCAAAATATTTGCAATGTATTTTCTATTCAGGCACCTTACGCAGCTCCATTAGTTCAGCTAAGTCTATTTATCATGTTTCTCTCTCCATAGATGCTCCTGAGTTTCTCCACCACTGTCCCATTTTGTTCCAATAGTTTACAATTGAAACTTAAACAAGAGTTTGGGAAGTGACACCCATTATGCCTCATCACTCAAACCCACATTGCTCAGTTAGTCAAGTGAGATCTGTCCCAACCTTTAGACTGGCTAATTACAGGCCTACAGAATTACCTCCAGAACTGTATATGCAATTGATAAACATAGAGTTTCCTTGCAGCTAGATAATGCTGCTTAATGGTAGATTTCTTTTATTCATTCACACCATGGGAGCACCGCTGGCTGGACTAATGTTTATTGCTGACCCCTAGTTGCTGGAGAAGGTGATGGTGAGCTGCCTTCTTGAATCATTGTGGTCCATTTGGTGTAGGTCGACCCACAATGCTGCTAGAGATGACGTTCCAGGATATTGACCCAGCGACACTGAAGAATTGACGATATATTTCCAAGTCAGGATGTGAATGACTTGAGGGAAACTTGCAAGTAGTGGTAATTGCATGCATAATCTTGCTGTGGTCTTTCTAGATGCGAGTGCTGATGGGTTTGGAATACAATGTCTAAGGAGCGTTGGTGACTTTTCGCACTGTATCTTGTGTAAGGTGCCTCGTCAAAGGTTACTGCAGAAAATATAAGCTCATGGTGTACGGGGCAACATATTGATGGATAGAAAATTGGCTGTCTGACAGAAAGCAGGAAAAGATTTGTCTCTTTTTGAGGCTGTCATGACATTGCGAATGATGTTCCACAGGGTCAGTGCCGGGGCCTGGACTGCTTACAATTCATAATCAATGACTTGGATGAAGGAACCAAATGTATGACAGTTACATTTGTTGATGGCGCAAAAATAGTTAAGAAATGAGTTGTGAACAGGACATAAGGAGCGTGCACAGGGAAATAGAATCATTAAATGAGTGGGCAAATGGATAACAATGTTATGAAGTTATTGTGAAATTGTGAAATTATCTACTTTGGCAGACAGAATAAACAAAAACCACATGATCTAAACGGGGAGAAGTTGCAGAGCTTCACGATCCCGACAGATCCGGGTGTCCTAGTGCAGTAATCACGGTAGGTGGTGCGCAGGTACAGCAACTACAGCAAGTAATCAGGAAAGCTAATAGAATGTTATGTTTTACTGCAAGAAGCATTAAATGCAAGACTAGGGAGGTTATTGCTTCAGTTATACAGGAATTTTTTACTGCCTGGCACTTGTATGGCATGAATATCACATGCCACTGGTCAGCCAAGCTAGGATATTGTCCAAGTCTTGCTGCATTTGGATATGGACTTGTCCCAGTAACTGAGAACTCTCAAATGATGGCAAATGTTGCGCGATCAGCAGCAAAAATCCCCACTGCTGACCTTGGTGATGGACGAAAGATTATTCATAAAGTGACTGAGGATGGCCGAGGTGAGGACGTGCCCCTGATAAGCTCATACATAGATGACCTGGAGCTGAGATGACTCACCTCCGAACGCTACAGCTATCTTCCTTTGTGCCATATATGGTTCCGACCAGCAAAGTGTAGCTTATAACAGAGATTGTGAAATATTTTTTCCTCTTCTTCATGTGTTTTATTTCACCTGATATTGGTTTCAGGAACTGCAATTTAGATGTAAGAATAAGTGAAACTTTGCATCAATTGTACCTTCTATAAGAGTTTGACTCTTTAAAGTGTGATGTTATGTATCAGAGATCTAATGTGCTTCCATCTGTGTAGGGAACCAATGTTGAAGACTTGAATAAGGAATGAAGCCTACAAAAAGGTTTTTATTGTTTCGATAATCTAGCTTTACTGTGAGACGACAATTTGTAAAACCTAATACCGATGTTTTAATTGCATCTCCGATTCCCCATAACAGCAAACCATTCTTAACAATTTTGAAAGCCACCTCAGTATTCTACTGGATAGCACAATCAACCCAAACCAACACAGATTTCCAACCTCATTGTTTTATCATTTGAGAAATGTAATGATACAAAGCTTGTTTACATATTACAACATTCAGTCAAATTTCAGGAAATTCCAAATTTATAAAAACATGAAATTAATATTAATGTTCATTTTTGGCAGACTAGCATCAATTGTTATGGAACAGCCACTTTCGGTAACAACAGACCATTGAGTTGGTTTGACTAAAAACAAAATCTATGTATTTCCAATAGCCGTTAAGGATAGCAGCAACTCTCATTCAAAGGTTGTGCAAATGTGCTGCAGGCATCAATACAGTTTTCCCACCACAAAGAATGTCATACTTTTCCTCCTAGCAGTGCAGTTCAAGTGTCCTGGTATCCAGGTTGTTAGCTTTGGAATATCCAATCTATTAGTTCTGGAGATAGTAGGAACTGCAGATGCTGGAGAATCTGAGATAACAAGGTGTAGAGCTGGATGAACACAGCAGGCCAAGCAGCATCAGAGGAGCAGGAAGGCTGACGTTTCGGGCCTAGACCCTTCTTCAGAAAAAAAATTAGTTCTGTTGCTTTGAAAAATTGATGGAATAGCCATATGCTGTCTAACTGCACGTTCATATTTAGCCACAGAGAACCAGTTAAGTCCCATTAAAGATACAGACAGGACTGTAGTTATTTGCCTTACACCTGTCCCCTTTTTTAGGCAGAGATGTAGAATTTCCCCAGTTCTGAACCATTACTCCCATAATGGAGGAATGGGACATATTGACTTAGGAGCTATTCCATTAGGACAGAATGATTTTTTTTTTCATTTGGAGTGTAAGGAGCCTGTTTTAAACTTGACATTTAGGTATGCATGGCATTTCAAAATTTGCAGATGATGCAAAACTTGAAAATGTAATAACTATTACTATAATATAGTGTCCGTGGCTTCCTGCCTTTATATGGATTTTTCATTAAGGTGTACAAAAGTCACATGCATGCATGTATCACAGTTATATTGCAAGTCTTTGCAGAACTCATTATCACACTAAATATAATGCAGAATATTCTCATTGATGAGGGAAGAAAAACAATGGCCAATAATTCTCCTGTATCATTTGAAATGGCTAATATTCTTTATGTTAAAACAATGAAGCATTTTGGACAAAACAGCTTTAAATGGAGGCCACATTTAACCTCACAGGTAAACTTAAAAGATATTGTGGCATTATTCAAGGGCAAGGAGGGGAGTTGTCTCCATTTCTCACGAAACCAGCACCGAGAGCTCATCGCAATGCAACAATGGCCAAACTGTTTGTGAAAGTTTGCTGTGCACGAATTGATGCTGTGTTTCCACACGCTGCAACAATGGATAAAACTCTAAGGACTCAAACGGTAGTAAAGCACTTTGGTATTTCCTGGGGATGTGAAAGATAATTAAGAAAAAACAACAAACAAATCTCAAATGATTTACCTCACCTCATTCAAATCTCGAATTTAGCATTGGAATTGTGAAATGTCATTTTGAATTTACAATAAGTAAAGATTAGCTGCAATGTCATTGCAAATAACGGTTCCAATGAAGAAAAGCACAAGGCAAATCTACAATCATCGAAGAATCACAGAATCTCTACATTGGCAAAGAGGCCATTTGGCCCAACCAGGTCTCCACCTACCATTGATCAGGATCCCACCCAGATCTATCTTGACTGCATGGGGTTTTTCCCCAACAGTTGACCCACCTAACCTACACATGGTAATTTTACTGGAGCAATCTATCTAACTCCATGTCATTGGACTGAGGAGAGGGGAGACTGGACGGCCTGGTGGAAACCCACGAAGACACGGGGAGACAGTGTGCAGACTGCACACAGACAGGCAGACTGTCACCCACATCTGTAATTGAACCCAGGTCCCGGGCACAGTGAGGCAGCAGTGCTAACCACTGTGCCATCCGTCCCGCCCCTAATCTAGGTTTCTGTTTCTATGACACATAGACCTAACAAAGGATAGTCACTATATTAATCTTAGTTTAACTAACACTGATGACTAATCTAGCTCCAGCATATCACCATATTGAACTCCAAAGTTAATTCAACTGATCTGCCTGACCAAACTGTTGTCTCTTCTCACTAAAGGCCTAAACTCTGCTTTTCAATATGTGCAACTGTAAAATCCAGAACAAATCAAACTTTCACAGCTGTTTCATGCACATTCAACACATTAAGCCATTTTTATACACTGAGGAGAACAGCATAACAATTATAAAGAAATTTTGACATAATCTCCAATTACTCCCGAGCCTGATTACATGCCATTTGTAAAAACCCGAGGAAAAGAACCGCTAACACTGGTTAAACATTTCTTTTGTGCATCTTGTACTTGCATTCATTCCATGCCTGCGATCTTGCCATTTGGAGGATCTTAATTATTTCTGATTATTCACAAGAGACTGGAACTGAGACACGATGAGAGGTTCAGTTTGTGCCGTTTTCTGCTAATATGCACATGATTTCACAGTCAAAACACACAACTATTTAAAACCAAGATATGAGATTCCGATACAGGACCAAACATCATTAACAGATGCAGCATAGGAGGCCATTCAACTCATTTTACGGTTTCTTCTGTACAGCCAGTTAATCCCATTGCCCTGCCCTCGCCCATGTTCTTCCCATCAAGTATTGATCCAAGTCCTTTTCTAATGTTACTATTGAAGTTTCTTCCATCACCCTTGCAGCAGCGCATTCCAATTCACAACAACTCAATTATTTCTTCATGTTGCCTTTTGATCTTTTGTTATACACCTTGAAACCACTTCATCTGGTACACAGTGTTCTACCACTGGAAGTAGTTTCTTTCTTTATTTAGTATTTACAAACCTATTTGTGATTATGTACACCTCTGTGAAGTACTGTATTATTCTTCTTTGCTCCAAATGGAGCAGCATCAGCAGGATCTTCTCGTTGGTGAGAAGTAGGAGCAGGAGAAGATTGTATGGCTCCTCACGTCTGTTTTGCCATTCAATGGGACTGTGGCTGATCCTCATGTCTACTTTCCTGCCTTTTCTCCTTAACTCTTCATTCCCTGACTGGTCAAGAATCTATCTTCTCTATCTTATCGACTTCAGGCTTAAATGTACAACAAGGACTTGACCCCCACAGCTCTCTGTGGCAAAGAGTTCCAAAGACTCTGGACCATCTGAGATAAGAAATTTCTCCTCATCTCAGGCACAAATTGGAACCCCTTGATTCTGAGACTATGCCTTCTGGCTCTCGACTGTCCCAAGAGGGGAAACATCTCACAGCATTTACCGAGTCAAGCCCCTAAAAAATTCATTATGTTTCAATCAGATCGCTTCTCATTCTACTAAATTCCAATAAGTAGAGCCCCAACCTTGTTTAGCCTTTGCTCATGAGACAATCCCTCCGTACCAGGAATCATCCTGGTGAATCTGCTCTGAATTGTCTCAGATGAAAAAATAGCTTTTCTCAGAAGAAGTGGTAGGAAAGGTCATGGGAGAGGAAGATAATCAAGTGGATTGCTGTCAGGAAATCTGTGCTGCCATCCCAGCACCAATGAGCAGGAAGACCTTTCTTCCCTGCTACCAATTAGAACCTTCTGATCATTAACTAAAGAATACAAAGGAATTTTCATGTTAACTCTGCAATTAACTCCATTCCTGATGGGCATGGTAGATTTGTCTTTTTCCTTCTTTAGCACATTGCTATCACATTTCAATTAAAATTTAGTTACCTAGATCAAAGTGAAGGAGCCAACTGATCACACAAAAGAAGGAGATTTTATTCCCGGTTTTCTGCCTTGCCCCCCACCAAAAGTAAAAATACAACATCGTACATATACACAAACACAGGTAAGAAGCTTACAAGCAAGGTGGAGGAGAGGAGTGCAGTATAAATAGAAAGTAAAGACAATTAACTTTCAATCTCTTAGAGTCCTGGAGTTATGAATGATCTGAGTCTGGCCTTTTGGCTGCTGTTTTGCTTCTGCAGCTGTAGCAAATTTTGGAGACATTGATTTCCCAGTAAACAGTTATTATTCAAAGTTCTCTCACTGCAAACTAGCTTTTGAAACTGAGAAAGAGGAAAAAATCGACGAGAGGCAAAGAGAACATCTTTCCGTTCCTGTTCAGAACTGTCTCTCCCATTGCTTAGAAACAGCTGTTGATGAAAGTCCACTTACATATGCCTGTATCTGCTCTTTGTTTTCCCAAGTTGAATACTCTGCTGATAACCTGTCACCTCACTACACAACTTCCAGAAGGATGTGAATCAACCAGGAGATAAAGATCTGATTTTGTGCCTTTTATAATTCAAGGTCAGTTAATTCAGGACAACTGCTTTGCAATTCTATGGAAATGTATTACCGTAACTCCCTTAAGTTGCATCTGTGATTTATGTGTGCACTTCATAATTCTGTTACTCCTGAAGTCTATTACTATATTATAGTAATAGTTATTACATTTTCAAGTTTTGCATCATCTGCAAATTTCAAAATGCCATGCATACCTAAATCAAACACAACAATGATGCTAATACTAACACTGAAAAACATGGCCATGCATTTCTGTCTGGAAGAGAAAAATAACCATTCAGCACTGCTCTCTCCTTTACATCATTGACATTTTTTGTAACCACACAGCACGCGACACTTTAATCCCAGGAACTTCAGCTTTGTTACCAAGTCTCTTGTCTGGCACTTCATCAAATGCCTTTTAAAATTCTCTATTCAGAATATCAACGTCAACCATCTCTCTCAATTACCAGAAGGAACTCCAATCAATTTATTCAAATATGATTTACTTTTAACAAATCAACGTTAACTGGCATTAAAACGCAATATACCGAGCAACAATTTACCACCCGAGTTACCCCACCGAAGACCTTACACAGACAGGACTGTAGTTATTTGCCTTACCCCTGTCCCCTTTTTTAGGCAGAGATGTAGAATTTCCCCAGTTCTGAACCATTACTCCCATAATGGAGGAATGGGACATATTGACTTAGGAGCTATTCCATTAGGACAGAATGATTTTTTTTTCACTTGGAGTGTAAGGAGCCTGTTTTAAACTTGACATTCACTTTGTCAGGTAAAATGGTACTGATTCCAGATCGCCTGATTGAAACGTAGACCAAGTTGAAATTTTCCTTCAGTAACCAGACTCATTTGCTTGGCTTAACTCAGATGCTAGAGTCAAGTCAAAAAGCACTTTGTGATCATCTGGTCAATTGCATTTGTAATTTCTTGTCACTTGAATTCTGGAGGGGAGGGGGGACAATGACTGCCTTTGACATCAAGACAGCATCTGGGGAAAGCTCTGGAGTCATACCTGGCACATAGGAAGATGGTTTTGGCTGCTGAAGGTCTGTCATGTGAGCCCAAGTACATCCCTGGAGTTCCTTGGGGAAAATGCCAAGGTTTGACCATCTTCAGTTTGATTAATCCGCAATCCTCTATCATAAGGCCAGAAGCGTGCAATTACAGTGAATATTACAATGTTCGGCAGTGTATATGACTAAGATCTCCAAGCAGCCTATATGCACATGCAGGAAGATTTGGACAACTTCCAGGCCTGAATCGATACGTTGCAAGTAATTGTAATTTGTGCTGTACAAGAGCCGAACAATGACTAACTCCAACAAGGGAGAATCTAGCCACCTCTGCTTGACATTTCATTAAATACCATCACTGAGTTCATGACTATCAACATCCTTGTGGTTATCATTGACTAGTAACTGAACTGGACTATCTATCTAAATAAGATCTCCCAAATGTTAAACACTTGTTGCCGGTATTGATTTTGAAGAGAGTTTAGTTAGCTACAGCATAAACATCTAACATGCTATTCGTCAAACATAACAAGGCCTAGTGGTATTATCACTGGAATGTTAATCCAGAGACCCAGATAATGTTTTGGGGACTTGGGTTCGATTCCCGCCGTGGCAGATGATGGAATTTGAATTCAATAAATGTCTGAAATGAACAGTCTAATGATGACTGTGAATCCATTGTCAGTTGTCAGAAAAAACCATCTGGTTCACTAATGTCCTTTAGGGAAGGAAACTGCCATCCTTACCTGGTCTGGCCTACATGTGACTCCAGACCCACAGCAACGTGGTTGACTCTTAATTGCCCTCTGGGCAATTAGGGATGGGCAATAAATGCTGCCAAGCCAGCAATGCCCTCATCCCATGAATGAATAAAAGGAAAAAAAACGTTTCCAGAAGTGTAATTACAAAATAAAATTTCCTCCACGCTGTCCCATCAACCATTCCTAGCAGAGCTATTGCAAGAAATCGGACACAAGAACATAACTCCCTGAATGTTGTCCCATTCGACAATAAAATCTGTTTTATTTGCTTTTAGAAACCAGACTACGGTTTCCTCCACTAGCAAGCAAATCATAAATGTATTTTGGTGGTAGCTTATTTTGAAGCTTTGCTGGTTTCTCACACTGAAGTGTCAAATGTTTATGGCTAGTAGGGAGGAAAGAGAGAGTGTAATGTGGGCTTGCGGAACCTGAATCTAAACTGGAAGAACTAAAATTAAGTTCAGATGGTACAAATCTTCGCTAGGATAAAGTCGATTCAGGCCTGTAACAAACTTTGGAGACAGGGAGAAAAAAAAAGTAATGTTTCAACTTAACTGTAAACATCTTCCTTTCAAACACAGCACTGCATATGCATGGTATTATTGCAAGGAAGCAGGGCTGGGCTTCATCACAAAGTGCTTTTTGACTTGACTCTAGCATCTGATTTAAGCCAAGCAAATGTGTCTGGTTACTGAAGCAAAATTTCAACTTGGTCTATGTTTCAATCAGGCGATCTGGAATCTCTTGGGAATTTCATTCTCCCACCCTCGCTGATTGGAAGTTGGGTGGGGGTGGGGTGGGGTGTGCGAGAAAGATAGGTCTTCCCCTGGAATTAATTGCCTCGGCTGGGTGATTTAGCACTTTGTGTGACTTGAACTGCGTGTGGAAGCAGAACTTTCCATCACAGTGGGGAAGGAAAGCTGTCAGAAAACTCAGGGATTAATAAATCCTGTCAGCACATTACAGAGACGTATCGTCAGCTCTATAGAAAAGCTGAGACCCCATGACTAGAAGTCTATATATTGATCTATCTGCATAGACGGAAAGGTGGAATACATAACTATGGATTTGCAGCATGAGCGAGGATGCTCAGTTACAAAGGATTGTTCTCATGAATAACAATGACCACTCATTTTGCAGTTTATTATGAAATATATTATTTATAAAACATGCATTTAATAAAATATTCCAAATGAAATGTTGAATAAATTATGCAATGTGTTATACTTCATTATTATTTTTGCACAATCAGTTCTAGTGCTGACTTGTGGAAACACTGACAGTTCATTTAATTCCAATACTTGTGTTTTTACTTCTGCAGAAATGACTTTTTTTTTTAAAAAAGATATGTTTAACAAATCAAACAGCCAGGTTTCTCAGTCTCACACATCTATCGTTGCAGATTTAATCTCAGTAAAGAAAGAACAAAACTCAACAATGTATCATAGTCTGGTGTTGTGTTTAATTCCTTGCCTCTTGATACATTGTCCCATTGCAACCATTTCTCTTCTCAACCCAGCCAAGGCTATAAGCACCAACCCACTCTCTCAATTCTGCATGTGAAACACTTACCAATGAATGAATGAGAGCATCACAGCTCATCTGTCCTCTGATTGTCCCCTGCTTTGTTACATGCTGAGGTATGACTTTGCTCACTGCAATATCCTTTTCAAATATCGGAACCTACTGTGAATGAAAAAAAATGTATCCTGTTCATGTGACTGGAAATGCACAAGACATATTTTAAAATTCTGTGCTTTTCCACAATTCTACCTTACTTTCAGAAAGGTTTCTATGTGAGAGAACTTGCAAAAGCTACAAACAGGACAAAGCACACCCATTGTCAGTAACTGATGAGATCGCATATTTCAGTCTGTGGATTATTTAAAATCATGATGTTTCACTTAACAAACTAGTTACTATAAACCTTAGATGCTGAAAAATAGATAGAAAATTGTGTTCAATCAATTTCCATAGAATTGACCACTCTGAATCAGTCAGCTACTCAGTAAATATGGCCTTAATGTTTGGGATGGGTAGAAAGAAGCTGCGGTAAAATAGGCAGCAGCATTAAGATTAATAATTCCATTAAAAAAACATTACAACCATTATAGATCATCCCAGTTCCCGTTGTACAACAACAGAAAACAGTGGCTTTCTGTTTGACCTTTAACTGAGAGGGAAAGATCGACAGGAAGACAAATTAAGTAATTATTAAGATACTGCAGTGTTCACTGAGTTAATAGCTTCATATTCACTGTGCCCTGATCCTCCCCCTTAGCTCTGAAACTGTTCCTATGCCCATCATGAAAGATGACTTTTCAAATTCCACCTGGATGGACAGGACCTCACTGCAGTTATATTTTGACTGAACAAAACAAGTTCAGATGCCTGCTCGAACATGTTAGGAAGACCCCCACACCAACACGGACAGTGTCTGGTAGAAAATCATTGCTCTACACCTCCTGTAGTGTTTAAAAAGGGGAAACACAAAGACACTTATTGCTAATTTCAGATTATTTTCTGCTTCGGGGAAACAGAGGAAGCCCTCACATTTTGATTCACAAGCTCCATTTATTCACTTCTTGTGTTTTGAAGAAAATAATTAGCCTGAAACCGCAGGAGAGGTTGCCTGGAGCCATTCTCCCGGAGTTCTCAGCCCTATAGATAATCCAATCATGTGTCGTTCAGAATTGAATTAAACCTTTTGGTATGAGATGTCCATGCCAGCTGCTACCCTCTACCCTATAGCAAGATTGGAACAGGGAAGAGGCCATTCAACCTCTCCAGCTTGTTCTACCATTCAATTACAAAGAGACATTTGCATTTCTGTAACTCTTTCCACAATCACAGACACCTCAAAATGCTTTAGATCCAATGAAATACTTTCAAAGTGCAAGTACTGTTGCAATAACATAAAGAATTACAGAAACCAGTTTGCACCTTACAGTAGATGGTAGAAGTTGCAATGTCAAACATGACCAGATAATCTGTTTTTGTAACTTTGATGGGGATGGGGGTGGGGGGGGGGGTGGGGGGGGGGGGGGGGGGGGAGGGGAGAAATATCAGTTAAGACACCAGGAATAACTCCCTTACTCTCTTCAAAATACTGTCATGGGATCTTCCTCATTTACCTGCAAAGGGCAGTCTGAAACAAAATTAATATTTATACAAGGAATAGCACCTTTAAACAGTGCAGCAGTCAGTGCTACACTGGAATGTCAGCCTCGATGCTTGTGCTAAATCCTGCGTTGGGATCGGAAACTGGAATCTTGAGGCAAGAATGCAATTAACCAGATCACCACTGATGGATAATTAGATCATGGCTAATCTGCACCTGAATTCCACTTTGGCCTGTATTTGTATCCAGACGACTTGATAATCTACATAAGAAAAAAAAAATCAGACCTGAAAACCTTAGTCATCCTAGCACTGTGCTCTTTTCAGGGAGACTGTTGCACAGAGTACGAAATAGTGCTGATTAATTTCACTCTAAATGGACCATCCAACATTTTAAAGTTGTGGTTTCTTGTCTGGCTCCAGGACCAAAGGAATTTGTCTCATTGTGGACACTATACTCGATCCCTTTATCTTTTTAGAATCCTCAATTAGAGCACCTTTTAATCTTCCATACCAGAATCGAGTCTAGTTTGCACAATTAACTCTTTAAGCTTGGGTATCATTGTGGTGAATCTGAACTGCACCCACTTCTGGACTTAGTCAAAGCTTTCAGTCCCATTGAAAGAAGTCAACTTGAACAATGATTTATTTTTCCCCTCTCATTGTTCAGCTAGCTAGCTTTATGCCCTGTTGGGACAAGCAACCAACATCTTTTTAGAATCGTGAATGAAGTTTATCCTCAGAAGGTAATTTTTTTGAAAACAAAAACATCATACCGTGAATGTGAGCATAGCTGTTAAGGCAGCCATTTATTGCCTTCCCTCGGTAGCTGTTGATATTGTGGACCTTCTTGAACAATTGGCTATTCACTGACTCAATAAAATTTTATTTATTTCTGTACAATTTACAGACAATACAAAGGATCAGGATATTAGCATTTGAGATAGCTGCAAGGTTCAACCATATAAGTGAGTGTGGAATGTTGCTGTTTGAGATCAGGATCATAAGCATTTGTTTGAAGGTTTACCTGCTCTCCAGGAGGAGGGAGACAGAGAGAGAGAGGGGAAGAGAAGGAGGAAGGGAGGGAGGGGTAGGCAAGTCTTGGCATATCAAAAGATGTAATCCTGAATCAAACAAAAACAGAAATTGCTGGAGAAACTCGGGTCCATCAGCATCTTTGGAGGGAGCAACAGTTAAAGTTTCAAGTCTGGTAACCCTTCTTTAGAACTGATCACTGCACTTGAAACATTAACTGTTTCTCCCTCCGTAGGTGCTCCCTGTCTTGCAGAGGCCCTCCAGCAATTTCTGTTCTTGTTTGTTTCAGATCTCCAGTATCTGCAGGTCATTGCTTTATGTTTTGGAATCCTGAATGTTCATTGCACATGGAGATAACTGCAATTAATCATATGTGAGTTTACATGTTTAGAAACAGATTCTGAAAGGGGAGTATAGGATGAGTATTAAGAACAGTATTTAAGAGCAATAGAAAGGGAATGATTTAATAGACCAATGATCTGATATTTTGCTGTTTTATCACCAATCATCTCTAACACAAAGAAACCGTTCTCATTTTAGACGAAAGCTTTTGTTCATTGGCCTATCTGTCCAGGGTATTAAATTCCACACATCTCAGTCAGTCTGCCTCATTGATTTACATACATAAGCAGTGCATTGCAGGAATTTCTGGTAGGGTTGTTGTGAATGGCAGAATTCAATTGAAACATTTTGTCGAACAAAGACGGTAATTGATTGGAACGAAATTGAAACATTGTGAAAAAAAGTATACCGTGGATGATACATTAAGTCAACAATTGCAACTTGGAAAAATCCTTTTAGAAACAGGTGCAACTTAACACTGCATATAAAATGTGTCAAGCCAAGCCATGACGAATATAAATATTCTGACTTGTCTCAATTGTGAGGCATCAAAAGCTATACATTGCTTACTATTACATGCAAAGATGGCAGAGCCAAACACTTTTTCAGGATGCAAAATATTTTTAATGTTCTCTTTTTGATAAATCCAGTTTGTTCTGGTGCTTTGCTATCGATATTTGTGCCATAATAGAATAAATCGCCTTCCACCCACCTTACTGCCCCCAGCCAAGGTAGCGAGGAAACTATAGGAAGGTTAAATGAAGTCATTTTGGAAACAGCTAATGACAGCAGAGGCTGCCCCACACAGGCCTCCATACCCTGGAGAAGTGGATCTGAACTGGGGTGGTTAGCCCCTTCACTGCATACTCCACCCAGTCATAATGGAACATCCCACGACCAAGTCATCCTCGATGAAGAGCCAGATTAAGGTTAAAAACTTATTGGCCTTTTCCATTTTCAGCTAGGAATGTGCTGACAGCATCCAGGAGGAATTCTTGAAATAAATATAGAGGAACTCTGATGGAAGAGTGATTACTGGAAGCTGAAGATAGACACAGCCACTTCATTTTTTGTTGCCAATTTTAAAAGAATCAGCATTGTTTGCTGTTTCCACCTGTATTTTGTGGATAAACGCTTCAGTTGGGTGGGAACTGGGAAGACTTATGAAACAGTCAAAATTCAGACAGACATGAAGACATTTATAAACAGAAAACAGGGTATTGACTTTATCCTGGCCCTTATGACCCTGACCTTGGGCCCAGGGCGATGCAGCACATGTTCCTTCCTCTGCGTACCAGTTTTCAGGCACAAAACAAGGTTATAGACCTTTGTATTCACAAGGACTGGAGAGTGGTCATATGCTAACATGCGATCGTAGAGGAACATTGCTCCAGAACGTCAGTCAGTCAGTCAGGCTATTCCCTTATAATGTTTCTCTCATGACTAGCTGCAAGTCCAGGCTGGCAGGCAAGTCCTTCAAGCCTCAGCTTGGTCTATTAAGACCCTAATTGTGATGGACATGGCAAGCCCTGCCCTGGTTCATGTGGTACATTCTGTAACAGGTCACTTAAACACAAACTGGACCAAAACTACAAAACAGAGATTCTTGCTTCCATTGGCAATGAACTTTAAGTGTTAATTGAATACTATTACTTTAGGAGACAACTTATTGGAATAGTTTATGTTCAATGTTGCAGATCTGCCAGGATACTGTTATGGAGCTGAACTCCTGACCTCTCAACCACTCTAAGCCACTATTGTCCCTTGAACCAGTGTTGGCAATTATCTCGTCTCCCAGACACAAAGATCTTTCTTTCCTCACGGCCTCTTAAGCTCAGGGATTTTGGCAAGATGGTTCACCAAGGTTTCCTGCAGCTGTTCACCCATTCCACTTCCAAATCAGAGCTCTCTAACCACCGTCATGGACTTCATTCTGCACTATTCAACCTCTTGGCTCTTTGACATTGCGACTGACTATCGAGGACTTTGCCTCAGCTCCGTGCTGTGGGCCTGATTTTCTCTCAGTTTGAAACTTCTCAGACTTAGAGCTGCCGCCCCATTGCTCGGATTAGGTATCCGACTGCTCTATACCTTTTTCATCATTTCTGAGGCTTCCAGCTGATATGTTCCACAAGTCCTTGACTTCTTTTCCTTCCTACTTTGCTGCTTACCTCACTTTGTCTGGCTTCATGTTTCACCTTGCCAAAGGCAATGCTTTATGCAGGGAGGACCCCAGAGCAGCCAACCACTTCCCCTTCTGTGTGCGCTCCTCCTCCTGTTGGAGGCCTTGCTAAATTACTTTCTCAATTTTTCATCCTAGTCTTGTTCAGACTGGCGGAGTATCAATTCAACAGCTGACAGAGGGTGATACAATTAGAATGAGTTTTTGATGGGCATTTACTCAAGTACAAAGGTACAGAGTACAGTGAAATCTGTACAATGTTGCTCCACCTTAGATACAGAGTACCTAGTTACAAATCTTAGGTACTAAAATAGATTAGGACCAAAAATAGAGCAATGAAGACAAAAGCTGAAAGTTCTACATTACAGTTCTTCATAGTATAAATTAGGAAAATAAAGAAATGACAGATGGTTATAGGATGAAAATTAAGTATTCCAAGCTTGAGCTGTATGTGAATGAGGGTGTCTGTTTTGCTCAGTTGGCTGGACAGCTGGTTTGTGATGCAGAGCGACCCTTCATCAGAACGGATTATCAGAAGGGTTGCCCTAGCTGAAACATTAACTTTGTTTTCTCTGACGCTGCCAGACCTGCAGAGTTTCTCCAGCCATTTCAGTTTTTGTGTCAGACTATTGTTTGACTATTCTGTGAGATAGGTCTTCCAACCTCCCAAACATCAGCGAGGGGGCCTTCATACAGCCGACTGGAATAGATGTGCCATTCGTCTATCCTCATTCAGTTTTAGGGTCATAGCCTAGTAGACTGAGTTTTTTTTGAATTTTAGGAGTGTGTTACAAAAGAATGGCTTGCTAGGTTGTTTCCGAGTGTGATTAAGAGTATTGTTGGCACGAGAAGAGAGTCACAAATTGATAAGGACATTACATTTCCTTTCCTTAAGGACATCAGTAAATCAGATGAGTTTTTACGACAAACTGACAGCTCCACGGTACTGATCCTTTTTAATGGCTTGTATTAGGCAATCTCTGTTAACATTTGTCTTGGCCTTAACACAAATCACTTGGTTATGCCAGAGAAGCTATGCTAGTTATTTTCTCTGCTTCCCTCCTCTGCTGAAATGACAACTCCCTACTTGGGTTGTGAGCATCTGTGAGGCTATACTCTAACTATAAGCTTGGGAATGTGAAGTTATAATCTACTGTTAAAATCGATCTGTGAACATAGATTGCAACTTGAAATCTTTTCAATTTAATTTTATTCTTTCATCTCATTCTTTGGCAATTGGGGACAAGGAAAAAAAAAATTTTCCAATGCGTTTCTGCTCAGTTCTACTATATTGTTGCAGTAAGAAGTCACTGTAACCTTCTAGCGACAGAACAGAGGGAATTTAGCCAACAGGACACGTGCTGTGCACAACTGCTGGTTAAACTGTACATATTAAATTAGAGAGTTGTTCTCAGCAGCACAGTCTGTCCCAGTATCATCTGCACTGCATATTTTTCAGCTCTGAACAAAAGATGTGCTTTTCTCCTGCTGCAGATGACACCCTTGACAGCAGTACCATCAAGTAAATGGCTTGGAGATACTGAGATTGGGAGGTTGTTGAAACCCACTTTTGAGACCCGATCTTGCCAGAACATAGAAAAAGCAAATGCCACAGACATAAACATGACTACTAAAAGTGACAATGGCCACATCTACTAGTTGTGGAAAGGATGAAGAGTCAGCCATTCAACTTGCTGACCATTATCTATGTATGATACATACATGCCATTGCAAAGGAAGTCTGGAGGGAAATGCAATGGTTTTTGTTGAGGTTCGTACTGAGCAGCACTCTGACACAGGACTCTGTGCTCTACAGTCTGTTCCCCGGGACTCACACCGAGATGAACATCGACTGCGCCTGGGGGACCGTCAACTTGGTGAAAGATGCTCTTTGGTCTGCCCGAACCTTGTTGATGTTCTACAGCAAGGAGTCGACCTGGACCAAGCGTTGCACATTGGCACATTCCAAGGTCCAGGACTACATGCTGAGGGACACACTAAAGCCTGGGACAGCTGTTGTTAAGGTGTAGTGGGGAAAAACCACTGTCTGAGATCCTTCTGTCAAAGTTAAATAGGGGACCGTTCTGTTATTGGACCTCCCCCGATGCCTCAGATATATGTAAACATAATCTTGTACAACCAAGAAATGCCTTTCGTTTGATTGTTAGATAGAGTCACACTCCAGTGTTTGCTGGCTTCTTCATATGCTACTACACAGAACGGAACTGCTTTGTATATAAAAATATTTTATGAATAAATTTATTCTTGAAACGCAAAAAAAAATGTCAGCCAATGGGAAAGGTCTTGCAGCTAGATAAGAATAACTGGGGAAAAAGATGTAAAAATAATGGGCAGAAGAGTTGGAGAGAAGCTGAGGAAAGCTTGCTGAAGGTGTGAAACACACTGTCAGAAATGATGATGCAGGTAGAAACCCTCATTACATTTGAAAAGCATTTGAACATGCAGTTGAAGAGCAGTAACCTGCAGAGTTGTGAATCAAGAACTGCAAAGTGGGTTGAATCTGTATAGTTCTTTTCCAGTTAACATAGACATGATCGACCAAATGGCCTCATTTTGTGCCGCACGTTTTCTGCATTTCTAAAACGTCATAACTTGTGAAACTTCAGCTTAAGTAGAACTGCTTGCCTCTTTCATTGTCACTGTGGAATTTTGCACAGAATGCAGCATAATATTGGTCTGCGCAACACAACCTGAAATGAAAGCGGAAGTTGCTGGAAAAGCTCAGCAGGTCTGGCAGCATCTGAGAAGAAAAATCAGAGTGAATGTTTCGGGTCCGATGACCCTACCTCGGAATGACCTGAAATGGACATTGGATGTCTTCATTTGGTGCTCATCTTCAACCAGGGGATTGCAGGAACTTGTGACACAAAGTCAATTTCCAGCAACACCAGGATGACTAAATTCCCATTTAGGGAAAATGTTTAAAAAGTGACATTCAACAATAGCTAGAACAACTGGGCTTTTTTTCCCAACACAAATATTTTGAGAGAAATCCAGGAAAAACAAATGTCTTCAATAAGTATCCTCACAACCATTAGGGTCTAACAGCAGAGGAGGAGGAAGCCATTCAGCAGACCATATTAGTGATGGCTGTCCAAAAGTGCCAATTATTCACACCAGACTGTTTCTGCAGAGCAACAAACAAAATCCAGCAGCAACCTCTGCTCTGCATCTACGTATTAAGAGCCGAGGGAGGATAGTGCTCAGAATCAAGTGCTTTCTTTTTGATCCCTTTAGCATGAACTATATCTTCAGTTGGAAGGACCTTGTTCCTCTCCAGCTCCTTTCCTTCATACGCACTAATTTTGACAGCTGCTGGTGTGAACATTCTCCTTAAAGAACAGATATATTTAAAGCCTACTTAGTAGCATGGCAGGTGGCCTGTTAAATACAAAGGGCTTAAACAAGATGACAAAAAAGAAAGACGGCCACCCGGAAGCTCTGTCAGTCAGGAGAATGAAGGACACGAGCTGACTTTATGAGGAATATTCCAGTCCAAGGACTTTGTCTCCCAATGTTTTAACATTCACACCAAAGGACATTGCTCATAATATTGAATATAGCTGATCAGTACTTAATGCCAGTCATAAAAGGTTCATCACAAATCATAGCATTTAAAAATATTGTTCTTCCTGTGCCTGCAGGAATGCAGCAATATGACTGGGGAAAAATTCATTCATGGCACATCAACATCACTAGTGGTGATGGTGTAGATTTTGCTAAAATTATCACAATTCCTCAAACCTTCATCTCTATTCAGGAATTCAAGAGTGCATCATGAGCATATCAGTTCTGTCTTTTCCAAATGTTTGCAATAATAATTTTCAATAGAAACTTTCCATGTATAATGTAGCACAGGGGAATGTCATTCGGTCAACCATGCCCGGTCCATCTCTTTGAACGTGTTATCTATTTAGACCTGTCCCCTAGTCTTTCCATGTAGTCGTCCAGAATTTTGTCTTTTAGAAATATCTAATTCTCTTTTGACAATTAATAATCAACTTGTTTACAGCACCCTTTCAAACAGTGCTTTCCAGATGCTAATAATTCATTACTAAAAAAATTCATCTTCTACTTGTTCTTTTGCCAATTAGTTTAAATCTGTCTCCACTAGTTGTTGATATAGCTTTGCTTGGAATGTGTTTTTTTTTCCTTTTATTTACTCCAGCGAAGGCACTCAACTTTAAAATGGTTTTATACTATTCTGTGCAATCTTCTGATATTAACAACAATTCCAATTTCTGTAACGTCTCAACTCCTGATAACATTCTTACAAACGTCCATCTCTCAAGCCTTGATCTCCTTTCAAAACTGTGATGTAAATTGGACATAATTCTCTACTTAAGTCAAGCCAGCAATTTATAAATGTTCAGCATAATTTCCTTGCTTTTTAACTCTATGCTTTTATCCATAAAGACCATGAACCATATGGTTTTTTTCACCAGCATTATCAACTAGCCCTACACCTTCACCTGCAACTATCTCTCCCTTTACGTGCTTAAAATTGTACCATTTAATTTTATACTGCCTCTCCTCATTCTTTCCACTAGTATGTGTCACCTTACGCCTCTGTGCATTAAATTTCATCTACTATGTGCCAACTCATTCCACCAATCTATATCCTCTTCAAATCCGTAAGTATCCTCCACACTAGTTGCTACATTTTCAATTTTTTCATCATCTGAACCACTTAGAAATTTTGTCACTATATACCCGTGTCCAAGTCAGTAATTTATCAAGCAGCAGTATGGGGTCCTCTGGCAGATTTTTCCTTCTACAGTATTTTTTTCTAAATTGGGCTTAGGGCTCCCAGTGTGGAAAACTTCTGCCAAACAGATTTGGCAGACTTCCACTTCTGGTTACACAGGCTGCAGTGAGGCAGTGTTTGGGAAGACTACTGAAGACTGTGAATGTGAGAAGCTATGTCCTTGAGGGCAAAAAGTTTAATGCTTGCAAATAATTTTACACTCCAAAAGGTGATACTGGTTTAGTTACTATGGAAACGGTTGAAGGTTGAATGTGATACAGACCCAAAGCAGGTCAACTTACAGACCAGCTGTATTGTGGAATCCCAGTGGACTGAGTCGGAAGACAGTTGAGAGTACTCAATGCTCTCACACACCCTTATGAAATGGCACTTTGTATTTTTACAAATGAGCACTGTAATTCTTGCGGAATTACAGAAATTATATTGGTAGCACAAAACATATGACTAAACAAAGCAAAAAGTCATAGCAATGAATAATGAGAGAGTCAACAACATGCACTACCCAATGTAAGCAGGTCAATGTTACCCTTGCAGTATCAGCACACCAAGAATCTATACAAAGCAAGAGATCCAAAAGGGAAGGGAAATAAATAACTAGCAATACACTGCAGGCTACAAATTCAATGTATTCTGCACCTGGCCCCACAGCCAGCAAAGATTCTCTCATCTCACCAGTCTGTGAGCTGAACGCAAGCCAGGAGGTGATAGTATGCAAACTCACAATCTTGGCTGGGGAGGTGGGGTGGCAGGCGGGTAAAAATGGTATCTCTTAACAAGAAAAAAAAATTCCTGGCAGAAAGAGAGAGAGAGAACCAGAAATTTGGAGGTTTAATTACTTGTGGCAGTAGCCTCCCCTTTTGCTTTCACATCTCTGCAGCTACAAAGTCTCATCTTGGTGCTGAAAAGCTGTGGTCAGGACAGGAGTAGAAAAAAAATGCATGCTTGCTTCCGGATATTGATTTCATATGCACAGAACACGAGTCTATGATTCCTTTACTAATTGTATGAGTAAAATGAGCGCAGCGTTATGCTCAATCTGCTGCTCACAGCCTTTCCAGCTATTTAAAATGATAACTTTCAAAGGATGGGGTGTGGCTGCAAAGGCAGCGTCTGTTTCCCGTCCCTAATTGTCCTTGAACTGTGTGCCTGTCTAGGCCATTCCAGAGGACAATTACGAGTTAGCCATTTTGCCTTGAGTCTGGAGTCACAGACAGACTGGACTGGTAAGGGTGACAGATTTCCTTTCCTAAAGTCATTTGTGGTGGACAGCCAGATTGGTTTTAAAACAATAATAGCACAGTCACCATTACTGGGACTAGCTTTTAATTCCAAAATTATTTGAATTTAACATTTGCCACGGCAGTATTTGAACTCCAGAGCATTAACCTGGACCTCTGATGTACAGGTATAGTGAATTTACCACTGTGCTTCTCTCAAGCCAGTCACTGTCATGAGATATGAAATGCACCACACAATTTGCACACAGCAGGGTATAATGCCCTGATAACATGTTTTTGTCAGTGATGTTTGTTGGAATTTAAACTGAAATATTGGCAAGGACACTGGGTGGATCTTCCCTGTGCTTCTTGAAGTCCTCCTGAGAGAGCAGGCAGCAGGTTTAATATCTCATCTGGAAGACTTGCTCCGTTCTGGGATGTCAGCTTTGTTTGTCCAAATCTCGGGAGTGGGGCTCCACTGAACCCTACAGATCACCCATAAATATCAGTATATAGCAGCAGTTTCAATTCATTGAATCACTACCGTGTGGAAACAGGCCATTCGGTCCAACATCGACTCTCCAAAAGGCATCCACCCAGACTCACCCACCTACTGTATCCCTGCATTTCCCATGGCTAGTCCACCTAGCCTGCATATCTTTGGTCCGTGGGAGGAAACCCATGCAGACATGGGGAGAATGTGCAAACTCCACGCAGACAGTCATCTGAGGCTGGAATTGAACCCAGGGTCCCTGGCACCACGAAGCAGCAGTGCCAACCACTGGGCCACCGTGCCACCCAGTGACTTATTATTAGTGACTTAATCTAATGATACAGACCAGAATAATCAATTTCATCAAATTATATAAATTTAACAACACAAAAGGCAGCCATCCAGCCCATCATGTCTACATTGCTGTCTTTCAATGTGTGTCGCTAGCACCTACTTCTTAATCTGAGTACCTTCCTTCAAAAAAGTACCAAAATTTCTTGAAGTGAAATAACAGACGATTAGAAAGTCTGGAGGTGCTCTTTGCATATTCAATATAAATTCTTTGGAGTTTGGAGCATTTACTTTCAGAAGCCTCACTGATTTCATCAAAACAAATATAGATTCCTCATCAAGTTACTTCAGCTATAAGTACTTGATTATTTCTCAATATCGCTGCTACAATATAAAAAAGGACACTTGATAACTTGTACAAATGGATGTGACAATGTTTCCATTCACTTCTATCGAATTACTGTGTCCATCACCCAACCTCGTAGCACCATGTATAAAATTGCAAAGAACGAATTGTGCGGTCAGAGAATTATTTTTTTTAAAATCAGGCATACAAAGAGGTGAAATGACATTAAGAGTAAAGCTCGAGCCACAGTACAGATGGTCTCCCGGGTGTTCTTAAAATTGACAACAAACTATTACACAGTGTCATAACTAGGATAGAAATGAATGGTTTAAAATTGCCCAGGCTATTTGAAACCATAAGGAAACAGACCTTGAAATATTATGCGACAGTAACATATTAGGAAGGACGGATCAGCATTCTGCTGCATGTGAGCAATAAATACATACAGTAAATGGGATACGAAGGTGTGAATGAATAAATTAAAATAATCATTATCTCTGAAGAATATTATACAGGCATATGTTGCCTAGATTTAAAGTAAATACATAATGGATTTGTGGAAATAGGCCAATTCTTGTATGGATCTCTTATTTGGCCTCGTTAAAGGGAGAATTATGTTCATTCTCACAGATGAACAAGTCAGAGTCAATTAATAATAGAAAAATAAAAACTGAAGTCTAAAGAAAACAAAAGAAGCAAGCGCAATTAAAATAACTAAATACATCACAGTGCAATAAAGAATGTGAGTGAACCAGAAGTGTAGTTTTCATGCAATGATAAAAATTGCATCAATGAAGTGAGCAACTGTTCTCAAATCATGACAACTAAATCAGAGACAAAAAATATTCAACATCTGGACAAAGATACATAAATGGAAAAACAAACTCGCTGATGTGGGGACCCGGCTACAGTAAATCCACTATAATTAGGCAAGAAAATAAACAAAATTAAAAGTGCCTAGTTTCATGTTTTAAAATGAAGTGTCTTAGGCTGCAATGTGGCCACAGATACCTTTGAGCATTTAAAATGAATAACACAGCTGTTTATTCATAACTAGACACATGAGCTAAATGTAATGGCTTGCTACAGTCAATTTCCACAAGGTCAATTACAAAGTAGAGCAATTTTAAAGTAATGTCAGTCTTGTACGCTGGCCAAAACCACAAACTGATAGGAAAGTGTTAATAAATCTAAACGTTGGAACGGGAGCATGACCACTTCTTGAACTTCAAGCAAGCTTCATGGGCAATAAAAATAGTCATGAACAGTAAGTGCCTAAAAGTGATGGAGAAATATGCTGGTGTAGTTAAAGAATTGGGACAGAAGCAGAAGATTCAGTGGACACGAGACACGGAAGCTATTGTGTACGAGAACTGAAAGTGACAAAGAGCAATCATTGCCAAAGTTAAAATTTCTTAGCTTGAACTGATGGAGAATTCTGTTCAAAAAGAGCTCACTTTCAAAAGTCACAAAGCTTTTGAGCTTGTCAGCCTAAGACAACTTTTGCTGTAAAAATAGATCAAAAGCTACTCAAGAAGATGAAAATTTAGAAAGTTGGCAAGAATTGCCCTGTTCCGGGAAACAATTTTAGCAAACTTGTTGATGTGATTGTCTTGTATGCAAAGCATATAGACTTGAAGAGTGGACTGACTCAGTAAAAACGCACATAGAAACTTGAAATTATATATAGGGATGCTGCTTAGAGTCAGAAAGTAATACAGCACAGAAATAGACCCTTCAGTCCAACTTATCCATGTCAACCAGCTATCTTAAACTGATCTAGTCCCATTTGCAAGCATTTGGCTCATATCCTTCCAAAACCTTCCTATTCATGTACCCATCCAGATGCCTTTTAAATGTTGTAATTGTACCAGCCTCCACCACTTCCTGTGATAGCTCATTCCATATACTCACCATTTGCTCCGTGCCCCTTAGGTCCCTGTTAAATCTTTCCCCTCTCACCTTAAGCCTATGCCCTCTAGTTTTGGACTCCACGACCCTGAGGAAAAGACCTTGGCTGTTCACCCTATCCAGGCTCCTCATGACTTTATAATCTGACAGTCCAGGGGTAAAAAAGCCCCAGCCTATTCAGCCTCTCCCAATGGCTCAAACACTGCAACCCTGGTAACATCCTTGCAAATCTTCTCTGAATCCTTTCAAGTTTAATTTCTTTCCTATAGCAAGGAGACCAGGAATTGAATGCAGTATTTTAAAAGTGGTCTAACCAATGCCCTGTACAGCTGCAACATGATATTCCAACTCCTACACTCACTGCACTGACAAATGAAGCCAAGCATGCCAAATGCCTTCTTTAATATCCATTCATTGTGGATTACTGTCCCATTTTTTGACAACAATTAAGCCAATTTTAACCACCATGTAGAGCTTTTCCATCATGGAGAAAATAACAGAATTGTTCAAGCATCAGAAGTATCACCTCAAACACAGCACTTCCCATTTTTGTACAGTGAGTCATGTTTCTTGCTTATGCATTACTCTGAGGCAGCTGGCCACTTAATTCAACAGCTGCCTTTGCAAGTTGGATTTCGGTAGCCTAGATATGTGAAACCTGACATCTGTTGAGTAGACCCGGTAGGAGCGGGTTTGAACCTTGTGCATTTCTTTGGATAGCCAGGAAAAGCCTTTTCAGTAGTAAGACACAATCTTTTATTACGATCTTCAGATGCCTTTCAGGGAGAATCGCAGAAATGTTATGGCACAGAAAGTGGCTACTTGGTTCATTGTACCTGCATCGTTGTCTGAAAAAGCCTTGTGATTTAGTGTCATTCTTAGTGCCTTTTCCCTCAAATCCTTGAAAATTTCAGTCATCCAAAACCATAACTGTTCAATGGAGCATGCTTCACACATAATTTATATCACATTTGGTTCATTTACAAATCATTTTAAATCTCAGTCCTCTCATTATCAATCCCTTTTATGAGTGGAAACAGTTTCTCCTTATTCAGCACAATCATGATTTTGTAAACTTCTAATAGACTGCCTGTTCGCTTTCTACTCTCCAAAGAGAATAGTCTCAACATCTCCAATCTAGGCTCATAACTGAAGCTTCTTCTTCCTGGAAACATATTTGTAATTCTCTTCTGCACTCCCTCCAATGTGTTTAAACCCTTCGCATTGTGTGGTGTCCAGGATGTACTTGATACTCCAGCTGAGTTCTAACATGTTCAATATAATCACCTTGATCTTGTACTCTGTGCTTCTGTTATGCCCAGATGTTGCATGCTTTATTAATTGTTCTGTCTACCTTGTCCTGCCACTTCCAACCATCTACAAAATGACAACCAGATCCCTCAGCTCTTGCAGAGATAGTAGGAACTGCAGATGCTGGAGAATCTGAGATAACAAGGTGTAGAGCTGGATGAACACAGCAGGCCAAGCAGCATCAGAGGAGCAGGAAAGCTGACGTTTCGGGCCGAGACCCTTCTTCAGAAATGTCATTCTATTGATGCTTGATTTGCAGTTTGACACATGTATGAAACCGTTGAGCCAAGCAAACTGCAATTTTGTGGTTTAACACGATTGTTCGGGTCAGCAAAGCTCACCGAACCAATAAAATCTGTAACATGTGGTTTGTCACATAAAGCACCCAGTCACATTGAAAACACATACACAGGAAATCTGGCCCGAAAAGGCCAAACCAGATGTTGGAACAAAACAGAGGTAAGGACCAAGATGATATAACACCACAACATTGGCAGTAGGAAAAGTCTTACCAAGATGCATGAACACAAACACATGCATGAAATTCAGAGTCAAGCCAGCAAAAGGCAAATTTCAGAAGAAGACCAAAATTTCCGAGCTGTTAACATCACAAACCATGTAAATGATCTAGGCAGTCAGAAGCACATACAGCTAGTAATACAATATGTCCTGAAAAGGCAGAACAAAACTCCCTAAAACACTCCCTCACGTAGGTGGCTCAGTGGTTAACGCTGCTGCCTCACAGTGCCAGGGACATGGGTTCGATTCCATCCTCGGGTAACTGTCTGTTTGGAGTTTGCACATTCTCTTCATGTCTGCGTGGGTTTCCTCCCACACTCCAAAGATGTGCAGGTTAG
>NC_063344.1:58216882-58278960 GCF_021869965.1 Rhincodon typus
CTAACCTGCACATCTTTGGAGTGTGGGAGGAAACCCACGCAGACATGAAGAGAATGTGCAAACTCCAAACAGACAGTTACCCGAGGATGGAATCGAACCCATGTCCCTGGCACTGTGAGGCAGCAGCGTTAACCACTGAGCCACCTACGTGAGGGAGTGTTTTAGGGAGTTTTGTTCTGCCTTTTCAGGACATATTGTATTACTAGCTGTATGTGCTTCTGACTGCCTAGATCATTTACATGGTTTGTGATGTTAACAGCTCGGAAATTTTGGTCTTCTTCTGAAATTTGCCTTTTGCTGGCTTGACTCTGAATTTCATGCATGTGTTTGTGTTCATGCATCTTGGTAAGACTTTTCCTACTGCCAATGTTGTGGTGTTATATCATCTTGGTCCTTACCTCTGTTTTGTTCCAACATCTGGTTTGGCCTTTTCGGGCCAGATTTCCTGTGTATGTGTTTTCAATGTGACTGGGTGCTTTATGTGACAAACCACATGTTACAGATTTTATTGGTTCGGTGAGCTTTGCTGACCCGAACAATCGTGTTAAACCACAAAATTGCAGTTTGCTTGGCTCAACGGTTTCATACATGTGTCAAACTGCAAATCAAGCATCAATAGAATGACATTTCTGAAGAAGGGTCTCGGCCCGAAACGTCAGCTTTCCTGCTCCTCTGATGCTGCTTGGCCTGCTGTGTTCATCCAGCTCTACACCTTGTTCCCTCAGCTCTTGCACCCCCTTCAGAATTGGACCTGTTATTTTGTTCAGTCTGTCCCTGTTGTTCTTACTAAAATGCATCACCTCCCATTTCGCTGCATTGAACCTCATCTGCGAGCTATCTGTCCATTCCACCAAACTGTCCATATCCTTTTGAAGTTCTATGCTACCCTCCTCATAGTTCACATTATTTCCAAGTTTCATCTCATCCAAAACAAAAATGAAATTTATCACCCGCACCTCAAAATTTAGATCATCAGTACACAGCAGGAAATCCAAGGATCTCAATAACAACCTTGGGAAACTTCATGACAAACCATCCTCCAGCCTCAAAAATGTTGAGTCACTATAGCTCTGTTTCCTATCACTCAGCCAATTTTGAATGCCTAGAGGACTGCCCACAGTGGATGCTAGGTCAGTTGGCAATGGTGGGTACAAAGGCAAAGGGGTGGTTGGAGGAGAAGCTGGGGTAATACGATTTGGCATAGGAACCTGTAAGATTCCTCACTTCAGTGTTCTTAACATACGACAATAGGGGCATTGCAGATTTCCCTGAACCAACAAGATCACAAATAATCAGTATTTGTGAATCAAATAGAATTTATTGAACAAGATTTTCAACATATTTAAGAAACTAGCAGTGATGACGACATACAAGTTCCTGATCCTCCAAGGTCCAGGCAGGATTTCTTAAATATTGCCAGCACAGGTAATTTTTCTGTCATCTCTGAAAGTGTGTCACATTGAACTCTGTCTTGGAAGAATCGCACAGAGAAGCCATGGTAATACTATGTCAAAGACTTTGAGTTTCCAATTTTTGTTACTTATTCCACGGGTTTCTTATTTTTAATGAGGTAGTCATTTAAATTATCTCTTTCCATCGGTTTAAGATGGGGGCCACCTGATGTCACCCCGGCTCTGTAACTAGAGGCTGTAACACGCTCTGTAACACACAGGCTAAACAAGTGTCCGTCTCTAAGTCTCTATAGCTGGAAGCATTTGCAAGCAGAGACATTTGAATGTCAGACGAGCAGATGTTTTAAATGGATGAAGGTATGATGATGAAGGGATCAATATTAAGTGCAAGTCATAAGCAATAGGTTGTTGATAGATGACTAATGCGGGTATGTTGGTATCAAACAGTATGTGAGTCTAGTGGTGCACTTCATACAATGTGGTGTTGAAAGATACGCTCACTGACTTTGACTACTTCTCTAAGGCTGGTGAACCTTTCTCAGTCCTGCAGCCAGGACCTCCAGATCTTGACTCCTGCTGTCAATAGTTCTGTTTGCTACCACAGCTTTCACAATGTTAGACCCAAGTGTCTCCTGGTGCCCTTTGGATAGGCTATGTTTGTGTTGTCACCCTCCTACATAAAAGGTGCCTACTGCAGACAGCATCAGACTATGTTCTCTCTCCTTCCTGTTCTACCATGATCACTCTTCTTCCTGACCATTTTGTTCCTCAAACAATTCCTGAACTTGCAACAGCTGGAATGTAGCACCCTTTTAACAGGAACAATCTAGATTTAGATTGTCCAGACTACGAACTTGGGCACTATGCTGAGGTGTACAGTAACTCAAAAGTGCTGGCTGCATGTATGCAATCATACAAATTAACAAGCCACACAAAGCTGTTGGAAGCAATGGGCGTGGATTAATCATTTATTTTGATCCTGCACTGATTTTTGACACTCTGCCGATTTAGTGTTTGCTGCCTTTTGAATAAGGCACAAAACCACACCCCACTTCTGCCCTCTTCGATGCTCATAAATGATTTAATGGAAGTATTCCAAGAGGAGGGGAATTCCCTCATGTCCTGTACAACATGGAATCTGATGCCAAAACTACCCCCCAAAAATGGATTGTGTGATCACAATCTCATTTTGTCCCCAAATATCACAAAAGTAATTGCCCTCCACAAATTGAAGGGAAAGCATTTTAGGATCTCCTATGTTTGTGAAATACATAATATAAATGGAAGTTATTTATTTATTTATTTTCTGTACATCTGAAATATGCTTCTCCCAAGTCCTTTGTGTACATTGTCCTTTTCCCTCTTTTTTTTTTGCACAATTTCAGAAAAAGCTGTCTCTTTTTCCACTGCAACTATTGTGCTCCTAGGAATGGGCAGAACAAAAATGAATAAAGCATCAGGGACAGATTGGCAGCATTTTTGTTGCTATCTGCAAGCCATTTTCTGCTACATTATTTACTCCCTTCCAGCTGTCTCGATCTGGCTGCATTATTTACTTACTGCTGGTTGACAACATGGCATATGGGTGTGTGGAAAGACTAATGAATGGGTGAAGGCTTAGCCATCATTTTGAAGTAATTGGCAGAATTTCAGTTGGTATGCAAAGGGATTTAATCTCTCCTAGTTGCCCACTACTTAACATCTTGTGTGAGCAGTATTTAAAATGTATCAGTTCATTTATTTGTAACAAATTAATGGCTATATTGAAAGTAGTCCACAAAGAAATTTCATAAATGTGATTTAGAGTGTACTGCCAGAAAGACGTTTTCCCAATTTGCAGTATAGTCCTCCTGGGATGAGGAAGTGATTGAAATTGAAGTACTTCTTATTAATGAGTTAATGATTTTCAATTTTGCTTTAGAATGTTAACAGAGTAAAGGATCTTACATATCCCTATGTGTGACAGTGCAGTTATCAGAAACTTCAAAACACTAAACATCTTCCATTCATTAACAGAGAATGTCCTGTGGCAATATATTATATCTCGCCCATCTTGTGACCCAAAAGCAGTCTTTGTTGTCATCTCAATGATAGTATGAGCACAGCTTGGATCCGTGCCTTCCTTGATACCTTTACCAAATCTGCATTGCTATACAAAGGGTTGATGGAAATATATTAAAGTGAATTAATATTTAGTCACTCACAAGTGACAGAATATCAATTTGTTGAATGAAACTTGCCAAACAACACCTGAAATCATATTGTGGCTTCATTTAAGGGCTGAGTCGGTAACTTTCACATTAATGCATTGTAAAGAATCAGCTCATTCTGAAGAGTGTTGATGACACTACAGGGGAGATTGGTTTTTATCAGAGCTAAATTCAATTGAAGCTAATGTATACACACACATGGACTAGAGAAAAAGTACAATCAGGCTGGGTAATGACTGCTGATATTTGATTTCCTGACACTGCAGGGTTGAATGAATCTTCCTTGCCAGTTCTGATAATGTTACCCACGCTCGCTATCTTTAAAAAGCACTTAAAACTTTAATAGGAATGAGAAAAATAATGCTTTAGCTCCTGCTTATTCAGACATGGCATTCTTCAAATTGAGTAAGATTTGGAATGATAATGAGAACACTGACCTGGTGTATTTTCAATGGAAGGCTGTAAAAGGATACTTCCTGAACACACCACAGTGCCCTATGGGAACTTCAGTGAGGATGCAATAATCGAGCTCAGTGCATTTTTGTCCAGGAGAGGAAGGAAAACAACCAGTGATCACCCTCCTGCTCACTTCTGAATGGATATGTCAGAGAGTGCAGGCATGTGGTCATCAGCTGAAGATTGGTGATCATTTCACTATGAAGCTAAATAATGTTGACTTAGGAAAAAGGCAAAAAAAAATCCCTCAGCTGTGGTTGGTTGGCTCGCCGAGCTGGTTCATTAGTTCGCAGACGTTTTATTACCCTGCTGGGTAACATCATCAGTGCAGCCTCCGATGAAGCACTGTTGTGTTTACCCACCTCATATTTAAACGCTGGGGTCCGTTGGAGTTGATTACCTCATGTCAGGTTTTCCTTCGCAGTGGTGTATATATAGGGTCTAGTTCTATGTGTCTATTGATGGCTCTCTTGGTAGAGAACCAGTTCTCCACTAAAATCACTATTCCATCCTTCAGACAACTTTTTTCATCAACACTATAATTTTAATCCATATCTGAACCCTCCTTCCCTCTTATTAGATCATAGCCGTCTACTCAGTCCATGAGGGCATTAGGACCAATGTGGTTGAAGTGGGGTCTGTCTGAAAAGAAGAGCTCCATCTTTTGTACCATTGCTTCGTGATTTCTAACTGGCCTTTCCACATCACACTTTCAGCCATGTATTTAAACCTCTAATCTGGTTATGTCTATTCAAATACAACTTGTGTATTATTGCAGAGATTATTATGTTTTGAGGGTCTGCTTTTAGGTTTTACCTGAGCTCATCAAAATCCTTCAGGAGAAACTTATTCTTCGTTCTGCCTAGGTCATTGATTCCTACGTGCACCACAACTATAAGACCTTCATCTTCCTTCACCAAGTACCAAGCAAGGAGATGTCCCAACCCTGAAAATGAGAAAGCAGCGTAGCCTTCAGGCTCCTCGTTCACAGTCACAGAGAACAGTATCTACCTTGCTGACTGTACTTTCCCTTGTAATTACCACATTTCTTTTTGGTTTCTGGCCTCCTGTCCCTTGGTGCCCATTCGCGTTGCAGTCTTCATCTCATCCACACCAGTAGTAAGAAGCCACTACCTGTAGGACAATGGCAAAGGCAAGCCTCCTCCATCATTGCATTTTATGGTCACTTTCTAGCCAGGTTACAGTTACAACATCCTGCCCCTGACTGTTAACTAAATAAAACATCACCTAGCGTATGGACTGTAACTCTCTTCTGAGCCACAAAGTTCCAGGTAATTCTCACCTTCCTGGATGCATAGGAATATTTCTGCTCAGATCAACAAGTCTGAGCTTTAGTTCTTGTATATGCAGAAATTGCAGATCATGTAACAAATTCCTACATGCAGTTGGTACGGCAAACCTCCTGTACTACTCTCTGTCTAACTTTATATATTTAATCCACTAGTCTTATGTAATTAGTTCTCCTGGTTTATTTTTAGTTTCTTTTAAAATATTGATTGGATGAGCTTATCTAAATAATCTAATAAAGCTATTTCTGCGAAGTGCAGCACAGTAGCTCAGTGGGGAACCCAGTAGATATGGTGTACTGTATCTAGATTTCCAAAAGGCATTCGACATGCCACACAAAAGGCTGCTGCAAAAGATAAAGGTACTCGGTGTTATGGGTAATGTATTAGCATGGATCGAGGATTGGTTAACTAGCAGGAAGCAAAGAGTGGGGATAAATGTGTGCTTTTCTGGTTGACAATCAGTGACTAGTGGTGTGCCTCAGGGATCCATGCTGGGACCGCAATTGGTTACAATTCACATCGATGATTTGGAATTGGGGACCACGTGTAGTGAGTCAAAGTTTGCGGATGGCACTAAGTTGAGTGGTAGAGCAAAGTGTGCAGAGGACTCAAAGTTTGCAGAGGGACATAGATGGTTTAAGTGAGTGGGCAAAGGTCTGGCCGATGGAGTACAATGTTGATAAATGTGAAATCATCCATTTTGGTAGGAATAACAGTAAAAAGGACTATTATTTGAACGGTAAAATTTGCAGTATGCTGCTGTGCAGAGGGACCTGGGTGTCCTTGTGCATGAATTGCAGAAGGTTGGTTTGCAGGTGCAATGGGTAATTAAGGCAGCAAATGGAATGTTATCCTTCATTGCTGGAGGCATTGAGTTTAAAAGCAGGGAGGTTATGTTGCAGCTGTATAGGGTGCTGGTGAGGCCACACCTGAAGTAATGTGTACAGTTTTGGTCTCCTTACTTGAGAAAGGATGTACTGGCACTGGAGTGGGTGCAGAGGAGATTCACTAGGTTGATTCCGGAGTTGAGAGGGTTGGTTTATGAGGAGAGACTGAGTAGACTGGGATTATATTCATTGGAATTTAGAAGAATAAGAGGAATCTTGTAGAAACATATAAAATTGTGAAGGTAATAGATAAGATAAAAGCAGGGAAGTTGTTTCCACTGGTGGGTGAAACTAGAACAAGAGGGAATAGCCTCAAAATTAGGGGCAACAGATTTAGGACTGAATTGAGGAGGAACTTCTTCACGCAAAGGGTTGTGAATCTGTGTAGAATTCTTTGCCCAGTGAAGCAGTTGAGGCTTCCTCATTGAATGTTTTTAAAGCTAAGACAGATAATTTTCTCAACAGTAAAGGAATTAAGGGTTATGGAGAGATGGTGGGTAAGTGGAACTGAGGCCATGAAAAGATCAGCCATGATCTTATGGAATGGCGGTGCGGGCTCGAAGGCGCTGGTTTTTATGTTCGTACTGCTGCCTCACAGCGCCAGGGACCCGGGTTCAAGTCCAGCCTCAGGTGACTGTGTGTGGAGTTTGCATGTTCACCCTGTGTCTGCGTGGCTTTCCTCCGGGTGCTCTGGTTTCCACACACAGTCCAAAGATGCGCAGGTTAGGTGGATCGTCCATGCTAAATTGCCCATAGTGTCCAGGGATGTGCAGTCTAGGTGGATTCACCATGGGAAATGCAGGGTTACAGGGATCGGGTGGGTCTGGGTGGGATGCTCTTTGGAGGGTCATTGCAGACTTGAGGGGCCGAATGGCCTGCTTACACACTGTAGGGATTCTACAATCCTAGTCCTAGATTGTACAATATGAAAACTTAAGGTTGTTCTAAGGTTTCCTGGCTTTTGACAAACCAGGTTTGTCAAAACACAGTGCTAAAACACTGGCGAAATGTAAAATACTTACTGCATTAAACTGACACAATCCACTGCAAGTGATTACCATACACTCAAATAATATCACAATCTTTGTGTATCCTCTGTACTTCCTACTTCTGTCGTTGAACAATGTCGTCTTCTATTTATTCCAAAGGCACTGTGGCTACATCAAAGCAAAACAAGACCCGGATGAGGAAAAAATGCAGTTCCATCATGGTCAAGGTAAGATTGAAATAGTAAGTTCACATGAGGACATACTTTGTTTGATTACAATAGGTAGGAAATTATCCAATTAAAGTCCATGAGATGAAATATCGGTCGGGGTGTGAATCCAATGTTATGGGCAAGCCATAAAGATGAGAATGCTTCTTCTGTTTTCCTTCTTTCGATTCTCATTTGACCAGGACAGGTTTTTATTATAACAAAGTTTGGGGTGTATTTAACTGTGTGTGTGTGCTGTGTCTGTAAAAGACAGACAGACAGACACACACACACACACACACACACAGAGGGAGCGAGAGAGAGAGACAGGGTTTATGATTTTGTTTTAAAAATAAAGACAATTCTATGTCTCGTATATGTAGTACTTAACACCCAAACTAGAAATAATATAAAAACGGTTGGACCCTTAGAAACACATGCATTCAAGAGCTCACACATAGAAGGTACAAAGTGTAGGAGACAGTTAGGCAAATGTCCGGTTATCTTCAAAGCTGCTAAGTCATTGTGTTTTTTTTTAAAAAAGTGCTGCTGTTCAATCTTTTTAAAGTGAGCAAGTGTTCTCAGCCCAATTAAAAAAAAACTTCTTCAATTTAAAGTATGGTGTCATAGCTCCCATTTTAAATATAATCCAATTTTTTTTGTGTAAATAGTCAGGTTTAAAGTTGTTCTCACTAAATATCAAAAAGTGAAATAATGTACAATTGAGGTATAATTACAACTGCTTTGAAATACATTAATACAGATCCTTTCTCACAATCTGCATGTTATTTTGATAATAAAGCCTCTTGACCGGTTAATAAAGTCATTTAATTTGAATGATACAGCCAGATTATGAAATGCACCTTTTGAATCTTGTGATTTTGACAAGACAATCTGCATGTCTATGTTTTATTAGCTCAATACCTTGCAAAGGAGGTCTCATTATGAACAGTACACCCGTTCTGATGACCAGCTGTTTTTCTCCTTCAACAGTCAGATTGCCTGGGAGTAGAACTTACGTTCATCCACACACCTATGAAGACCCCAATCAAGCTGTTCGGGACTTTGCAAAGGAAATTGATGCATCCTGCATCAGGATTGAAAGAGTTATAGGGGCCGGTAAGTAAACTACACAACAGGTAAAAGTGAGAATCTAGTGAGGCAAAAGGGCAGCTCTTTTACTTAATTGTTTTTAAGGTGTAGGATCCAAAGAGGTGGCTTTTAGCAACCAAACCTGTACCTCTTGCTTTGCTCAATGTCAAATGGCCTCCTTCTGCATTCTAACAATTCCATAACCATGAACCTATGTTTCACTAAAGCCTGGCGAATAAGTCTAGGCAGGCTTTTTTGGACATTTAGGGTAGCGCCATTTTGATCTTGTCCTCACATGACATGAACACACTGGTACCTTCTCTGATCTTCCCATCCTTGTTCCAGTGGTCCTGAAATAAACTTAGGTGCCCCAGCTGATACCAACTGACTTTAGCTGAAGGGATTGATTTTTAAATGTTGCCTGGTCCGGATGGATTTGATCTATTCGGCTGATTGGAACTTTTCTTTGAACACCTGTGCCCCAGTTTCCGTTGCGTTGTAAAAGCTGAGGATTCTACAGACATTTTAAGAACCAGGCAGAGATTGAGGGAGAAGAGGCACAATGAATAAAACTTTAAAGACTAGATTTACCTCAAAAGACCTATTTTAAAAGGCCTACTAAATTGCACACCCTAAATTCGATCTGTTCTCATGATGAATTCACAGATTGACGACGTGGCAGGTCATGTTCAATTTCCATAGCAGATACCATCTACATACTTATGGAGTCAATACTCTGTAGGTTTACGCTGATTTCTGAATATTTTCTGAATGTGGGCATCACTGGTTCTCTCAGCATTTTGTTACCCATCCCTAATTGCCCAGAAAGCAGTTCAGATTCACATTGCTGTGGGTCTAGAGTCACATGTAGGCCAGAAAGGGTAAGGATGACAGTTCCCTTCCCTAAAGGGTAATAATATTCACTGGTTTTACAGTTTGGCAGATTGCATTATATATGAACATGACAGAAATCTCATTCTCTTTTTCCTTTAATGGCCAGGTGAATTCGGTGAGGTTTGCAGTGGACGTTTAAAATTACCAGGGAAGAGAGAGATCTATGTGGCCATCAAGAGCCTTAAAGCTGGTTATTCAGAGAAACAACGCAGAGACTTCCTGAGTGAAGCAAGCATCATGGGACAGTTTGACAACCCCAACATAATCCGCTTGGAAGGGGTAGTTACAAAATGTGAGTGTTTCTAACTGATTCACAACTCAGAATATTAATCCCCGGTTTCAAAGGTTGGCTCTTCAGCAATTAGTCAGAGATTGATTTCACAAAGTTGAAGAACTGTGATACAACCAGGGAGTGTGCTGCATGGAACAAGCTTCCTTTAATGAAGATGAATCAGGACTGTAATTATGTCAGTGCAACCCCCTGACTTCAAGTAATTTACTTGCATTTGAGCCCTGAGTACTACATAGCACTCACTTAAAAGGGGGATTACCATGCCTTTTGGGAATATTTGGGATAGCCAGGAACCACCTGCTCTATAGATTGTGCTGTCAAACCCCCCCCGTGGTGTTAGCAGCTGCACTTTCCATCCTCCGTCTGTTGCATGCCAGATCGGTTTTCTTCTCTCTGGCACTTTCTTGCCCTCAGCTGCTCCGAAGGTTTTCTTATCTTGCAGCAGTATTATAAATCTCTAGGAATTAAAAGGTCAATCTTCAAACTATTCAGGAGAAAAATCAAAGGGACAATAAGTTGCTCGATATACCTACTTTATAGATGTATACTTTTTGATTGCTTTGCTATGAAAAAAGTAAGAGAAAGAAATTAAGTTGTTTAAGTAGATGGGACAGTTAGAAGTGGAAGATTTTGTGATGAAATGTCCAGTGATATGACCAATAATTTGGAACCCTACCAATTTGTGTCCAATGCTTCACATTGGGATGTGAGCCTCATTCAGGACTAGTTAGATTCTGGTATCTCAGTCAAGAGAACACTCTTCCAGAGGAAGTGGTGGATATGGGTATAATTACAACATTTAAAAGGAAATTCCCAAGGAATGACACAGGGTGGGCTTTGAAATCTCCATTTGAGCCAGAGGGCAGTGTTCAGTAGCATCCAGGGAAATTCCTGCCCCAAGAATGTAACCTTTCAGTCATCTGAAATTAGTTGCTGGGTTTTTTTTTTGCGACTCGACTGATAATCCAGGCCATGGATACTCAGTCACAAGAAAGTGAATATGCTCCCACTATCTGTGCCACCAATCAGTAGACATCTAAGTTCCTCCCTAAAGTCAGTTACCAGTGCCCAGACACATGCCAAACCTCCTCATTCTCAAAGTTGAAATGGAAATCTAACACTTGAGACTTCCCAAAGCCACAAGCTGCATTGCAATCTCTTCAGTTCCTGTTCCCCTATCAACACCTCGTGATGGTTTTGTCTCATCACATTCACAGCCTGTAAAGCTGAAAATACCTGCCATAACGAAAGCAGAACTGCAGAAATTAATACATCAAAAAAAACCACACAACTTTATCTGAAGGTATAACGCAGATAGAATCAAATTCCATACTGCACAAAAATAATCTTCTTAGAATCACTTGAATCAGATTCCTCCTCTGGGGCAAAACACCCTCCAATGACACAAACACATTTGCAGTGGTTTGTAGTCGAAATTAATTAATATTGAACTTCAGTCACTTATTTTTTCAGCTTGTTTAGTTTGTGTGTCGCTGAATATTTATTTTTCGTGTGCTGATTAATGAACTGTAAACAGATTACAGGGCCAATCTCAGAGGCCTTTTGGCATGTGGATCAAAACAATCGTCATTCAGGCTTGGCTTTGAATCTGTGATTCTGATTAATATTAACAATTCAAACAAATATAGCTAATTAAATGGATTGAACTTTGTCACGATATCATGAATATTCAATTGAAGAAGCACATTTAAAAGGATGAAGAGACATACATCATATGAAAATATTATAAGTGTGCCACGAAAAGGTTGCTGTGATCAAGCAATAAAATTAGACAGTCTTTTGCACAATTAACAAATATGACGTTTTCAAAGTGACAGAGCAAGGTTATTCACAATTTAAAAATCTTGAAATTACTTGATTCAGAGCCCAGGCCCTCTGTCTCATGCAAAGTTTGAAGAGGGAAAGACAGGCCAAAAGCACTTCTTTAAAAAAAAAAGTTCTCATTGGTTTCCAGGGCACTGACATCTGTCAATGGAACAAGGAAAAATTAATTGGTCTTTCCTGACTGCTTCTCCCATGGAGAACAATGGGATTAAGCAATTGCAACAAGCCTCTGCAAATTATCTTCCCAAAATGCTACCCCAACCAAGGCTCCAAAATATTAATTCCTTTGTTTCTCGAGGCAGACTGGAGTTATATAGCACACAACTGAAAAAGACAGGTTAATGGCTTTGATCAATTCCAATGGAAACACTAAACTTCCTTTCTTTTCTTTGGGGATATTGATGTTTTTAAGCATTTCCTGGTTTCTCCTTCCAGATTTCTAATGCTTTTAATCTTTTAAAAATTTAATTCCTCAGTTTAACACTGCTTGGTTGATTGCTGCTCATCTTGTGGGCATGATGGAGTTAAGTTGGTGGATTTGGGAAGGGTTGGTGGGTGTTACAGGTGAATGTGAAACAGATAGTCCAGAATTGACCAATTTGGTATAGAACAGCAGTAGCAACATACTCCTATTTCATGTTGCTGTTATATTGGGCTCAAAATAGCTGCACAATAAGCAATTTTAAACCTATCCACGTGAACTATTTGCAGATACTTTGAGCACACATCGACTTAGCAATTTGACCAACTTTTCTGGAAGTGTGCATGACCACTGTGCTGCACTGGCCTCTTCCCGTCTCTCCAATTTCTGCCATCGTCTCCACCATTTCAGCCAGGAACTGTCATGATCCATTTGTCCTTCAACACACTTCATTTCCTTTAGAAGCAAAGTAGTTGATGATATCACTGCAACAGCCCAGAATCAGTTAACAAAAAAAAAAAAAAAAATCTGCCAGCCACAAGCGCACAAAACACAACTGAAAATGTACAAACTGCACTATATTGTGATCCACCTAACTACACAGCTAGGTCTCCTGAGCATACTTCCCTGTAGCAAACATGGATTTGTTTTTTTTCCCCTAAGGGGCACTGTTTCTGTCATAAGGCTGCTGGAAGATTGCCCCGAGGTAGATTTTCATGACAGTCAGGACAGGAAGCCCACAATAGAAAGTGACTCATTTTCTTTCCCATTGATTTAAGGCAGGCCCTTTGACAGTTAGTCAGTCAACAGTGTTAGTTTTAGACCTTGGAAAATGATGAGGAAATCAAATCCCTGCGTCAAGCTGCCACCCTCCCTCCCCAACTCCCATTGTTCGTGTCTCTTATGGTGAAGACAGTGGGTAGCATTGCCAGACAATTTCCTGCAGAGAAGTTTCAACAGGCCTTTGAAGCTCATCAATCTTTCAAACCTACTGAACTATCTTCCATTTTTGAAAATGCATTCTTTAGAAATACAATTTTTATTCAACGTGAACTGCAGATTAATGACTGTTTCTTCTTTCTTAGTACCAAGCAACAAAAACCATCCAAGACCACACTTGTGATTACTCTTCAGTTGCCTGTTCATGTTCCCTAGAGCTCTGGGATTTGGACTTATACACTTAATGATAAGGTCCTGGGGACTGTTGCTGAATAAAGAGACCTTGGAGTGCAGGTTCATAGTTTCTTTAAAGTGGAGTCACAGATAGATAGGATAGTGAAGTCAGCATTTGGTACGCTTGCCTTTATTGGTCAGTGCATTGAGTATAGGAGTTGGGAGGTCACGTTGCAGCTGTACGGGACATGGTATTCCAACAGTGGCTGAACCAGAGTGCAATTCTGGTCTCCCTGCTGGAGGAATGATGCTGTAAAATTAGAAAGGGTTCAGAAAAGATTTACGAGGATGCTGTCAGGTTTGGAGGGTTTGAGCTATAAGGGGAGGCTGAATGGTCTGGGGCTATTTTCCCCGGAGTGTCAGAGACTGAGGGGTGACCTTTTATAAAATCATGAGACACATGGATACGGTAAATAGGCAAAGTCTTTTCCCTGGGATGGGGGGAGTCCAGAACTAAAGGGCATAGGTTTAAGGGGAGAGGGGAAAGATATGAAAAGGGACCCAAGGGGCAAATTTTTCACGCAGAGCGTGGTGCGTGTATGGAATGAGCTGCCACAGGAAGTGGTGGATGCTGGTACAGATTAAACATTTAAAAAGGCATCTGGATGGGTCTCTGAATAGTTGGGGTTTAGAGGGATATGGGCCAAATGCTGGCAAATGGGACTAGTTTGAGATAGGATATGTGGTCAGCATAGATGAATTGGACCGAAGGGTCTGTTTACGTGCTGTATATCTCTATGACACTATGGTGGAGAGAATTTCCAGTTGACTGTTCCTACAGCATGTAGTTAAGTAGGTGATTGGGACTAATTGATTCATTCATCGACTGGGGAGATAAAAAAAAGGGAATAATCCAAGGGCCTTGAGGCAAGTAACATATTCCTACCACTGGGTCAAAAAGACCAAGTCTGGTCTTTGGATATGTTGGTAATAGAGATGTGTCAGAACAAACTTAAAGTTCAATTTAAAACAAAGGGAACAGATGGATCTGGTGTGTGCAAGCAGCTATAAGAATGAGTAGATCATATTCACAATAGAAAATGTCTTGGTTTCTGTCTCACCAATGGATTTAAATGCAATTTGGCATCTACTGTCTCACCAGGAATTAATTGGAGTCATTTTCTTTCAAATAAAGAGCTGCGTCATTTACATATCTTGTTTGATCAAAACCATTCTAGCCAGATTTAGGATGTGGGCAATAGCCAAGGACATTGGCTGTAGGAGGTTTGCCTAAAACTTGTAATGTTTCTAGATTCCACTGCCATTTCCCGGTGTTTTATTTGCTTGCAATAAAGAAAAGCTGGTTGTGATGAACTAAAAGCAGAATGCAACACATCGATATTGTCCTTTGAGAGGCAGACTGCCCTCTTAAAACCCTTTAAATAATTAAAATGTAAAACAATGCCAAAGCACATTGCATCATTGTACAATCAAAGAATACAGCACAGTCAAAGACCATTCAGTGCATAGTTTCTGTGCCAGCTTCATCTAATTAGAGTCATAGAGTCAGAGATGTACAACATGGAAACAGACCTGTTGGTCCAACTCATCTGTGCCAACCAGGTATCCTAAATTAATCTAGTCCCATTTGCCAGCATTTGGCCCAAATCCCTGTAAACCCTTCCTAATCATTGTACCCGTCCAGATGCCTTTTAAATGTTGTAATTGGACAGTCCTCCACCACTTCCTCTGGCAGTTAGTTCCATACACGCACCACCCTCTGCATGAAAACGTTGCCCATCAGGTTCCTTTTAAATCCTTCCCCTCTCACCTTAAACCTATGCCCTCTAGTTTGGAGTCCCCCACCCTGGGGAAAAGACCTTGTCTATTTACCCAATCCATGCACCTCATGATTTTATAAACCTCGATAAAGGTCACGCCTCAGCCTCTGACACTCCAGAGAAAATAGCCCCAGCCTATTCAGCCTCCCCCATACCTCAAACCCTCCAACCCTGGCAACATCCTTGTAAATCTTTTCTGCACCCTTCCAAGTTTAACAACAACTTTCTGAAAGCAAGGAGAGCAAAATTGAAAGCGGTATTCCCAAAGTAGCCTAACCAATGTCCTGTACAGCTGCAACATGACATTCCAACTTCTATACTCAATGCACTGACCAAATGAAGGCAAGTGTATGAAACGCTGCCTTCACGATCCTGTCTACCTGCGACTCCACTTCCACAGAACTATGAACCTGCACTCCAAGATCTCTTTGTTCAGCAACACTCCAGTTCTGCCCCGATTTGCTTTACCAAAATGGAATAACCTGACATTTATCTAAATTAAACTCCATCTACCACTCCTCGGCCCATTGACCCATCTGATCAAGGTCCCATTGTACTCTGAGATAACCTGCACTGTCCGCTACACTGCCTATTTTGGTGTCATCTGCAAACTTAATAACCATTCCTCCTATACTCATATCCAAATCATTTATAGTAATGAGGAAAAGCAGTGGATCCAGCAATTAGTTCCATTTCTCTGCCCTTTCTCATGGTCCTGAAAATCTTAATTCCCTTCAAGATTATATCCAATCCTGCTTTGAAAGTTATTGAATTTGCTCGTACTAATCTTTCAGGCAACACATTCCAGATCACAGCAACTTGCTGCATTAGAAAAGTATTTTCTCTTGTCTCAACTATTTCTTTTGCTGGTTACTTGCCCTCCTGCTCATGATCCTTCTGGTGCAAGAAACACTTGCTGTAAGAAGTCTCTCCAAGTAACTGAAGTCATTTGTTTCAGCTACCATTTTAGTGAATTTCAATTGCATCTCCCCAAGGCCTTGACATCCTCCTGAAATGACTTCTAAAGGTTTATCATATCGTTGTTGTTTTTGTACTGTCGCAGCCAATTTCTGTCTCCTAATTCAGAGCAAAATCAGAGTCAGGCAGGCCAGAGCAGAAGTGCACAGGGCTACAATTTTGAACTTCCCCGACGATTCCCACTGCCGACCATTTTCAGTGGATGAGGAATTGTGGTGGGTTGTGACCCGACGCTCAATTAAAATGACACTCTCAGTGCAGTTAGGGAGGAAGTTCCAAGATTTTGATCTAGTGACAGTGAGGAGATGGCAATACAGTTCCAATTGAGGATGGTGTGTGGCTTGGCATGGGGTTGACCTTGCTGGTGGTGGCGTTCCCATTGCAACTGCTGCCCTTGTCCTTCCAGATGGTAGAGGCCCCGAGTTTGAAGGTGCTGCTGAAGGAGTCTTTGCGAGTTCTTGCAGTGCATCTTGTGGACAGTGCATACGGCTGCCAATGTGCAATGCTGCTGGAGCGAGTCAATGATTAAGGTGCTGGATGGGTGTCCAAGGAGGTGGGTTGCTTATCTTGGACGGTGTTGAGTTTTGAAGCTACACCTAAGCAGGCAACCGGATGATAGCCCATCAGACCAAACATACTCCAGCCTTACAGATGGGGGCAGATCTTGAGGAGACAAGTAGTGAGTTACTCACCATAAAATTCCCAGCCTCTCATCTGCTCTGTCAGCCATAGTATTGCGAACCATATTGTGCCACCATCAGGCTAACTGAGCTAATACAAACTTTCAGTTTGGTCTGCCCCTTTCTCACCTGTAACAGCCCAGTAAGGAACCCTGAGTTGTTTCTGGCATCACTTTGACTCTTTTTAAATTTAAAACCTTAAAAGAATTCAGTTTGCTTCATAACAAATGAAACTGAGGAATTTTCTGTCACATTTACTCATCCGTTTTGTATTTCAATTTTAGGGCATGATTTAAGGCTAACTATATATTCCTCTGAATTAATAATGTGCTGTAAAATGTAGTTTGTATTGAAAATTGGGCAGATTGGCTGCTACAGAAGGATTACAGCGAGGTGCCACACACCCCATACAGGAGTCAACACTGACATCACACGACATGCTTTTATACCCTGCACACACCACTTGTATGTGAGATGTATATAATCTCTAAAAGGAGTTGTTCCATTCATATTACATTTAAACCACACCGCACTATGTTTACTGAACAATTTTCCTGCTTTGAATACAGTTTGCTCTGTATCCAGTTTCATCAATCTCACACCACTTTCTATGCCAGAGATGATACGGAGGTGAAAAAGGAAATACTTTAATTCATATTGCACCTTTCACAACCTCAGGATATCTTGAAAGAAGCTTTACAATCAGTAAAGAATTATTTTTTAAAGTATAGCCAGAAATAGCAATGAAGAAACCAGCAGCCAATTTGCACGCAGCCAGCTCCCACGTTTTGCGATGTTGCTTGGTAAATGTTTGTAAATACTCAGTCAAGTAAAAATAAATGAGTTGGCAACTTTCAGAAGGAAATTGAAGATTTGCATTGATATAGCACTTTCCATTGACTACAAGATGTCTTTAAAACGCTTTGTGGCTAATCAAGTATTTTTCTTTTGAAGTGTTGTGAGTGAGGAGGCATGTCAGACAACTTTGTGCACAGCAATTGCACCCACAAAAACAGCAAAGTGCTAAATTTCTGACGATTTGTTTTTGTGATGTTAATGAAAGGATGAACATTGGCCTGAATGGATATCTGGCTGCTCATCATCAGACTAGTGCTTATGGAACCTTTTTACAACCACCTGAGAGCGCAGAAAGGGCACAGTTTAATGTCTCATTTGAAAGACCATACCATCGACAGTGCAGTAGTCCCTCATGAGTGCATTGGAGTGCACCATGACTTTTGTGCTCAAGTCTTGGGAATGAGATTTGAACCCATGATCTGTTTACAGAGGAGGGTGCTACCATCTAAGGTCTACTTTTAGGAGACACCTTCCAATTGTGCATTGTTGGTGGGGGATCGGTGTCCAGGGCTCTGGTGTGCCAGAAAACCTCAGGTATGTGCCATCAGCTTCTCATTCATTAAAATCTAAGGGTGGTCAATTGTGAGCAATGCAGCTGCTCAACCAGTGGCTCAAGCTCCCAGCAAGAGCAGAAGCTCAGAAAATCACCCATGTATCAACCTAAATCAGAGCATGTACAAATGCTTTATAAAGAGCTGTCCACAAGACGAGTAAAGCATGCAGTCATGTGAAATTATCAAGCCTGGTTTCCCCTTCTCTCATGCCTTAAGTTGAAAATAAAGCAGTTCCTGGGAGTTTGACTACACTGCACCGCCAAAACATACATGATTTTCCTGTTTATGCTAAATCAAACAGGCTTGGGACAATGCACTTTCAGGACGGAGATTGCAGAAAATGCAGTCGATGGCCTATTGAATAATTCTGTTTCATCACCCGGATTTGCTGGCAATATCACTGCCACCACCAATGCTGCGCACTCTATGGGACGGACCAGCTCTCCAAGATTTAATTTGAGTCCGTGCAGAAAGATGCAAACTGTAATGAACAGTATACACAGTTAGCATAATTGAATCAGTGGATTAAATCACTGCGAAACGCTTTATCCATATCATAAAGTTCTGTTAGCAATACAGTGCAAGGCTGTATCTACTGTATCAGCAGCTTTTGAATGAATCGCTTCCTTTGTAGAAATGTGAATCCAGCTAGCAAGTGCTATCTCTGCTGTTCAGTGGTGCATATAATCATGACTGATAAAAAATTCAATTGAATTTCAACAAGCCAAGAGCACAGGCATTATCAGGCTGGGAGTTATTCCCATCACATGGGCTGCTGGCACAAACTGATTTGCCAGCAATTTCCCTTGGAGTGAACTTGCGATGACTGCCTGACCTTACACCAGCTTGGACGTGCCAGATCGACCTCACAGCTCCACACTTCAAGCTCCACTCGTACTGGAGGTAGCGGGCAGGCCTCAAGCATGCATAAATTTGATCGACTGTTTCATCAATCACCCTGATAACTATGTCACAGAACCTAACCTCAAGCATCGAACCTTTCAATCATTTCCTACTTTGCAAGGGAGCTGGGCTAGAGGCTAATGGATATTTAATTTCAGGCAGAAGCAGCAGATTTGGTTCTTCTTTTAAAGTGAAGAAATCATTTAAAACTGATGATTCACTTCAAGTGATGCATACCTTCAATTACGTACAACGCGATCCCCTAAACTTCAAATTCCTGCAGTCTTGCTTTGAACTTCTTGACCGTCCATGTTTCTGATATAAGCGCAGTGATATTGGCCAGGGTTCAGGAAATAACAGTGATCTTTCATGGCTGACAGAGCCTTTATTTACGAATGCAATAGTTAGACAACTATTTCTTGTAAATTTAGCAGTAACTTTATATTTAGATTCCTGCACCTGCTTTCTGTCCTGTCTTCATAGAGATGTATAAGTAAAGATCTTAGAGTGGATGAGGCATTGATTCATCTCTCCCTCAAAATATTTTATGTTGCATACCAACTCAGTGTATTCTCAATGGTGTGCAAACTGCAAAATTATTTTCACCTAACACCAACATAGGATGGAAAGAAATGTTGCTGCACCCAACAGACCACTCAACATCGGAAAAAGGGATTAATGCTTCAAGTGAAAACCATTCCAAGGATGTGGCATGACCAAGGGGTTAAAATTAACCACTCGTTCTAGTTGTAGAATTCCAGATCCTTCTTCAATCTCAATCTTATCACTAAAATTGTACAGAACAACAACACAGAAGCCCTGTGTCTGTGTCAGTTCTTTGGAACAGCAATCCATTTAGTCAAACTCTCCCCTTAGCCTTTTAATTTTATCTTTTCCAAATATTTCATCTAAATTGCAATGGAAATCTATTTTTGATCTTCCATCAGCACTCCAGGCAGCAAATTCCAGATTGGAACAACTAGCTGTGTAAAAGAATGATTCTCATTGCTCCCTGGTTGTTCAGCCAAATACCTGAAATCATTGTTCTTTAGTTATTGATCCAAGAGGACAAATTAGAAATACCACGCACAGTTCAACCTTGCAGTGCAATGATCAGGAAGATTCAGATTATCTTCAGTGAAAGGTTTAGTTCAGTACTCACGTAGATGCCACCATCATTTAAGCTCATTGTGTCACTATTTATTTGGTATTTATTGTTAAGCAAGACAGCAGGACATTAAGATTTAAAATGCAATCTCTGCCAGGGCATTAGGCGAAGTACTCTATCAATGTTTACTATTTTTCATTTTAATGATGACGGCAAAACTGATTTATTTATTTTGCTGAAGCATTAGATAATTGGTTATATTATTTATTACTCTAGAATCAGTTTCTGTTTTCACTGTTAGAACAATAATAATCTTAAGGTAATGGTCCTGGCCATAACTCTGCCTGATATAATGCACATTACCTCACTAATAGTAGAGAAGCAAAACACCTGATACACCACAACCTTACTGCTGTTTGGTGCCGGTTTGTTTTTTCTCTCCAAGTATTAATTTAATATAATTCTGACTCTTATGTACAAGAATACTCATACAAATATATTATTACTAATAAATGGAACCAGAGCCCCTACTCCCCAATGCACTCTTCCCCATCATACCTTATATTATACCAAACCTTACTTATGTTACTCGCAATTCATAACATTATATTTGGAGTAACTCAACGTAATATGTTTCTATCAAGTATTTTCTCATTCTGTAACCTGGGAGTGACACTGGTTGTGTAGTCCAAATGTGATGTACTTCAGATTTCATTACACTTGGAACAATCCAGCTTTAACCGTGGTACTGGTTTCCCATATTTTGGTAACTTACTAAACAGGAAATGTGCTAAGTAGAAGAAAGGGCTTCAACTAGAGGGAAAACCTGCTACCTTGGCAACTCCATCATTTCATCACAGGTTAACCAAAGACCTGGAAGCAGCTGCTAACCTCCTCTAATGGTTAGATGGCGGCACCCAACACTTGGGTACGCAAGACGAGGGAAGGAGGAGGAGGCAGAATAAGTTGGGTCTACACTTTCTGGAGGTTTGAAGAATGAGAAATCATCACATTGTTACGTGCAAGATTGTGAACGGCTTGACAGGGTAGATACCGAGAGGTTTTTTTCCCTCTGGCTGATGAATTCAGACTATGTGGGAAACAGTTGCAGAATAAAGGGCCAATAATTTTGGACTGCAATAAGGCACAACCCCTTCCCTGAAAGAAGGTTGTGAAACAGCTTTCAATGCCCCGTCATGGAATGTAGTTAAGACTGGGATGATTAGATCTATAACCTCTCAGGCAATGCAAGAATAAGGAGAACAGACAGAAAAGTGGAACTGAGCAGATGATTAGCAATGATCTTATTGAACAGCAGAACAAGCTGAAGCAGAGTGTATTGCCTCATCCTGCTCCTAGTTTTTATGTTTTTATAAAAATGAACACTGTAGCAGCAACAGCATAAATTCAAATCAAATTTTTTAAGTAAGAGGGACAGTTTTGAAAAAAGGTGTAGATTTCCAGCAGAGAGCCTTGTTTTCTGGCAAAAAAAAATCCATTAATTTTCCCTCCATTAATTTTCTGTAGATGGAGAAACCATAGGAGGAAGCCAGAAAATTTGTGGCGTGCTTCTGGCAAACAAAGCTCCCCTGCTGCTGGCCTCTCACTCATGGCATCAGCCCCAAGGAATTATTCAGCTAAGGAGTTGGCTCGATTATTAATTTTAGTACAAGATCCTCTGACCTTGAGTTGGCTTCATGAGCAATACCTCTTCCTGATGCACTGTTAGTAAGAAAGCACTGGGCTATTTAATAACGCTATAAATATTTACAGCCCTTCGAAAACCTTGATATATTTATTTTATGTTCTTTCCACACTTCTCTTGAATGTAAAATGAGGAAAGATAGGATTAGTTGGCCAAGGACAGTATATGGCACAGATAAATCAACCATTGTACCGTTTGCACTGCACCCTGCCACAGATAAAAGATGCCTGAAGAATAATAAAGAAGTCAGAGGCTCCGTTTCCAAGGTTTCTGGACACCTGTGGTTGATACGTTGACATTGTGTTTTCTCACTGTTAAGTCATTTGGGTATTTTAATAATTTGTAAGTGCAGGTGCTCTGCAGCCTTTGCATAGCAGCTGACATATTGAAATGAGGTAACAGCTCTCATCTGGGCCTCCCTTCACTGCTTGTGCTTATGATTGGACCAATCCATCAAGCCCATCTTCCACAGGCCCACAAATAACCTAGACAAGAGCTCATTAACATTCATGATGTTATGGACATAAGAATTCTCAGTAGATTGTCAAGGCTAATTATCTGCTGACATTTATTGAAAGCTTTGATTAGTGCATAATGTAATGAATAGAAAGCATGTGTAGGATGACAGGAAGGGAAGCCAAGTCATACAGTTTTCTTTGTAAGATGTTGTCACAGAATGAATGCAGGCAACTCCATCAGTATTTGCTATTGTCTTGATGAAAGTCAGATGGCAAATGAATAAAAGGCAGAAATGATTCGCTTTTAATTCATCTTTGTCCTGGTACTTGTAAAATAGCCTCAGTAATCCTCCCATAAGCTTTGCAGATGTTTCTGTAGCAGCGAGTGAGACTCCAGGACGGTGTGTTACCTCCCTGGTGCCAAGGCTTAGGATGTCTCTGTGCAGCCACAGGACTTTCTGAGGGGGGATGGGAGCAGCCAGATGTTGTGATCCATATTGGGACCAATGACATAGGAGAAAGGGAAATGAGGCCCTGCAAATGGAGTTTAGGGAGTTGGGTAGAAACTTGAAAAGTAGGACCTTTCGGACTTTAATTTTGGGATTACTCCCTGTGCCACGAGCCGGTGAGGTGAGGAATAGGAAAATCCTACAGTTATGTATGTGGCTAAAGAGCTGTTATGGGAGGGAGGGCTTCAGGTATGTGGATCATTGGGATCTCTTCTGGGCCACGTGGGACCTGGACAAGGAAGATGGGTTGGACCTACACTGGAGGCGCACCAATATGCTGGTAGGAAAGTTTGCTAGTGCCACTAATGAGGGATCAAACCAGTCTGGTGAGTGATGGGAACCGGAGCAGTACGTCAACAAGTAAAATTACCAAGGAGGAGTCAGGACACCAAGGCCAATAAGGCTAGAGGAAGAACAGATAGGGGGAGGTTAGTGAACACAGCAGTGCTGGCAGTCTGAGGTGCATTTGTTTTAATGGGAGGAGTGTGACAAGTGAGACAGATGAATTTAGAGCTTGGATTAATACATTTATATTAGACTTATTTGAGAGAGGGAGAAAACTGGTAGCTTCAACGTTCCAGGTGAGACAGAGAGGGACATAAAAGAGGTGGGGAATTTGCATTACTCATAAGGAAGAATACCACAGCTGTACTGAGGGAGGACATCTGGCAGAGCTCATCCGATACAGCCATAAGGGTAGACCTCAGGAGTAAGAAGGGTGCAATCACTTTGATGGGATTGTACAACAGGCCTCCCAGTAGGTGATAGAGGAGCAGATATATAGACATGGAAAAACAAAAACAACAGGGCCATCGTGATGGGTGATTTTAACTTCCCTTATGTTGACAGGGACTCACTTCCTACCAGTAGCTTGGGTGGTGGAGAATTTGTTAGGTGCGTCCAGGGCGATTTTTTGAAACATTATGTAAATAATCCAAATAGGGAAGGGACTATATTAGACCTAATGTTGAGGAAATGAACTCGACCAGGTAATAGAAGTTTCAATGGGGAACGTTTTGGGAAAGGTGACCATAATTCTGCAAGTTTTAAGTAACTTATGGATAAGGACACAAGTCGTCCTCGGGGGAAAGTATTAAATTGGGGGAAAGCTAACTACCACAATATTAGTCAGGGACTGGGGAATGTAGGTTGGAGCGACTATTTGAGTATAAATCCACATCTGTCACGTGGGAATTGTTTAAAGGCTAATTGATTAGACTTTAGGGCCAGCACATTCCTGTAAAAATGAAGGATAAAAACAGCAAGATTCAGGAAACTTGGATGACAAGAGAAATGGAAAACTTAGTCAAAAAGATAAATGAAGCATATGTAAGGTTTAAGAAACTGAAGGCTGACCAAACCTTCAAGGAATACAAAGGTACTGGGAAAGAACTCAAACAAGGAATTAGGATGGCCTAAATGGGTCCATGTTTTTCTAAATGTGAGTAAATCGTATTCCTAAGAATATTCTTCAATAATTCTCCAATGAGTGTCTTTGGTAAACAGCATTAAGGAAAATTCCAAGGTGTCTTATATACATATATGAGAAGCAAGAGGCCAGCTAGGGAAAGGGTATGTTCACTCAAGGACAAACGAGGGAATATATGCATGGAGCCTGAGGAAATGGGTGAAGTCCTTAGTGAATACTTTGCATTAGTATTCAATAAAGGAGAAGGACATGGTGAATGGTGAGTCTCAGGAGGGGTTATGTTAATATTCTAGGGCATGTCAAAATGTAAAAAAAATGTGGAGATGTTGGCTGTTTTATAAAGCATTATGGTAGGCATCTCCCTGGGACCTAATGGGATCTATCCCACAATGCTGACGGAGCCAGGTGAGGAATTGCTGGGGCATTGTATGAGGTCTTTAGCCCCCTTTAGTCACAGCAGAGATCCCAGATGACTGGATAATAGCCAATGTTGTTCCTTTACTTAAGGAGGTCAGTGATAGGGAAATTATTGCAAAATATTCTTAGGAATAGGATTTACTCACATTCAGAAAAATATGGACTTATTAGCAACAGGAAACATGGCTTTGTGTGGGGAAAGCTTGTGCCTTACAATCTTGATTCAGTCTTTTTGAGGAAGTGACCAAGATGATTGATGAGGGCAAGGTGTAGATGTTATCAATATGAACTTTTTTTGGCAAGGTCCCCCACAGCAGGCTGATACAAAAAGTGAAGTCACAGTGAATTTCTGGAGAGCTAGTAAGTTGGATATAGAACTGGCCTAGTCATAGCAGTGGAAGGGTGATTTTTTCCCAGTTTGGAGATCTGTGATATCCTATGAATGTAGTTGGGCTGATTAGTCATTTTGCGCATGACCCAAAGCCAGGGGGAGCTGCAGCTAGTGAGGAGGATTGCCAGAGGATACAGCAAGATATAGATAGGCTGGAGACTTGGGTGGAAAAATGGCAGATGGAACTTCATACGGACAAATGCGAGGTGATGCATTTTGGAAGATCAAATGCAGGAGAGAAGTATACAACAAATGGCAGAACTCTTAGTAGAATCAACGTATGGAAGGATCCAGGCATGCATGTGCACAGTTCCCTGAAGTTGGCAACACAATTGGATAAATGTAGCTAAGAAGACATATGGTGGCATGCTTACCTTCATTGGTCAGGGCATAGAGTACTAAAATTGGCAAGTCATATTGCAGCTGTATAGAACTTTAGTTAGGCCACATTTGGGGTGTTGCGTGCGGCTCTGGTTGCCACGCTATCAGAAGGATGTGGAGGGTTTGGAGAGGGAACAGAAATTGTACACCAGGATGTTGCCTGGTTTGGAGAGCATTAGCTAGGAGGACAGATTGGACAAATTTGAACATTGAAGGAAGAGGTGTGGCCCAATACATGTTTACAAAATAACGAGAGGCGTTGAGGATTCAAGTACAGGAGCAGAGATGTCTCGCTGCAATTGTACAGGGCCTCAGTGAGACCACATGTGGAGTATGCGTGCAGTTTTGGTCTCCGTATCTGAGGAGGGATGTTCTGGCTATGGAGGAAATGCAACTAAGATATACCAGTCTGATTCCTGGGATGGCATGACTGACATACTGAAGATAAGTTGGGTTGGTTAGGACTATATTCACTTGAGTTGAGAAGAATGAGGGGTGTTCTCATAGAACCCTTTAAAGGTCTAGCAGGATTAGACAGAGTAAACGCAGGAAAAATATTCCTGATGACCAGGGAGTCCAGAACCAGAGGTCACAGTCTAAGGATACCAGGTAGGCCGTTTAGTACTGAGGGGAGAAATTTATTCACCCAAAGGGTGGTGAGTCTGTGGAACTCTCTGCCACAGAAAGCAGTTAAGAAGGTTTTCGAGGAGTTAGATGGAGCTCTTTAGGCTAAAGGGATCATAGAGTATGGGGAGAAAGCGGGAGCAGTGTACTGAGTTGGATGATCAGCCATGATCATATCAAACGGCAGAGCAGGCTTGAATAGCCTACTCCTGTTTTTGGTGTTCCTGGCTTACACTTCCCTTATGCCCAACTGTCTGCTGTTGGCTCCCTGAAGGGATATTTTGTCATGTTAATCACTTATGTACATTAAGGTAGCATTTGACCAATCTGGCATCAAGAAGCCCTGACAAAACTGAAGTCAGCGGGAATCAGGGAAGGCTCCACTGGTTGGACTCATAACTAACACAAAGGAAAATGGTTGTGGTCATTGGAGATTTCTGCAGGAGTTTTCAGATTAACCATCCTAAATTACTTTGTCAATGCATCACTTTCCATAGAGAAGCCAGATGTAGGGATAACTTTGCAAACAAAATGGGACTAGTTTAGTTTTGGAAACTTGGTCAGCATGAACGAGTTGGACTGAAGGGTCTGTTTCTGTGCTGTATGACCCCCACAGTTGATCAGATAGCATGGATATTTGGAATCGTTTCTCCCCATGGTAGAAATGTCAATTACTAGGGGACATAGGTTTAAGGTGAAAGGGATTAGTTTTAAAAGAGATGTGAGAGGCAGGTGTTTTTTAACACAGTGGGTGTTAAGTGCCTGGAATGTGTTGGTCATGGTGGATGTGAAGGCAGACACAATAGCAATGTTTGAGAAGCATCTTGACAGATATCAGGAGGAGGAGACTGGAGGGAAAGAGACTGTGTGGAAGCAAAAGGTCGTTAGTTTAGAAAGGCTTTTTGTGTCAACGCAGCCTTAGTGAGCTGAAGGGACTGTTCTTATGCTTAACTGTTCTCGGTTCTTAAGCTGCTGAAAGTTGTTTGTGAACTGGCGAATGAAAATTCAGTTGTTTCATAAATACATACAAAAGCACTGACAACTTCCGTTAGGGAGGCTAAATCTGTGGCTGATAGTTAGTTCTTGAGTGTACCCAACATTTTGTAACTTGCTTGGGATGAGCTTTGGATTGTATTCGGAGTCTGAATTTATTGCAACGGTGTTCACCAGTCAGGACTTGGACAAAAAGGCATGTAGTCCAAATTACCCAGACAACTGCTTTAAGGAAATAGTGCCATACATATTCTGTGGAACCTTTCTACAATTTCATGACACCACCTTGGCAATAATTCATACATCAGTACTTTCTGGTAGCAACTGCAGGGGAATGACTAACAAAGATATTTAAATAAAATTTATCCATGCACTTGACATTTTGTTTGCTATGTCTACGTTATGTGGTGTCTTAGTAACTGCTTCCCCAAGGTATTTATTTTTCGAGAAATCCAGTGATTATATATTCAGGAATCCATCCAAAGTAGCTTTTTCAATTTTTAAACAGCAAAAAAATGCATAAGTTTTCCTGGCAGTCTCAGAGTCTATACATCCAAGTGTTGTCTTTCCTTAGCAGTCTAAAGGGATTTCTGTCTGGAGTTGGAGATAGCAAGAGCTGCAGATGCTGGAGTCAGAGATAACATAGTGTGGAGCTGTAGGAACACAGCAGACCAGGCAGCATCAGAGGAGCAGGAAAGTTGACATTTCCCTGACCCTACACTCATCCCTGGAATGTCTGGATAACAAGGATACCTACATCAGGCTCCTACGTATTGACTAGAGTTCTGCCTTCAACACCATAATTCCAAACAAACTCATCTCTGAACTCCAAGATCTGGGTCTCAGTTCCCCACCTCTGCAACTGGATCCTCCACTTCCTGACCCATAGAGCGCGATCAGTAACAACAGGCAACAGCACCTCCTCCACCATAACCCTCAACACCGCGCACTCAGCCCCCTACTATACACCCCGTACACTCATGACTGTGTGGCCAAATTCTGCCCCAGTTCCACTTACAAGTTTGCTGATGACACCACCGTTGTAGGGCGGATCTCAAACAACAATGAGATAGAATACATGAAAGAGATTGTTGTCTTTACACCTTGCCTGTAAGCAACCAATCTTTTCATCAACATCAGGAAAATGAAGAAGCTGCTTATTGACTCAGGAAGTGGAGTGGAGGGCACATCTCTATCTGCAACAGTGATGCTGAGGTGGAGATGGTCATGAGCGCCAAGTTCCTGGGAGTGATGATAACCAACAACCTGTCCTGGTCCACTCGTGTTGACACCACAGTCAAGAAAGCACATCAACATTTCTACTTCCTCGGGAGGCTAAGGAAATTTGCCACAAGGATACATACCAATTTTTATTCATGCACAATAGAGAGCATCTTATGTGGATGCATCACAGTGTGGTATGGCAACTGCTGTTCCCAAGACCACAAGAAACTGCAGAGAATTGTGAACACAGCCCGGTCCATCACAGCCTTCCACCCATTGACTCCATCTGTACTTCCCACTGCCTCAGGAAAGCGACCAACATAATCAAAGACCCCTCCTACCCCAGTTATACTCTCTTCCACCCTTTTCCATCAGGCAGAAGGATATAAAAGTTTGAATACAGGTATAAACAGATTCAAGAATAGCTTCTCGCCCGCTGTTATCAGACTTTTGCAACAGACCTCTCAAATGTTAATGTTGATCTCACTCTGTCTGCACCTTCTCTGCAGCTGTAACACTTTATTCTGCACTCTGTATGGTATGATCTGCCTGTATGGCACACAAAACACCACTTTTCACTGTACCTTGGTACATTTGAAGCAATAAATCAAACTCAAACCCACATCTTTCCTTGCCTGGAAAATTCCCCCTGTATTTTAATCTAAAATAGGTCAATGTATTTTCAGACATAAAGCTCAGGTAACACCACAAAGTGAAGTGCTTATTGCTGATACTCGGAGTTTACTGTATCTCTCACACATCAAGTTTAATTTGAACATAAATGTTTTGCACTGCTTAAACTAATATTTAATATCAGAAATGTATTGTTACTCAGGACTACAACATTTGTAGTTATTGAAGTTTGCCAGTTACCGGTACAGGAGGTTCTCCATTGATCCGTTTATACTTGTTGGCCAAGATGATATTGATGAGGCCTTCTGTCATGTATTGTTCAGAGCCATTAACTTCACAGCAACTTGATAAATTGACTGTTGTTACAAACCAGAATTAGGTAGATGTAAATTTTGAACGTGCAGGTATCTGACAAAAAAAAAATCCTGCTTTTTGCATCTGCAGTTTGGACTATTATTCCATTGGCTTCAGGATTGTGGTGATCACAATGTCACTGGGAGCTTTTCCCTTCAAAAATCCTCATTCAACATCATCAATTCTGTATTTAATCTGCCAAGTACTGGGATGATAGAATGTGATTATGCTGTTGGAGTTGCAATAAAACTAGACCCAAACACTCATTTTGTACTAGTTTATATTCACTGATCTTTTCTCCTTTCTTTAGGCAAACCTGTAATGATAATAACGGAATACATGGAGAATGGATCTCTCGACTCATTTCTGAGGGTAGGGCCTGTTATTTAATTAATACTCTGGTAACTTGTTATTATTGAAATGGCGACGATTCGCCCAAAGGAGAGACTCTGCCTAGGTACTTCTAACAGATGGAGGTGAATTGTTATGAGCACTTTTATTTCTAGATTAGTTTGCTCGTCAAGAACGACGTTTGGATGTATATACACAATGCTCTCCCTTCTGCCTAGTTGCTTTCCTGAATGCTGAATGCATTATCACATGTTGATATCATTGCAAATTATTAAAATGCATTATTGCAAGTGGTGACATTATCTGGAATGCAATACAAAGTACATTCAGCCTATGCCCCTTCTGGCTTACATGGAAGTTAATTTCAGTCATATGATAATTGCCGCCTTGTAATTGTTCAGCAACAAGTTTGGATACCACCTTCAGTCTAATATTGCTTCAGGTTTCTTCATACATTCTGCTGCCTGGAAAAGGGGCACACTGACATCAGGCAGCCTGGTTTCACAATGACTTTAGGTTATGAGTATCGCTGTACAACAATGCTACATACTCTGTCCAGATTAATAATCCTATTCTATTTTTTCCACCATCTTGAATCATTCGTCAGTTTTTTGCCACCTCTGGCTTTTCACTTCTTTGCCACTGGTCTTAATAGGAGAAGTACAGTGTTTAAACTGTCCTGTTTGAAATTCGAATGAAGTGGCTTTATGGAAAAAGAAAATTTCAGCAGATTTTAGATAGACATTGTAAAAAAAAACCCATTTTGCTCCAACTACCAAATGCTGACTGTAAAATAGGAGAGTGTAAGCTTTCTAACACCAAAAGGAGATTTGAAGCATCACAATCCAGATACGAGACCCATGTACTTTTTAATGGGGAAACATCAGGGAAACCAAGTGGAGGCTTGGGGACTGCTTTGCGGAACACCTACGCTTGGTTCGCACTAAACAACTGCACCTCCCAGTCGCGAACCATTTCAACTCTCTCTCCCATTCCTCAGACGACATGTCCATCCTGGGCCTCCTGCAGTGCCACAGCAATGCCACCCGAAGGTTGCAGGAACAGCAACTCATATTCCGCTTGGGAACCCTGCAGCCCAATGGTATCAATGTGGACTTCACAAGCTTCAAAATCTCCCCTCCCCTGACCGCATCCCAAAACCAGCCCAGCTCATCCCCGCCTCCCTAGCTTGTCTTCCTCCCACCTATCCCCTCCTCCCACCTCAAGCCCCACCCCCATCTCCTACGTACTAACCTCATCCCGCTCCCTTGACCTGTCTGTCCTCCCTGGACTGACCTATCTCCTCCCTAACTCCCCACCTACACTCACCTTTACTGGCTCCATCCCCACCTCTTTGACCTGTCTGTCTCCTTTCCACCTATCCTCTCCTCTATCCATCTTCTATCCGCCTCCCCCTCTCTCCCTATTTATTTCAGAACCCCTTTCCCCTCCCCCATTTCTGAAGAAGGCTCTAGGCCGGAAATGTCAGCCTTCCTGCTCCTTTGATGCTGCTTGGCCTGTTGTGTTCATCCAGCTCTACACCTTGTTATCTCTACTTTTTAATGGTACTGACTGTTAGGCTCAGATCCAATTGGGAGATCTCGTCAGTGAATTTGGATGACCATCTACATTAGCTGAATTCATAACATTGGGCACCTAGAGCAATACTGAATTTAATAATATTATTCCAGTAAATTCAGGGGTACTATATAAGGTGTGAGACTTAACCTCTCAGTTTAGGAGTGATGGGAATCCCAGAGAGAATAGTCAAGGTCACTGATCTAAACTAGCAGAGGGTTTAGGAATTGGTTGATGGGGCATCCAAGCTCGTTGCCCGATCAAGTCTTATTTTTTTCATTTGGGGGAGATGAGGGACTTCCTGGATTCTTGATGTACCTCAGCTGATAGGCAGGCTGCTGCTTGAATTGAAAGAATTTCAGACATCAAGAAAGAATGGACCTACTCCATTTTGGAAGATGATGCAGGAAGCCAAGTTGGCTATTTTAAGACGTAAAGACAGGATTGCAATTTAAATAATGGAACGTATTAATTTTAAATAACTCAAGACCATGTGCTTTTGAAATTTACTTAGTATAATTCAGAACAATTTCATATTATAAGATTTTGCATTATTAGCTGTGTATTGATTACAAAATCAATAATTTATTCGTGAATGAGAAATTGATCATTGGCTCCTTGTGCTACCAACTATGCAAGTGCTTCACCCCTTTCATTTACATGGTAATGCACAAAGGAAAGATAAATAATTTGACAGCGATGAAACTGATTTCTGGCACTCAAATGACTGCTTGATTCAGTTCAGAGTGGGGGCAAGGGCATGAGACCTTTAGATCTGGTAGCTGCTGCAATTTCCATAGCTCAGCTGGATCATTTCATTAGACGACAAGACATTACTCTCAAGTTTCACTTGGTTCAGCTAAATGATTTTGAATGAGAGTTCCCAGTGATGCCTGTTGTGAAGGTTCACAATCAATGATTTTGCAGACTTTTTTTTTGCATATGCAATGTTTTGCATATACAGATGTCAGAATGGTGATAGGTTTCTAATAAAAATGGTGGGTATTATACACAGTTTATGAAAAACATGATGTGACGATGAAAAACGGTTTACCTCCGAGGTATCGTTAATCACTGGGAATAAGAATCACTAATTTTTAATTACACTTAATAGTGCTACAAAAGTGATAATTAAATCATAAGGAACTTGACCTATCTTCTCTTGACCACCCCCTTTTCAAGGAGAATTAGTCAGTTGCCAACAAATGCTGTTCGTGTCAGCATAGGGCAGTTAGATCAATTGGCTGGATGGCTAGTTTGTGATGCAGAGTGATGCCAGCAGCTTGGGTTCAATTCCTGCACCTTCTCAACCTCTCCCCTTGCCTGAGGTGTGGTGATCCTCCTGTAAAACCACTGTGAGTGGTCTCTCCCTGATGAGAGAGCAGCAGTCCTGATGAAAGGTCCCAACCCAAAACATCAACTTTCCTGCTCCTCTGATGCTGCCTGACCTGCTGTGTTCCTCCAGCTCCACACTGTATCAACTCCAACTTCCAGCATCTGCAGCTCTCGTTATCTCCCAGCGCTATGGTCTGTCAGGACTGTGGCAACTCAATTTTTACCTTCTTACCGACAAGGTATTCAGCGAATAAATGAAAAGAATAAGTCAGCAAAATGCCAGTTGTATCTGCCTGTGAAGTTAACTATATCTTGGCTGGTCTAATCATCCATTCTAAAGGATATAAAAGTGCCTCTTGTGGTGCAGTAGCAACCTTTGAGCCAGGAGGCCCAGGTTCAAGTCCCACCTGCTCCAGAGATGCGTGTAATAACATCTGAATCAGATTGTGTAGGAAATATCTGAAGTACAAGAACTCAAACTAAGACTTGAGAATTCAGCATATCGAATATTACCTGATAGCTTTTGTGTGTATAACATTGCAATGCATTATTTGTTTATTCCCAGCAGTGCAGATTTCTTTTTGAGCCTCCTTGATTTGTTATCTGAGCGCTCATTGATTATGAAAGAAGGAAAATCAGTCAAATTATAATGAAGTTCTGTTAAGGCCATTTCTCATACTATAAGCAGAAAGGGACATCCATCAAATTATTCAGTTTGACCACTACATTAAAGTGAAGTGATTTCATGTACTCCAAATAGCTATATGAAAAATGGAGCTGGAGAAGGAGAGGTCTGGAGGGCACCAAATTTTGTTTAAGAGAGGGCTTCTGTAAAAGCTGGTGAAACAGAGGAGTTTGAAAACAGGATTCCAGAAAGCAGACTTCACGTGACATAAGACGTGACTGACGAGAGTCATATCGAGAGACCAAGTTTACACAACAGGCTACAGTTACAAAAAAAATTGGAAATTGGGAGTTTAATTGAAATTACCATCTGCAGCACTGTTTAATTTTTACCATTATCAAAGATCAATATTTGATTTTCTTCAACTGAACTTTAATAGCTCGGACTTTCCATAAGCCCAAAATTGTTTCAAACAAAAAGGAAAAACACCAGCTCAAATTGGCTGCAGTGATTCTCTGACCATAGGTGGCAACATAACCAACATTCGGTCTGAACTGAAAATAATATACATCAAAATGACTGAAACCAGTCACTCAGATCTGTATCCACTGCTCGATTTACAATCTTCTGGAAGTTTCACATACTGGGATGATAGTGGCCTGAAGATTATCCAGCTTAAGAAAATGATCAGACTGGATGTAAGAATACACAGGAACCAGATTTTCAGCAAAGAGGGTGCAAGCTAGAGAGAGAAGGAAATAGATTTCTGGCTGAAGTCTTGAAAGGTTTGCTCCTTCTCTCTCTTGGATTCTCTCAAACTCTCAAAACATCAATTTGGAATAATATGCATTTGTGGAGAACTCAAAAGGGATCAACAAATTTTGATACTGTGGAATGTTAAAAAAAAGCATCAAAAGTAAACAATTGTGGCCTCATGCTAAAATCTAACACATCAAGAACCCCAAGAAATTCTTAATACTATATTAATGCTATTTCATCATAGACTCTGAGTCATTCAGCACAGAAGCAGACCCTTTCGTCCAAGTTGTCCATGCCAACACACTGCAGCAACATGGAACTGCGCCAAGAGGAGGAGGAATACCTCTTCCAAGTGTTCAAGGATAATGGATATCCAAAGAATTGGGTCAGGAGATGCCTACAGGCACAGCATCAGAAAGATTCTACACGCCCTGACACACTCATCACACTACCCTACATTAGGAACACGTCAGAACTCACCACAAGACTTCTACGACCACTGGGCATCAGAGTGGCATACAAACCCACATCAACCCTATGACAGGTGCTCACCCGAACTAAAGACCCACTCCCCGCAATGGACAGGACCAATATCATCTACAAGATCCCCTGCAGAGACTGCGAGAAACACTACATCGGACAAACAGGAAGGAAACTAACAACAAGAGTACATGAACACCAACTGGCTACAAAAAGACATGACCAATACTCACTCATCTCAATCCACATCGACAAGGAGAACCACAACTTCGACTGGGACAACACCAAGATCCTGGGACAGGCTAGGCAGAGACAAGCACAAGAATTGCTGGAAGCATGGCACTCCACGAAGCAGGCTATTAATAAACACATTGAACTCGACCTCATATACATTCCACTACGGAGGAAACCCGGAAGTGAGGCAATCCATCGCAACTCACCCCAGAGTTTAAAAACCAGGCGGGAAAACACACCGACGCTTCATCAGAGGCTGCACGGAGGATGTTACCAAGCACGGTAACAAAACGTCTGCGGAACAACAAACCAGCTCGGCGAGCCAACCTAAATTAGTCCCATTTGCCTGTGTTTGGCCCATATCCCTCTAAACTTTTCCTTTTCCTGTACCTGTCCAAATGTCTTTTAAATGTTGCAACTGTACATGTATTCTTGATTTTTCTTTTTGGACCAGATATTCTGCCATTTTCAAACTTTTTACATCTTTTTGATGTTGCATTTTATTATTTTTCTTGATCGTAGTAAGTAATAAAATTCCTCTTTCAGTCAAGAAAACCTGCTCCTTAATTTTGACCAGGCTTCATGTGTTTTGTGTGTGTTACAGCTACTAGCTGAAAAGAACTAAACATCTTTGTCGCAGCCATCAATGGGGTTGAAAAGAGGGAGTGGCCAGCAAAGCCCTCATTACCTGGCTTTAAAAAGGATACATGTAAATTACAGCCAACGTGGTAAAATTACGTTGCCTAATTCGAGCCAACTGCAAGGTTCCTAGAATGCATTGGTAATGCTCATTCCACCCAGTTTCATTTTTTTCCCGAAAATTAACAGAAGCAATTAATAGCTGAAAGATTCTGCCACAAATTAGTTTCCTTCCCCTCCCAAACCCTATCTTGAAAATGGACTGCTGTGCAAGACTTTATTCCCTGAGAGATTCGCTTTATGGTTTTGCAGCAATCTTCCATTCTGTTTAAACTGAAACTCCTGTTATAAATAGATGTGATGTGAGATTCTCTCAGGATATAATGGGAAGTCAGCTCAGAGCTGATTGGAGAAAAACTCCTGTTGTTTTCACGTCTGTAGACATTCATTGTACAAACTATGTCTATATTTAACGCAGCTTTAATGTGGATTTATTCCTTTCTCTCAGGATTGCTACTTAATAGAGCAATCAAATTGATAATGATATTTTATATTTATATTTAGAAGCGTGATGGACAATTCACGGTCATCCAGCTTGTTGGAATGCTCAGAGGAATTGCCTCAGGAATGAAATATCTTTCAGACATGAACTACATACATCGGGACCTTGCAGCAAGGAACATTCTCGTGAATGGCAATTTTGTCTGCAAGGTCTCAGATTTTGGGTTGTCAAGAGTTCTGGAGGATGACCCAGAGGCTGCCTATACAACCAGGGTGAGTGGACACATCAAACAGCATTCACTGGCACTTCAACACTACATTTACGAATAGTGCTAGCCCCGGCTTAGTGATAATCACTCTCACTTGGAAGATGCTGGGTTCAACCCCCACCACTGAGAATCAAAATCTTGATTGCCTCTTCCAATGAAGTAGTGAAGGCGACTGTGTAGTGTACTTGGAATAAAAATGATAAATGGTGAGCTCTGTCATCAACAGTCCCACGCTGTCAGCACTCTTAAAAATAGGAATGAGAGAGCAGTATTAGAGAGCTAGAAACACTATGTTAGACAATAAAATGCAAATTAAATGTTTACAGAAATTTCTGAGTGTTCAAAATAGTCATTCTTTGGTAACATAGAAATGGAGATGCAGCAGACTTCAAGGAAGGGCAGTCTGGTTAAATAGAGCAGCCTCAAGAATGTAGTATAGACATCCAAAACCTCAAGGCTTCAGGGTAGGCAAAATCCATGGGAGTGGAATAGCACTGGCATGAGACCATGAGAGCAGGAGCTATTGTATAAAACAGGCTACAAAAATCGATGGTGCCTTCTTTAACAGAGGATGTTGAACAGAAAGCCCCATCTTCCCTCTCAATTGGTCATAAAGGCAATACAAGAACAATAAAGAATTTTAGGTTGCCCCAAGGTTGTGAAAGGTGTTACATAAATGCAAGTCCTCTCTCTCTGTCTTTCATTTGAACTTCCTCCCTGCGAAGTCTCTAAAATTACCTTCAGTTTGGAAGCTATAATATCTGAATTGGCCTGGTCATCTCAATAGCTGTCTGCCTAGTTTTAGTAATCAAAAAAAAAAATACCCATGAGACTTGTGGTCAATCTGGAGTTTGGAGCTAAGAATCTCCAATTAATAACAAACTTTTTATAAATATTTAATTCTTGGAACTTTTAATTATTCATATCTAGTAAACTGATGTGGACACAGAATCAGAGAAGCTTACAGCAGGGAAGGATGTCATTCTGCTGACTGTACCCAGAAACTGATTAGTTGAAAGAGCTGTCCAGTTTAGCCTCATGCCCCATGTGTCAAGTTGCCTTTGAAAGGACATGTGGAATACGGTTGCCAACTCAAAGTGAAGCTGTTCCAGGTTTTGTTTTCCCTCTCCGAATGCAGAGGCATAACTGATTGATTGATCCTTCACTGAGTGGTGCAAGAAATGTACGTATTCCACCACTGTCCACCTTTTAAGCTGAAACGGAAGCAACAGCAGGAACACAGCAGCAGTGTTGCATACCTGAGGTCATTCCGTTCACATTACTTATTCTATGAGTTATCTTAGTCAACCAAACAAAGAACAATAGGGAGTTTCATTCAGTTACTTGTCAGATCACGTCACCCTTTAGCGCACACAGCTTCTGTTCTGCCTACGTCACATGCTTTAGCGAGGAAATAGCTGGCTGGTTTAAACTCCTTTATTTTGCAAACCCTTTTCCTCCTGTCAGGCATCAACGAGAGAGACTGGTTCATTTAGTGTGAAAGCCTTTGCACATTTTGTTGTAAAAGTAGCAAGATGCTTCTGACTTCCTCAGAATCAGATTCTTTCAACTACTATGGAACCTGCTTCCATCACTCCTTCAATGGGCAAATCTCACAATCGTTTTTCTAGATTTTTTGATAATTGTCTTATCAGAGTTCTCATTACTGATGAATTTGTCACACAAAACAGTTCCCCCCTCCTTCTATCAAAATCTCTCATTTTCATAATCTGTTAGTACATAGACAAGGTTAAGATCAAACTCAAGTAGAGGAATCCACCTTCAGCAATCTTTCCATGTAACCGAAGGCTCTCAGCCCCTTGTAACATCCTGGTAAGTGTTCTTTCCAAGATCTTGGTATCATTTCCAAAAGATGGAGTGCCCAGAATCGTACACAGCACTTCAGATGAGGCTACAGAGATTTACAAAGGCTTAACTTAATTTCCTTGTTTTTAATGTAGACAAAGCCCCCACTAATAATTCAAAACACCGAATTCATCCTCTTAACTGCTTTAGCACCATTTCTTCACCGCCACTCAGTCAATATCCAAGATTTCCCTGTCTAATTATGAAATTATATGCACACACAGATAATCATTTTACATTTATCTTTCTTTGCTTGTAAATTTAGTGACTGTGTCTTAAACTCATGCTTGCATGTGCCTTTAGGGAGGAAAGATCCCCATCCGATGGACAGCCCCAGAAGCTATTGCCTACCGCAAGTTCACTTCAGCCAGTGACGTATGGAGCTATGGGATTGTTATGTGGGAAGTTATGTCATACGGAGAGAGGCCTTATTGGGAAATGTCCAATCAAGATGTAAGTAACAAAAAGCCATGATCTTGTTTCAACTTTGTACACACACATTGCTGCAAATTTTAAGTGTGAGACATTTGTAGCAATGTTGTAAAAGCATAAGAATGTCTATTGTACTCTAGGTTTGGTCTCTACCAACTTTCTGCCTTCCATCTCTGTGAAAGCATTGACATTTTGTGGAGATTCAGATTATGGTCTGGTCTTACACATCTGTCAGTTATTTACAGAGTGAACTTCAACAGTTTTGCATTCACAGGCCATTCAACTGAATGAGACATCACAACAAATTCTAATTTTATCTGCACCCAATGCCCATGTACCTTTTACAATGTTTCCAAGTTGGGAATCATCGACTGACATCTTTGATAGTTATCACTCTCGCTCATCAAGAGACACTGAAAGCAACTATAGCACCTTTATTACCATACGGACTGAGAAAACGAAATTCAATCTCTGAATGTATCAGGGACCTAGCCACAAAAACTCATTTAGACGTTTGTTTTGCTCTGGAGTACAGACCAGGAAAATACCACTTAGCTCATCAACCACCACTGTCACTTTATCTCCCAAGTAGGCAGACAGTTGGAAGGCAAAACCTCCAGTGACAGAAACCATTTTAAAACACCTCCCTAATATATTGTCATTGCAATCAAGTTATTGCATTTTAATCAGTGAGTCCCAAACAGTGGGTTGCATAACAAGTAGTAATTTTGAGTAAATGATTATTTCTAACGAGTTTACAAGTTGTATTCAGTCAAACGGAATCTTGTTACCAAATACCAAGAAAGCATAGATTACAAGCCTCCTCCATAAATTATGCATCATTTTATAGAGGAGAACCAAATAAGAGGGAACAGCTCAGACATGATCCCAAATGGCCTACTTGAGACCTGCAAAGTGGATTCCTAGAATAAACAACTAAATTCTGTTACAGAGAAGAAATTGAGATCCAGTGGGCCAACAGACTATTTTCATCCAAGCCATTTTCTTATCATTCTGTATACCTAACAACTGTTGCAATAATTAAACAACTGTCGACTAACAATGGTCACACTATTTTGGAATTAATTCAGGTTATAAACAAACGGATAAAACAAAATACTGCGAATGTTGGAAGTAAAAACTCAGCATCTCTGGAGAAATGTCAATGTTGGTTGACTATATCGTTCTCCATGGATACTACCAGACCTGAGTTTCTCCAGGACTTTCTATTTTTGCTTTATTCCAAAGAGAGAGTTTCCTCCAAAACTGTCACAATGATTTGCATAAACTGATCTATTTCTTCCTCTCAGTCCATGTTTGTAGAATAATTTGTGCACAACGTTCAAACTATTGCTGTCACTGATTGAGATGGTGTCAGTGCGTCATTGTTAGTTATTCTCTGAGAAGATCTATTTTAATTCATAATCCAGCTATTACCGTCATGATCCAGCAAAAATATATGCATTCCCCTGAATTACGATTGAAGGTTAATCTGAGCGCACTCACTGAAAGCTAACTGACTGTCCCTAAGTGTTGACTGGAATATTCAACACAGCTAATAGTTTCTTCAAAAATCAAAAAAAGTACCTCATGATTATTCATATCACACATTATTCAGGCCTGCTGTATTGCCTGTTAGTTTTGTTTAGCTCTATTTGTGGCCTATGAACCATGATCATTGAGCAGTTCATTGGCCATTACTGCAAGGTTTGTAAAATAATTTGTGAACAACGTTCAAACTATTGCTGTCACTGATTGAGATGGCATCATTGGTGACATTACTGCAAGCACCAGAGACCCTGTGGGTAACAAATGTTTCGTAAGTAAAAGCCAGGGTAAAACTGTTGCATTTTCTGCAGGTGATTAAAGCAATTGATGAAGGATATCGCTTGCCAGCACCAATGGATTGCCCTGCTGTCCTTCATCAGCTGATGCTAGACTGCTGGCAAAAAGCACGTGGAGACAGACCCAAGTTTGGTCAGATAGTGAACATTCTCGACAAGCTGATACGAAACCCCAGTTGCCTCAAAACTCTAGCCATTGATGCAGCTTGGTAAGATTTAATCAACGTTAAATGTATAAACACAAAGCCTAGCTTCGAAAGGCCAGATATATGATTAAAAGAAACTCACATTGAGATGCTAGGAAAGGTTTTCGGCTCCTATTCACCAGAATTTCTTTTCCTGTGTATATACAGGTCAGGCAATTCCTTACAAGATCCATGTACTCCAGACTCATCAGCTATTACTACAGTAGATGAATGGCTTGACGGTATCAAAATGGGCCAGTACAAGGAGAACTTTGCTTCAGCTGGTTATACCACACTGGATACTGTTGTGTACATAAACAGCAGGTACTGTATGAGTTGGTAAATTATTTTTATTTACTAGGATACTGAAAATGGTACTAAAAAGTACATTTGCACCATTTTTAATTTGCATGGGTCAGCATAGTCAACCTTTGATTTGATAACTAATTCCTGTTACATTATAACTTCCCGAATTTATTCCTTACTTCAGCCAGTCATACTGGGCACGATTACAAATGCAGTCCAGTGCAATTCCTTGCTTTAAGAAAGAAATGAAAACAAGTTTCAAAGGCTGCAAGAAATAAAGCGAGGGAATCAAAAACTGCTTCGCAAGGCGTTTTTGACTCGATTTAACCTGGCAAAAAGTTTAACTGCAAAAATGCAATTTTGTTCCAAACCCAAATAGGCCTGAGGGGGCAAACCTTTTGATTCAACACAGCTCTGTTACTATGAGCAGTTCTTTTCTCCCCATCTGATTTCTTTTTGCTCATCTGGAGATGAAGTTTTGAGATTAGTTGGTTAACCAGCTGCCAGAGAGAGTAACCAAGTCCTGGAACTGACATCTGGTCAACCAAAACATAATTTAAATTTCAATTGCCATCAGGCTTTATTCTGCCTTGACAATTAGCAAACATGTTTACCAAAACATGTTTCTCATTTCTTCATCGGAGAAAAAGTACTGTAAATTTGAACATTTTAATTACACATATCTCTGCTAATTTGTAATGAATATTCTGTGGATGAGCTCCTATTATTCACATTAAATGACTTCCCTTTGAAGAGATTTCGCTTGTTGGGTTCCAATTTGGCTGTACATTTTATTTAAGGCAAATATGTGCTTTCTGTGCTATTTTTAGTGTCCTTGATGAAAAAGTTTGAACTTTGTAGCAAAAAGAAATGCACATGACAGATCTTCTCCCTTAATTTTTCCGTAGTAACAGGCAGAGTGGTACACAGAACCACCTGCAATCTCTGCGGACATATTCTATGCCAACCTCTTTAATTAGTTCCCCTCTACATAGAGACCAAGAATAGCCGATTCCAAAGATATATTACATCCCAGAAGAATTTATTGCTTTGTAGAGATCAGTGAACAAATATACAAAAATGATAAGTGTTCCATGCCAAGACAATCTCTCGCCACTATATTTCTCATCACTGACTAGAATTCTTATCTCAAAGCCCTCATTTATTAAATTTGCCTCACCATACCTCATGCACTTTTACACTAAGAGGCTTTGCCTCGGCCCTATGTCCTGTTACTTCATTTTGCACCTTTTTTTTTTTAGGAATCACAGCTTGATTTAGTTGACCCCAACTTCAATCCCCTCCCCAACCTTATCATAGACATTGAAATGGTCTACAATGTAAACAAATAACATTTAAATGTTAAGTGCTATATATTGACTTTGGGAATTAATGTATCAACATTTTTGTTCTTCAGTGCCAAATTCTTGTTTCAACATGCCCAAATATTCAGAGTGAAGCGCGTGAGAGTTGGTATTGGCCTATCGGAATTAGCACATCGTTGGGAAAAACATGTAAAAAAAAAAATGATATTGCAGATTGTCTTAATATGTCACTCTAACTGATTCTTTCTGGCCAATATCTAGTGACCTCTGCAGAATTGGAGTGACAATAGTCGGACACCAGAAAAGGATCCTGTGGAGCATTCAGAACCTTCACACCATGGCCAACCAGATGCATGGAACACACATCCAAGTGTAACAGACTCCTTGCAACTAGGCATTGTGAGTTGGACTCTCAAAAAAAAAGAGAACCTACCAAATGCTTGGCTTCCTTCCTCTTGTTAACAGTTCCTTTATCACAGGTGAAAACAAAACAGCCTTTCTTGAGAACACACATGCACCATTCATACATCATGCGACGGTCATTCCATTGAAGAAAATATTCATTATTGGCACATTCCAGTCATACTATTTTTTGTGAAAGGAATAGATAAGAAAAATGTGAAGATGATAATCAAGGTTTAACAGAGCAAAGTATAGTTTCCAAATCAGAGATGTTTTTGCACTCTAGTGGAATCTTTATAACAGCCAGCAACAGTGATCTATCTCCTATTTATAGTTCCGTTGAAATTTCATCTGACCACTTCTAGAGGCTGCTGTCTTTACTAGGTTGAAAGCAGCCTAAAATCACAATAAAGATACAACCCATATGTTTCATCAATGAGAAATGATGTCATGACATCCTCTGTCAAGAGGGAAACGCACTTAGATCATTGGGATTACACTGGAAATCCAGTTTTGACACCAACCTGAATTGATAATTCCCAAATATCCACAGATTGAGTGAAAGTAGAAATGTCTGCCATAGTTCAGGTAGTTGAAAATCTTTTATATTCACTTTTAAATTAGGAAAACATGGTGGAGACAAAAGACACTGAGAAAGAAGAATGGGAAGAAATAGGAGGTGAACTACTGGTTATTGATTAGGCAATGTCAAGTGTGAATCTTGCAGCTTTATTACTGAGTATAGGATTTGCCCGGTTCCTATGAATCAAACAGCATATTAACTGACTGAACCAGGTGTAGGCTGTGGATGAAGTTAATCACTGACAACAAATGGGGAAATAAAAACTGAACCTTGGTTATTTTATACAATGAGCCCATGGATTCAAATCTACATTTCCAGTTTTGTCAAATTCCCAAAATGCAGTTTGGATACCAGTTTCGGCAGGTTGTGTTCGGTTTCACTTATTTTAAATGAATGGACTGGAAAACAAATTGCTAATGAGAGGGAGCTGTCAAAAAGAAAGAACAAATGGAAACAAGTGTCAGGATTGCAAAATGCATCAGTGATGACAAAGGAGAACTATGAAAAATAGTTGTTTGGATTCAAACTCGATTTTCTGCTTTAAATCTCAAAGAGAGGTGGATTGTGATTTGAGAGCCAGTATAAGAGAAAAATCTGATTGGATCATTAAAAACAAGACTAAATATTTGCCCTTGACGTAAAAAAACTCCCATCTATGAACAGATGCTATTTTCTCAGCAAGTACAAGACTATGCTTTATAACATGTATGGAGTTGTGGAGTAGTTAACATTTTCTATATTGCACACAAACAATGCTTTGACAATAGGTTTACACTGACTTCTATTTTTTCCTCCATTTACTTTATGTTGACTGAATGTTCGAAAGTGAAGGGAGCAGATTCGTTCATAATTTGCCACCCTCCAAATTGTGTTCAATTTAATAGCTTGTTGGAGACCTGACCAAATTGGAGGAGACGTCTGTGGGGATGCACACTGAAAGTAGGAGAACCACAAAAATTGAATTCACGCAGCCCTACAGTCAGTTCAGGCATGATTTCTTCTCGATTCTAAAGTTATAGCCATTGCATCTCCCTATACTATAATCGCACAAAGATGGAATTAAGGCATCAAATAAACCTTTGACCATGGCTTCAAGAAAACTGCTAAGTCTCCTCATTACAAAGTTTGGGAGTGTGGATAGCCTTTCCATTTCATATTTTCCTCTTACGAGTGAGTAAGGAAGTGCCAGATATCTATTCTAAGTCTATTACATTTGCACAAAAACATCTATTAGATTACAAGCAGCCAGGAGTCAATAGAAAGACCAAAACTTCAGCTGGGAGTTGCAGGGACTGCTTCTATTGTGCAAAAGACCTCTTAACCTACTTGTGACCATCATGAGATTCCTTGAAATCTGCCTCATCATGGAATAAACTCAGTTTCTGAATTGCAGAATAAATGCTCGAACCTTCAAAGGGCTGTTATAGATTGAGTCGAAACATAGTTCTGTCAATGAATAAAACTGTCTCATCGATGTTATCAGCCACATTAACTCACTTAATTACATTTATCATTGAGAAACACTAAAATGCCAAGCGTACCTATGGAACTTTACCAACTTTAGGCTGTTTTAGACAAAATAGAAATCATACACAAGTAGGAAGTTTAAATTTTATTAACATATCTGTGTTTGCTTCATATGTGACATTTTCTCAGATCGTTATTATGCTGTGGTTTGAAAATTAAAGGTGAGGGGTGGTAGCTCTATGCATATACAATTTAGTTATGTATAACAGACAGAGGAAGTCTTCCTGTGTAAAAATAATTTTCACGTCCCCTGGCCTAAGTTGTACCTATGGCTAATCATTTCCAAGAATACAGAAATGAAATGAAATGACAACATCCAGGAGGAAGCATATTTCTAATGACAACGTTGTGATGGTTTGGGACAAGAAGCAGGTTCAAAAAAGTGCAAAAAAATGACAAATGTTCATGTGAATTGAATACAACAATGGCGTTTGTTAGCATCCTCCTTGTGATAAAGCTTATGAGATAGTTGTGTGCAGATTTCTAGCAGCAAACAATGATAACCAATTGCATTTAACTCCATATGCTAGACTTTTTGAACAAAAATTTGAGAGGAATTACTTTCAATATCCTTACAAGGAAGTGGTCTTTTTGTTTGCGTTAATGCGGCAATTAAATGTATGGCAGTTTTGATACCCAGGAAGGAGTTGCTATCTCTGGAATCTTCACTGGAATCTAATTGGCATGACAATATGATGATAATGTGTAAATGTGCGTGCAAGAAAACATGTAGGTCTACCAGCTGCTGGGAGCACTTCGATCTGAAGTTTTCTGCAGGCCATATGTGGCATGCTGTGGCCAAGAAAGAGACCTCTGAAATCCAATGGAGTGTTTGGCAGTCTCATCTTTTCACACTGATTGTATAACTAAACTGGCATCATGTGACCTTCTAAATCAAACCTGAACCAGAGTGATTAGAGTGACCAAGTGTTGCTGCACATTCACATTGTTTGTAGGAATAAGATGACGACACTTCAGGTGCAGCATACCCACACTATGGAGAAATATACAGCCACATTGGTATTAAATAAAGAATGAGTGAGAAGCTATCAGAGTAAAAGATGCATATCAAACAGTTTAAAGAGGAAGTAAGATGGTTCAATTCGCTGATAAATGAACTAGTTTCACAATGTGTTCACCTAATTCAAAGCAAATTAACAGAGATAGGTTTCAATGTAACTTTACTTGTATCAGACTTTAGACAACTTAAAACCCTAAATACAAGAGGTTTTTAACAGTGCAAGACTACCATTTTGTAATAGCACCATGTTGACGGTAGAACAAAAGGAAGTGAATTTTGTACCATATTGTATAAAATGTACAGTGTGACTGATATAAAAGTATAGAATGTTTATAGTTGTGAATTTTTAAATTACTAAACTGAACCGGCTCCATCACTAAGAGCAGAGTGACCAAACAAAACTGCTGCGGTGCCATAGGAAAAGTTTGCAAATTTGTGAAGAAAATAACATTCATGTTAGGACAAGGTTAGCAACTGACCTGTGTGTTATAAAGTTTCATTTAATAATATACTTAGGGCTGTGTCAATCAAATGATTGTAATTCAAGTATCAAATGAAAACTGGAACTTCAATGTAACTGGTGAGCCTGCCATTGAAACAGCTGCTATATGCGTGGTTCAGTACACCAGATCGATTCTCATCTGCACTACAACAGTGGCTATACTTCAAAAGTGTTTCGGTGACTGTAAAGCACTTTGGGATCTGCTAAAACAACAGCATTGAAGGTTCCCTCTGGTGTTCTTTGCAGACCATGTTGTACATGAAGTGTAATGCAAAAATTATTTTAACTCTCTTCCCTGGCTCAAAGCACTCCACAGCCGTCACCATTCTACAAGGCATAATGTTCCGCCCCCTAGAGGTGGTTAAAAGGGGAAATAATTGGGCGAATTTGCTGTGGAGAGAAACTCATCCCTTTCTTGCCACCTCTGCAATTAAATGCTGAGTAAGAAGGTCCCTGGGTGACTTTGAGATTTTTTTTGAAGAAAGTCAACCTGTTCAGGAATGTTATCGCACACCTTGGGAGCAGGCTGGACTTGAACTCGAGACTCCTGGTCCAGATAAAGGGACACTGCCACAGCGCTACAACAGCATTCAAAGCCTACTACATGTGGTATTCCCAGGCAGTCTCCCATCCAAGTGTGAATCAGGTCCAAGTTTGCGAGATCAGGTGAGATTGGACATTTTCAGAATAGTATAGCCGTAAGCCATGGGTAATAATTAATGCCTTTATATGGTCAATTGATAGCAATTTAAATGCCTCGACTCACCACTTCCCTGATTACTTGGCAGGCAATAAACGATCAACTGGGAAAACAGGATGATCTGCCTGTCAATTTTAGGGAGCCTCCAATTTGGTACAATTCAGAGGCACAGATTGAGGAGGGTAGTGGCCTGTGAAAGCCACCACCACCCTCTTTCCCTGATCTCCGACATCACTCTCCTGGTACAAAATAATAGCTTTGGTCACTGGATCCCTGGATTAGGTCTTAACCAGAGATCCTCGGGACCTCACCTACGCATTGCCTACCAGTTTATGGTATGGAGTTATCTCAATGGCGAGGACAGAAACATAACGTGCTTGCCCCAATACTTTGGCCAAAAAAAAAGGACAACTTCAGTGAGTAGATGTCCTACCAGGATATTCCAAGTTAGGAAAGCAGATAAAATGTTACAATGGTCTTTGTGCCCTGGAATATGACTGTGGGAAAGCTTAAGAACATCTATGCATCCCACTCCTGTTTATTGCCCAGCAACACCTGGAAAAATGTGCATTAAAGGTGAAACTTTGATCAGGCTCGACTATAAAAGAAGATTGTTATTCATTCATTCTCAGCCTTCTGTATGACAATAGCATTTAGTTGGAGGGAGGTAGAATGGTGACTACCTGTGAATTTGTGCTCAGACTGGAGTCATCCCCTCCAACGCGGCATGGGAATCCCTAATATAAGTGCCACTTCGGTAAAAATAATTCTTTTTTGTAATCCTGACAACTCCTTAGCAAGATTAACGTTTATGGTGGGTGCTGTATCCCAAAGTGCCTCATGGCTCAGAAGGTTAGGACCAGTTTAATGGCTGTTTCAATGTGATTCATGCATTATGAAATTCTCTATTGCATCATCAAAACAGTCAGTTGGTACAGCCCTAAATGCTGATGAGCCTGTTTTCAGCCTGAATGTGAGAGATATGAGACTATGGCCTTTTTACCATGTATGTATTAATTTATGCTTCTTAATTTGTGGGCTTGGTTCTCTGTTTACTGTATCTAGTGACCATTGTTCCTCAATTTTGCTTCAAGGAGTTCGCTGGTGGCACATCAGCTTTGTTTTAATTTTTATGTCGCTGTAATAAATATGCAAATATTTTTGATTTTTTTTCCACCTACAAGTCTTCAGTCTCCAAGTTATTGAACCTTGTTTCAACAAAGTGGAGGAAAGCTTCACTTTCCACCTCATGTTTAATGTAGAAATTTTCTAATAAGTAATTTGCTGGGCAAGATAAGAGCTAAGGACACGAATCAATGCGAGGGATACTCATTTTATATTTTCCTTCAAAAAGGAATAACAGTTGTTGGTATTGGCAATAAAAATGTTAGATTGGTGAAGAAGGGATGACTTGATTGCTGCATATTGAATGGCTTTATCTGGTACTCACTCTGTCCCAGAAGCTGTACACATAAGGTGATGTTTGACGCTCAAAAGTGGAAATAATTTTCATTCCTGAGCAGAGCTGCAATGTACAGATAATGTGGAAAAAAGCATAATCCAAATCAACAAAAAAAGTTAACGTCCAACATTATCTGATCTTCTCATCCTCATATATAATTCCTCAAATGTGTTCCATAGGTGGGAACATGTTTAGCTGGGAGGACTTTCTTCTGTGGCATATCCTGGTCAAGCCTATGCCAATGAACTTCAATGATCAAGATGCCCCAATGTGAGTGACTCATCCCTTCAGTTGTTTCATCCCTGTACAGAAGTCAGAGATCAGATTAAAGCTCACCAAAATGGCAACAGAGACAGACAAAATTTCTAAGCACCCAACCCTATGAATCTTTCAACAGTTGAAGGATGTCCAGGTTAGGTGAACTGGCCAAGCTAAATTGCCTGTAGTGTCCAGGGGTATGTAAATTGGGTGAATTAGCCATGGGAAATGTTGGGTTACAGGGAAAGTAGAAGGGAACGTCTGGGTGGGATGCTATTTGGAGGGGGCAGTTTGGACTTGTTGGGCCAATTGGCCTGTTACCACACTGTAGGGATTTTATGATTCTGTGAGCTCTGCATTACCGGTGCCCTCTTATCCATGAGAAACCCAGGCCCTATTGGGGAAACCTATTTGTGCCCAAATAGCACAGAACTCAACTAGTTCAGTTCACAAGTGTGAAAACGTATTCAATAACTGCAGTGACACAGAGCCACACCTGGGATATTCTGAGAATACCAACCAAGAGAAATATTTTGGAAAAAAAATTGAAGGCAAATCCATAAGGATTTCTTAACCAAGAAGATCTAAAGACAACACACATCCTATATTCATTTTACTCAAACTGTGCTTTTATCACACCAGTAGCAAACTTTCATTTGCAATTTATAGAAGAACTGAAAACTGCTTTGGAGATTAATAGTTCTGTAAACATCGATTGGAGTGTACAGTTGGCCCCACATTTCTTCAATCTCACTTCAGTCGAAATTATTTAATGTCTCTGCAGTAATCATGGGGACAGGGAGCACCACCAAAATCCCTTAAGGAGCCAATTTGCCTATGCCAGAACATGATACCTGTTGTATAAACAAGCATATATTCAGCACACCAATGATATCCTGCTGTGTTAGAGCTCCAAATGCCACTTTTAAAGTAGTGCATTCCTTCAGAAAGTTCTAATGGCCTTTTATTTGTTGAAATCAGGAAGCCTCTATATCAAGTTAACAATTTTGCGATCTATCAACAACATCTGTAGTGTGAATATGGAGGGCGAAACGGTGTGAATCGGAGTTAAATCTGGATTAATGTGCAGGTGTCCAATTAAGATCACTGACATTTTAACAGCAGGCTAGCTTTTGGACAGCAAACTGCTTCTCACTTAATTGGCTGTTTTGATATGCAACAGGGCCAATCACCATTCCTAGTGATAAATACTAATTTGTACCCATCTATCACCATTGGGTGGAATCCAACATTAGCCATTAATCTACTTGAATTACACAGAATCATCTGTCAAAGACAGGCACAAATTCCCATTATCGAATGGCAACGATGAACAAATGTTGGGCCTCTGGTCTCCATCCACTGGAGCAACTTCATCAAGACCAAGAGATAGTAAAACTGCAGATGCTGGAGTCAGAGATAACACAGTGTGGAGCTGGAGGAGCACAGCAGACCAGGCATCAGAGGAGCAGGAAAGTTGACATTTCAGGTCAGGTCCTGCTGTGTTCCTCCAGCTCCACACTTTTTCATCTTCATCAACACCAAATGTGATCTGCAAAAGGGGGAAGATTAAAGAAATGAGAAAGTCAGAAATTAGACCCAACACACAAACCCACAAATTTAATGAAGGTAGAAAACAACTCTGGCCACAGAAAGCAGACTGATCTTTCACGTATTTCGCAGGCTCCAGGTCTTCATTTTAAAAGTGACTTTATTATTATTACCAAGTTGGAAAACCAGCAGGTGGTAACAGGTAAGACAGGCTGAGTTTATAATGGAAGTGTCCTCAGCATGGCTTGTGGGTGAGGAGAAACAAGATTATTGTATCTGAACAATGTGTCCTGTCACATCACAACTGGACTCCGTAATTCCCTCCTATTTCCCACTTCTCCCTCTCCACCACAACTGGCAACCTCCTGAAAGATCAGAATCTCGCTCTCAGCCATGACTACAATCTCTCCCACTAGGCCTTCAAACCAGCTCAGCTTGATTTTCATCCAACACATAGCCGGTTCATCTATCAAGTTAGCCGTGGGCGATATTGCTACATAAGTTTTAAATATGCTATCCAAATCAAAATCTATGGGAAACCAATTCACTTTCTGTGTTATTTGTCTAACTCCCGAAAGCTCTGGTGACTTTTGTTTGGGAAAATAATAGAAGTAGATGTCTTTGTAAATGCGTGAGGGAGGGTTTCAATGGATTTCTCTCAGAGCTGACACAAGATCAAATGTGAATCTTTTATACAAGAAAAAAGTTCCCCTAAAAGTTCTTGGCTGCATTATTTTGAAAATGTCACCAAGAGTTCACTGGCCCATCTAGCCAAAGTTCTCAAAACAAAATGTAATAGCATCAAAAAATTGTAGGTGCAGAATTTAACTCATTCGACACAAGTTCAGACTTTTCTGAAAACCTAATATTTTCAACGTGTCACTGTGCTCACCATGCTGAGCACACTTCGTGCAGCCTCTAAGTGCACACTGATAAAAGAGAGCTTGACACCTCAGGTTAATGCTTTGTGATGACTGAAAGGCTCTTTACCACCAACACGTTGCAGCATATAATGGGAAACAACTTAAATAAACTCCAGTGTTCCCTTCATTTTCACAATGATATCATGGGCAATGTGTTGGCTTTCTATATTTCACGTGAGGATGTCAGGAATTTAATAACTAAATGCAATCAATCACTGTTAGATAAGAGTTTACAAACCAGAATGGATTTGAAGCTCTATATAACCCCATCTCAGCTGACAGCTTTGTGGAGGGTGGTAAAACTACCCAACAGCCTCATTTGCTTAGCTCCAGTATCAATGGTGGCTCAAGAGATTTAGCAGTCTTGGGGGATACACACTGTCAAACGCAGGCAAAGATGAACGATGATATGAGTGGGGAGAATGGAAGATGGCATCAGCAGGAGCCTGGATCTAAAACATAGTTGGAAGATGCTCTCTCTCCTAATTAGCTGTACAAAAAAGAAAATTCAGTCATTGTCCCAAGGATTATTGGTCTGCTCCCAAAACCCCTGAGAATCTGACTGCATAAAATGCAGTGCACGCTGCTGTCAATCCCAGTCAAAATTAACAAAAGAGGTTCCAAGACAAGTATTAGGTCCTGCATTCACATCTTTGCAATGGGCCAATGTTAGTTCTAGGTACCTTCGGAATGTCAAGAGGAACTTGCATCAATGAGGCAGGTGGTATGTTTCTGATTCTGTACTGTGGAGGCTAAAACTTTCAAAGATGAAGGAAAATCTGAATGTGTCTACAATTTTACAGAAATAAAAATTTGATCTGTTGGAACACATCACGTTAATGCATTTGAAATTTATCAAAAGCTTTTAAAATAGTAACCAAAAGAACTGCAGATGCTATAAATCTAGAACAAAATCAATGTTCCTGAAAAAGGCCAGCAGGTCTGGCAGCATCTGTGAAGGGATAAACAGAGTTAACGTTTTGGGTCTGGTGACCCTTCGATTCTAAGGAAGGGTCACCGGACCCGAAACGTTAACTCTGTTTTTTCCTTCGCAGATGCTGTCAGACCTGCTGAGCTTTTCCAGCAACTTTGTTTTTGCTTTTAAAATAGTAATTGTCAAATAACTCAATCTTTTACAGTACATGTTTCATTAACAGAAAAATGGAACAATCGGAACTGGAAAAGGCTAGAAATCATACTGGTTTTATGGAAGTGAGAAAGGATAAGAAAGACCAACAGAGAACGCATGTGATTTGGTGGAATGCAAAGGAGTTTAATGATAAAGAGGGTGATGGGTGCAAGGCAAGACAGGATTGCAGTGGAACACAATTAGAAAATGAAGCAAATAGAGCTTTTTTTTTAAAAAAGAAAGTGAATCAAGTATCTTGATATAGAGGTGAAGTTATGACACTATATGCACAGTTGAATGTACAGGTTCTTGAACTAAGTTTGTGACAAGTGACACTTTGTAAGTGTGAAGTGGTTCAACTGCACCACTCTGCAGTTCCACTTCATCCTCTGGCTCATTCGTTTCTGAGGAAGGGTCACAAGACCCAAAATATTAACTCTGCTTTTTCTTCACAGATGCTGCTAGACCTGCTGAGCTTTTCCAGCAACTTCTGTTTCTGTTTGTGACACTTATAAAGGACAGTGTTCAAATTTATACATAAAAGCTGAACAACTGTGCATGGAATACTGGCTGAGTCTAATGAACTAATTGGCCTGTTGTGGAAGAAAGTAATACCTCCTTCTCATACTTGATCATAAGTATTGATTGAAGACACTTTGCCTGACCATGAGTCCTGACTTGACTATACAACAAAAAAAACTTTGGATTTGAGAAATCAGAACCAAAGCAGAAATTGCTGGAAACGTCTCGGCAGCCTGGCAGTGTCTGTGGAGAGAAATCAGAGTTAATGTTTTGGGTCCAGTGACCCTGTCAAAGTCAATGCCATTTCATACCATGCTAAATTTCATCAGAGGCAAGTGAAAAGATAATGAAAACTAACTTTGAAATACGCAGAATGGCAATGCAATAGGAAAAGCAGAACATTCTGCAAAAACCCAGTAAATCAAGCTGCGTCTATGGAGGGAGATATATATTTTAAACAGCTTGCACTTTTATGGCTTAGGCAGATAGTGGAAGTCAGAAAAATTCCTGGCTTTGTAAGCTTGTCTTGGAAGAAAGTGATTGCAAAGACAAGATCTCCAGGGACTAAATGTGAACTGCAGCTGGGTTGTCACCTGAAAATATCTAAAAATGGTTACAGCGGAGAAGTAGATCATTTCAACAATCATTCCAGTACTGGCTCTCAAATTAGCACTATGTGAATTGCTCATTTTCCTGCCTTTTCCCTGTACCCTGAACATTTTTTTTCTTTACCTGACCATCTAATTCCCTTTTCACTGCTTTAATTATATTTATCTGCATCATAAATTCTGGCAGTACATTCCAGACCATAACCACTCACTTTCCTCACATCACTGTTGCTTCTTTTACCAATTACTTTAAATCTGTGCCCCTTGTTCTCACGCCTTTTATGAGTGGGATTAGTTTCTCCTTAAATCCAGATCCTAGATGTTGACTGCCTTTGCTTCAATATCCAGGGAATAAGAACCAGGGAAGGTTTTTCCTGGAGCTCAGGTGTTTCAAGGCCTAAAAATTCGTTGGAGTTCTCAGGATAGCTGGATAATAGTGCAGGAAATGGTTCACACATGGTCAAGGGCTCTATCAACCATGGTGGAAAGGAATCTTCGGAGGAAAAAACACCGAGAGCACCTATCTCCTGGTTTCAAATCGTCTGCTGCTGAAACCGCTTTCTGGCTTTGTTGATTTCTAGACTTGATGACTACAATGAAATCTCAGCTGGCCGATCATGTTCAGTCCCCTGTAAACTCTATGTCATCCAAAACTCTGCTGCCCGAGATTTAAATCACAGCATGTCTCCTGTTTCTCTACTATCTTTGTACTTGCTGACTTACATGTGCCTATACTCTGGTTTAAATTTTAAAATTCTCACCCTGGTTCTCAAATCCCTCCTTGCCCTTCATGTCTATGATATTAACGCAGCCCACAAACCTCCAAGATATCCACAATGCTCTAATTCTAGCCTTTTTTGCATTCTCAATTATAATTGCTCCACCATTGATAATCATAACTGCAGTTGCCTATGCTTCAATCTCTATAATTCCATTCTTATACCTCTTAGTCTCTCTCCTGCAATTTCCTTCTTAAATACCATTTTTAAAGCCTACTTCTTTGATCAAGATTTGGTCATGATTGCCTTAATAATTCCTTATGTGGGCTTGGTGCCATACTCTATTTCAGAACGTTCTTGTGTTGAGTCTTGGGAGATTTTATTCCATGATAATAAAAATAAGTTCTTGTTGTTGCTGCTATTAAAACATTGTTATTGAAGTGAATTGCAAAGGCGATGAAAGAAGGAAGTTCAGGGAAATGCCAGGAAAAATAATTAAATCACAATCTTTTCCATTGTCTGTTCAATTTCAACAGACCTTCTGGCAAAATAGTTTCTTTGCTCAAAATTGAAATGTTAAATTTAAAACATCTTCTGCACTCCGATTATCTCATCTCCCACATAACTATGCTCTTCACTGGCATCACCATGGCTTTAATATGTATGATAACTAATTTAAGGTTGTCATTTAAAAAATGGAATCATTATACTGAAATCCTTATTCTGAAAATGACTCAGTTAGCCAGTTAAGACCAGAAAAGTTGACAGAAGCTGGTAATGACTACAACAGATTTAAACATTGGAGATTTTGACTGCTCTTTACTTCAGAGCAAAAAATAAAAAAGACAAAATCAAAACTATTGCCTCAAACAGCAACATGTAAAATGGCCTGTCAAGTGTAAAACCATTAAATTAACATTATAAAACAAGTGCAAATACCGCAAATGCTGGAAATCTAAACGAAAGGTGGAAAACAGTACAAACACTCAGTTAGTCAGACAGCATCTTTGAAAAGAGAAAAGACTGAACTTGCTTATCCAGAAACATTAGAGACAATATTCCCAACTTGTCAGGGAAAAGACAGACAGCATTAGGGAGAACCGCTGTTTTATCTGCCACCCAATAATAGTAAAATATGATGGTATAAGACTGATGAGCGTGACATACCATAAAAGCAGACATCCTGATCAGAGTAGCTACAAGCAGCAGTCATAAAACAGGATATTTTGTTTTCATTCATTCGTAAAATGTGGAAATTGCTGGTAAGGCCAATATTACTGCTCTTTCCTAATTGTCTTCAAGAGGATGGCAGTAAGTGATTGATGAAGGTGTTCACAAATTTTTTATTTTTTTTAAAATGAACAGGTTCCAAGATTTGATTCCATGGCAGTGAAGTAATAACAAACCAGATATGTCCGACTTGAATGGAATTAGAAGGCAGTGGTGTCCCCATATACCAAATGCTTTGTCCAGTTCTTACACTCTTTTAGATGGAAAATTTAAATGATGGCAGGAGTAAATGATTAAGGTGGTGGATGGGTTACTGAAGTGACCTGCCTTGTTTTCAAATGGTGCTGAACTTCTCAAGTTTTGTTGTAGCTGCATTCATCCAGGTAACTGAGGAGCATTCCATTAAACTGATGTGTGCATTTTAGACAGAGTGGTCATTTCTGAACTCCAGAATATTAGATGGTGGGGAATTCACCAAAAGTAAAATTGGTGAATGTCAGGGGGAGGTAATTACATTGTCATTTTTTTGGAGATGATCATTCCCTTGGCAGTTGTGGCACAAATGTTGCCTGCTACTTATCAGCTATCGTGATGACAATGGATTACAATCCACAATTACTGACAAATGTATTGAACATTTAGGTACACATTTTGTGTTTAAGACAAAAGGACATGCAAGCCAAAGGGTGGCCGAGAATTCAGTAGCTGTCTGGAAATTCCTTTTGTGGATTAGAGTCCTGAGGGGAATCATGATACATTTCACCTGAAGGGTATTAAGAGAACTTCAGACAGCAACATTTCAAAAGGAAGAGAGACCATTTCACACAAAAAAAACCCTGGAATATTGATTGCCTGTGGCTTCAGACATAATGAGGGGCTGAGTGCCCTCTCAGCAGCAAATCACCTTCTATGGGTTCGTGCCCAGTGCAGCAGACTTGTTGCGAATTGAAGGAATAGCAGTTCTGGGTGAAAGAGATAGTTCTGTTTTATCTTTCCAGGAATACACAAGAAGTGGAGTTAAGAAGCAACTGCAACTCCTAGTTTGTGTGTCCAACCTTGCTGACATGTTTGCTCAAGTTCCATTGTGCAGAAGTGTGCTGTGAAGAGCATAGCTGAGAACTTCCACTAGACAACCCTACATGTGCAGATAAAAATAAAGTCTTTATTTCTAAGATTACTGTAAACATGGCAAGACAGCAAAGCCATTGGTTGAAAGGAACTGGATAAACTCCATAACTAATCATCTCCAACAATTACTCAACCGTCAAGATCAGCACTTTGAGAATTGTCCACTTTACTGGCCATAAATGTTTCAAAAGCGATGACCAATGACTGGTTCACATTTTCTTTGTTGATTTTCTCTTTTTTGGATTCACTTAATTTCTAATGTGTGCATCTGCGCGTGTTGTATTTTATGATTTTTTCTCACATTTTAGTAACAATAAACTCACAAAGAAAGCCCAGTTAAAATGGCTCTCTTTTCAAAAAGAGACCCCGAGTTTATGCTGCATTTATGATTTCAAAAAATTACGTATAAAATGAGTGAGGGAAGGCACTTAGCTCGTCCTTAATTATCTAAGCTCCAAAATCCCACCAACTTCCAATGCTCAATTTCAGAATAGAATTATTTTTGATGAGGTTCCAAGGTTTACAGGTCCATGATTCAAACATATCCATTGATCACACGCATCACCTGAACCTGGAGTTTGCCTTATATTAGTTCAAATGTATGTCAGTCAACAATTTCCACACTCTGTTTGCCATCTTACATACTACCATGACCTCTTTTATGGTGAAAGAAACCCAAGTGTTTTTTTCTCCCCCTTCACAATCTCCAACAGCAAGAAACATCCTCATGTTTTTTTCTCAGAACTGCCTTCGGCTTTTAAATTCCTCCTGTCGTGTTCTGGTCACCAGAACTGAACTTCTTCAAAACAGCAGAACTCTCCAGTTTGAGTGTGGTTGCCCTGATGCTTTCAAAGTCCAAACTACCCGAGTCATGCCATATGTTGCCAGACTAGTACATAAAATTGGTCTGTATCAGTGCCAAATACACACAACCATATTGCATTTAATTACACATCGGACGTAACCTCAATAATATGCCAGGGGATTTTTGTGATTGGAAAAATGTTGCCAGAACAAAAATAAATTCAGACTGTTAAGTCTCAGAAAAACAAGCTTTGATCTCTGAATAGCTGGACTGTCAACCTTCTCCCCTATATGCCTGCTCTGAAACCTTATTCATGGTTCAAGAACAAGAAAACACTGATTTAAAGGTTTCGGAGAAGAGATACAAGGGTGTGCAAGGAAAACCCTTTCTCAGGAAAATAGCTTGGGAGGGCAACAAGAATAGTGTAGGGGAGTGGGACTGCCTGGATCTTCAGAAAAAAAATGACTCTTGTGGCCCCAATTTTCATTCTCAGGTCACAGGTAGTAGAATTCCCTGCTTGATGAAGCCAATCGTTAAAGATGGTCATCTGTCCTCCCTATTTTGGACCTGGTGATTGTGAAAGGGGGCCACAGGTTGGATTGGACATCAATCTACGTCACGTTGAGAAAAGCTCAGGGAGCTGCCAGTTCCCAGTTGGGCTAGGCAGAAAGCCTGCCATTGGGCACCAGGGCTGTCAAAAAACAAAGCAAAAAAATAATAAACTATAAAGCATTCCTCCAGCTTTCACCCCTCACAAGTCCCTCACCCCTATACACTCCTTACCTATCCCATCTATGCCACATGGCATCCTCTACCCATTCCCAAATGGCCCCTCAAATCCCCTTTATCAAACTTGGCGCCTACTTCCAAACATCATGCTCGCCCCCTTCATTCATGCCACCTCAGTTCATATCCACAAGCATCCACATACAGAAAAATAAAGCTCAATTACTTGAACTTCTACATTGCGGACTACATCCCATTGCACAAAGCATGGAGACTAATTAAAAATAAAAACATGCTGGCTGGTCTTGACATGTTGAACAGTTACAAGGGGGTTTAGATGTCTTTCATGCACAACCTTCTCCACAGTTAACCATCCTAAACAGCATTTTAAATCTCCTCTTTCCCACCCATTGTCTCCTGGGACCATATCCAAGGGACACCTCATCTCTCCCAAGGGATCATGTTTATCCTAAAGTAATGTGTTGGGATCAGACCAGCTCAGAACATGTCCATTTTATACACTCTCGCTTTTACTCAGTGGGGTTATCAAGGTGGCATTTAAAATGGAGACAGTTGACCACTTAAATGAGTAGCTGCCTCCACATTACTGAAGCCCACACTAACTCCACCCCCACCTCTATAGTACTGGTATAAATTAAGAGCTTCAAATTATCACACTAATTATTATAATTGCATCACCAGAAACCACAATAGAGTGCACAGAATGGAATCTAATCATCCCATTCCTGTTTACAGGAGTTGTTTATCGCCTATTTCACAATGCAGAACACTTTTACACTTCACAAAACCATACTGACTTTTTTATTCCTGCAGCAGAAATAAAATACATAGCCAATCTGCCAGCAACCATAAACAGAAAGAACAGCTTTCTTTGTTCTTGGATGGGTTCTGACAGACACTACACCCAAGACATTACCTCTCTTGTCTGCCATCGATTTCAGGCTTTGAACATATGCAAATTGTTCATTTTGAAAAGGATGCTTTGGAAATTCGACAATAAAAATCAGCATTCTGTCAATGAAAAACTGTGGAACTCTCTCTCTATGTCTCATATATCAGAAGCTTTTAATTGCAACATTTCTCTCTGAAATTATAGGAACTTAAATGAAACCAAAAGAAAATGATAAATTGATTTGAGAGTTTATATGCTGCACTGTTTGTTCCAAACCATGTCCAAGTTTCACCAAATACTGGTCATGGACACAGTCAATTTCACTGAGTGTCTTGTTTCTAGCAGTCTTGTTTCTAGGTTCAAAGACTCATGGCCTGACACACTTGTAGGCCTTGAGCTTATGCCAGAAGGACAACAGTGTCCGCATCATGTATGCGCTTGCATGTGTGTGTGCATGTGTGCGCGTGCAGTGGTGTGACCTACGCGATAACTTGACATGTTGAACCAATTGACTGGAGTAGTAGGCTCAAGGGGCTGAATGGCCGAATCCTGTTCTTCTTTCTTATGGATGGGATGCACTCATAGGAGAGATCAGATCCAGGGAACAGAGGCTCAAAATAAGATTGCTTACTTTCTAGATGGAGATGAAGAGAATTTCCTTCTCTCAAAAGGCTCATTAGTCTGTCAGATTAAAAGCAGGACAAATCCAACACGGCCAATTATTGCCCCATCAGTCTCCTCTCGATCATCAGTAAAGTGATGGAAGGTGTCATCAACAGTACTATCGATCAGCACCTGCTCAGTAATAAACTGCTCAGCGATGCCCAGTTTGGGTTCCACTAGGGCCACTCAGCTCCTGACCTCATTACAGCTTTGGTTCAAACATGGACAAAAGAGCTGAATTCCAGAGGTGAGGTGAGAGTGACAGCCCTTGATATCAAGGCTGCAGATCGACCGAGTGTGGCATCAAGGAGCCCCAGCAAAACTGGAATCAATGGGTATCAGGGGGCAAATGCTCCGGTGGTTGGAGTCATACCTGACACATAGGAAGATGATCGTGGTTGTTGGAAGTCAATCATCTCAGCTCCAGGACATCTCTGCAGGAGTTCCTCAGGGTAGTGTCCAAGGCCCAACCATCTTAAGCTGCTTCATCAATGACCTTCCCTCTATCATAAGGTCAGAAGTGGGTGTTTGCCAATGATTGCACAATATTCAGCACCATTTGTGACTCCTCAGATAATAAAGCAGTCCATGTTCAAATGCAGCAAAGTCTGGACAATATTCAGGCTTGGGCTGACAAGTGGCAAGTGACATTCATGCCACACAAATGCCAGACTATGACCATCACCAATAAGAGACAATCTAACCACCACCTCTTGACATTCAATGGTGTTACCATCACTGCATCCCCCACTATCAACATCCTGGGGGTTACCATTGACCAGAGACTCAACTGGACACACCACATAAACACAGTGGCTACAAGAGCAGGCCAGAAGCTAGGAATACTGCGGCAAGTAACTCACCTCCTGACTCCTCAAAGCCTGTCCAAATCAGGAGTGTGATGGAATACTCCCCACTTGCCTGGATGAGTGCAGCCCCAACAACACTTAAGAAGCTTGACACCATCCAGGACAAAGCAGCCGCTTGGTAGGCATTATATCCACAAGCATCCATTCCCTCTACATTGATGCTCAGTAGCAGCAGTGTGTACTGTCTACAAGATGCACTGGAGAAATTCACCAAAGATCCTTAGACAGCACCTTCCAAACCTACAACCGCTTCTATCTAGAAGGACAAGGGCAGCAGACATATGGGAACACCACCATCTCCAAGTTCCTCTCTAAGCTACTCACCATCCTGACGAGGAAATATATTGCTGTTCCTTCAGTGTCGCTGGGTCAAAATCCTGGAATCGCCTCCCCAATAGCATTGTGGGTCAACCTACAGCAGGAGGACTGCAGCGGTTCAAGAAGGCAGCTCACCACCACCTTCTCAAGGGCAACTAGGGATGGGCAAGAAATCCTGGCCAGCCAGTGACACCCACATCCCACACATGTATAGGGAAAAAAATTTCCTTCCTCAGAATAGCAGAGGAGGGTCATTGAATTTATTCAAGGCTAAATTAGATAGACTTCACAGTTTATGAGCAGTGCAGAGTGTAAAGTGAAGTTGAGACTGCAACCTGATTGGCCTTGGTCTCATTTAATGGCAGAGCAGTCTCAAAGGGCTGAATGGCATCCTCCTGTTCCAATAAAGGAGGCAATGACCCTCGTGGTATTATTGCTAAATTGTTCATCCAGAGACCTAGGTGATGTTCTTGGGACCTGGGCTTGAATCCCACCACAGCAGATGGTAGAAATTAGAATCCAATAAAAACCTAGAATTAAGAGTCTACTAATGACCATGAATGCATTGTTGGAAAAACCAATCTGGTTCACTAATATCCTTTAGAGAAGGAAACTGCCATCCTTACCTGGTCTACCCTACATGTGATTACAGTCCCACGGCAATGTGTTTGACTCTTAACTGCCCTCTGTGCAATTAGGAATGGACAACAAACACTGGCCTTACAACCAATGACCTCATCCCATGAGTAAATAAACATAAGACACACCTGTCAGGTCAGGTGATCAAAGACCAGGAAGTCCACTTCAATTGGTCAATACAATCAAAGAGAAAGGATTTGAATATTCTCATTCCTCTTCTAGATATTTGTGTGGAATTACCATTGTAATAAATATCCACTGCTGGCTATGGATCTGCTATCTTTTCTTGGGTTATTTACTGTCATAAACCCTTCTCAATTCTAGTAAGCTCTATAAACTAGTATAAGTGGTGAAAGATTAAACACTAATAAAAGTCTAGAGCAGAAAAGACATACTCGAATAACAGGAAGTAGTTTATTGCAGAACAGTAAGATAACAGGCCATGTCACTTTAAGACTGGTTACCTTAATTAACACTCGGTTAAGAGACATTTTTGAGATGGTAACCAGGCCTGTGCTACATGGTTTTAGACAGTAGAAGTGAATATCTGAATAACTAGACCCAGCTATTTATATCAATGGGTGAGCTATACAAAATTAACCCTTTCAGGCTACCTGTTTATAGGACAATTACTGCTGAAAAATGCCTGTTGCATATATTTAGATGTGCAGTTAGTGTGGTTCGGGAAAAACAAACAATCTGTTTGGATCAGAGATAATAGGAACTGCAGATGCTGGAGAATCTGACATAACAGGGTGTAGAGCTGGATGAACACAGCAGGCCAAGCAGCGTCACAGGAGCAGGAAAGCTGACGTTTCGGGCCTAGACCCTTCTTCAGAAATGGGGGAGGGGAAGGGGGTTCTGAAATAAATAGGGAGAGAGGGGGAGGCAGATAGAAGATGGATAGAGGAGAAGATAGGTGGAGAGGAGACAGACAGGTCAAAGAGGTGGGGATGGAGCCAGTAAAAGGGAGTGTAGGTGGGG
>NC_063344.1:58283960-58303316 GCF_021869965.1 Rhincodon typus
AGGCCCGAAACGTCAGCCTCTCTGCTCCTATGATGCTGCTTGGCCTGCTGTGTTCATCCAGCCCTGCACCTTGTTGTCTCACTTAATATCATGAGTTTGATGCAGTTATTCACAATAATATGATGCATTGAAAGGGTTGATTGTGAATGGAAACTTGGGAACTATGGAGAGAAGTTGATCTATTGGTAGAGTCAGACAGGACAATGTGGGGATTGCCACTGGAAAGCATTGGATTTCCTCAGCTTAGCCATTGAAAGCTTTTCTGCTCTTGAACTTGAGACTATCCCAATAAACCAAGCCTGCATGATAGACATTGTTGCTGATTAATGTGCTTCAACTAACATTTTTTCCACTCTACAAGCACTGACCCCAGAACTTCCAACATTCATCCTGGTTATTTACCACTCGACAATGATCATCTATCATTTTTACTCCCTTTGCAGCAAAGTCAGATTCTTTTCCAAAGCTGACTTAAGTATAGTTTCCAATACCATTCTTCCAGATTGCTGATTTGGCTTTGACTCAACAACAGAAGAATAGTCTGCTAATCTAAACTGAACAAACAAGAAAGGGCTGATTCATGCACATTCCACTATTTCACAGCTTATTTCATTCATTGGTGTCTTATTCAGTCAATTATTCTTATTTACAACATCTGATAGCTTCAGCAATGTAACAACAGACTTAGGCATTTCCCAAACCATTTTCATTGATACATGTCAGACAACTAATATTCCAAGTTTGGAGACTTCAAAAATAAAACTTATTGCATCAACAGGGAATAGTAAGGTCCCTTATTTCTCCTCTATAATGAGAATATCTTCCAAGGCAATTGTAAGCCTGCCCTACACTCAAAGCGTAAATACTTAGCATACTCACTTCATCCTGACTGCAGAAGAAGACAAGGCTAACCAGTCTGGCTGAATACTAATGGCAATTTAATTGGTTTGTGAGGTGTGGGTAATGGGCGCTTATTGTTCAATTCTGGCTGCCTTGAGAAAGTAGTTGTAGGCCATGTTTTTGAAATGCAGTATGGTGCTAGTGCTCACATGATGGTAGCATTAGGTAAGCAATTACAGGAAGCTAACCAATTGATAAAAGAATGTTGATACATGACCAAGTTGGAATGGTGAATGACTCCAAAATGGTCCCATAACTTTCATGTTTTTATCTCTTAGTAGGGGGGGACATGTCAAAGCAGTTTTAGTACCTGGCTGTTGTACATATTGCAGATATACGGTCATATAGCATCAGCAGGTTAGTATGAAACAAGTAATCAAGTCTAGTGATAAATGGACAAATCCAGCCAACTATTCTTTTTATCATACTTCTCCTTATTGCCTTCCCTATCCAAGTCAGAGAGAATTGAATTTCCTAGTGCAACCCAAAACAGCGTTGTACAAACACCGAAAACCCTAAAATGACTAGCTTGTGTGTTTCTAGTCATGGTGGGTAAAAAGGCAAATGACACTTTACTCACAATGGACTCCATAAACTACCGCTGACTCATTGGAGTGAACTAGCATGGTAAAACCGACCAAAGAGCAACAGCTGATTCTGAGAAACAAGTTGTCAATTCAAAACAGCAAGTGGCTTTTGTGTGCAGTGGTAGAGTCCCAAGTTCAAGTCCCCACTTGCTCAAATGGTGTGCAATAATATCTCTGAACAGGTTGATTATAACAAATTCAACACAGCGGTTCTGGTGACATATTAGACAAGGTATGGAATTTCTACAGCTGCAGTCTATAGCACGTTTTAAACTTTAGGAAATTGGGGTCTGACTGGGTTTTGTTAAGTGAAGAGATAATAAAAATAAAACAAGACATGGTTAAACCAGAAGGACTGCAATATGAATCTGATTTCACAGAAACGTATAAATATCTGACTTAGTGTCTCAAACATGCCAAGATTTCTTGCTGGTGTGCTTTTCACCTACTGTACAATGTGTTATGAATAGTTTAACACCTTTGCAGGGGGCTGAGGCTCAACTTTCCTGAAAAATACAGAAGAAATAGTAACATGACATATAAACATGCATCTGTACACTCTACCATTCAAACTGCAAGGAACCAACACAGTTACCAAAATTACGTTGAGAATTCAGTTCATAAAGAAGTAATCTCACCCTGTCAGGACTAAGGAGTTTTACAGTAAACAAAATCTGCTCAAATTGTTCAATCTGGATATTTTTGACTTGCTCCTTGATTTTGCCATCTGTCACCAGCTGCCTGAGTTTTATTCAAGTCTGTTAGGAGGATTTTAAAACTTAGCTCGGACTTAAAAACTTGCTGGAGTGATAACAGATGAACTTTTAAAAAATATTTCCATTTTAAGAGGTTCCCAGCCACTCACTTTTACCCTCAATAATTTTTCTTCTCTCTTCATCTATTTAAGACATCAACAGAAGGAAGGGACAAGGAGTACATGCAATAAACAAAAATTACTGTGGTAACAGAAATCGGCCATTTCACAATGCACAAATTTAAACAATACAGTGTGAGTCTTGACTTTTAGTTAGTTGTTCATCAAATGGCAAGTATACACCATAAAAAAGAGCACCATTATTTGATCAAGTGTGTAAATATTTACCCTGAAGAAGATTTAATGGGCAAATGCATTGCTCGGTACCATAATGAACCATCAAGATGGTCCTATTTAACCCATCCCCGATTTCTATCTTGCATCCCTCGTTGCAGGAAAGAATGGAGCTTCCTCCATCCCTTCCGTTACCTTCCTTCCCCAGGCACTCAACTCATCCAATATTCATTATCTCAGCTTAATTGTAAATTGTTGGCAAGAGAACTCCCACAATATGATCTTGCTGGCCTTTACGACTTATGCAAAGTATTACTAGTGATCTGTCTGTCTTGATAAAAGGTTTCAGTCATGACTGAGGAAGTGGTGGATGCAGGCACAATAACACTGTTTAAAACACATTTGGATAGATACATGAACAGGAAAGGTTTAGAGTTGCGACTGGTTTAGTTGGGATTATGTACGACATAGACTGGTTGGACCGAAGGGTCTGTTTCCATGCTGTATGACTCTACAAACAAACAGGTTTATGCCACATTCTTGCATTTCATGGTGTATCAGCGTTGAAGTAGTAACTTTGAGTTGCGGGCTCCTTTCTTTAATTCATCATTAATTGGTTCAAGATTACTTATCAATTTCAACTACAGACATGTACCTACAATGCCTTTCATTACTCGGTCAGATTCCCTCCCATATGATGCTCAACTTTTAAATGGTAGTCTGTGTGTTCATGTTCCAGTTTGCCCAACTAATTCTTCTTTTAACTCCTTGAACCCTTTAAAGTCCCTGATTTGCAAACAGCTCTCAACTTCATTCCCACTAGTACCTTTGCCTTGTTTGATTTAAATCAACTTTGTTTAAAAAATATTCTGAAGGTCAACCAAATGATTATTTTCATCTTTTTCCAAGATTATTTCCAACATCAGGAATAAAATTTAAAGCTTAGTTGCTTCTTGGTCTTGGCCTTTTTCTTCTTTAAGCCAATCTGTGTAGTCCACTGAGCTCGCTCTCTCTGTCTCTAGTTTAAACTGCTACTTCAGTGAAAAAATAAAAAGAATTGATTTTGTTCCCCTTCGAATGGCCTGAGAACTCTTAATTTCCATTTAAACAAAACTGTTGACAGCATTTGTTAAGCGTATGTTGATGTGCTACAAATACTTGAAAGACATTAGTAAAATCTAAAAGAATGAACATTTGTGCATTAAAGGTCACAAATGTAAAAGCTGTGAGGCTCATCATTAAACTGGACTATTTCCTCCAGAAACCTGAGCTGAAAACCAACAAAAGGTTCACATTCCAGGACAGAATACAAAATCATACTTTAAAAAACAGGAGAAACTGAAAGGAGAGAAAGTGTGGGAAAAACAAAAGATAAAATGAATTTGAGTGCTTCTTTTCAAAGATGTTTCAGTCTATAAAAACCGAAAGAACTGCAGATGCTGTAAATCGGAAACAAAAAGAGAAGCTGCTGGAAAAGCTCAGCAGGTCTGGCAGCAGGCGTGAAGAAGAATTGTTCTAAGGAAGGATCACCGGACCCAAAACGTTAACTGACTTTTTTCTTCAAAGCTGCTGCCGGACCTGCTGAGCTTTTCCAGCAACTTCTGTTTTTGTTTCATATTTCCGTCTATCTTGAAATTAATTCTTTAGCCCTTCCCCTCACATTCACTACTTGCATTTGAAATTCCAGCCCTGACTTTAAATTGAGAGTGTTGTGTTAGGCCTTATGGTTAGTATGCCTTTAAGAAATATTCTCATAACTTCACTGCAGCACAGCATGTGACCCGATGCTCTAAAGATTTCATACTTCTTCTTACCTTCAATTACCTGAAGCACCACTGTAAACATGCCCTTCTGCTGTAAAGCAATAGCTCACTGCTAGTCCAAGCATGTATGTGGCTGTGCAATGTAAAGCTTCTTAATAAAATTTAGTTGCACTAAACATCTGTTAGATTTTTCAATACCTTAATAGCCAAATCCAGTTTGTTTTGGGAGTTAAAATAAGCAGCACTGGCACACTGTTCCAGACAAACTCTCACATGCTAGCTGTGATGATCAGCAGGAAAAGAATCCAATAGCTTGTGGCAGAAATTTTGAAAACTAATTGAAGACCAACATACAAACAAAGAGGACTCAGGCTCAAGGTGCTGAATGACCATTTCACCATTTTTTAAAATCATGACTGACCTGGTTGTAACCTCAAACTCATATTCTTGCATATCCTGATAACCTTTCACTTCCTTGCTCTCTTTTGTTTGCCTTAAAAATATTAAAAGACTCTTTTCCTGAAAAAGCAGTGGAAGCAGAGCTCCAAAGACTCACGATCCTATGGAAGTGTGATGATCTGTGCATAATTTCTAGATTATTCACCAAGGCTCCTTAGACAGCACCTTCCAAACTCCCAACCACTTCTACCTGAAGGTACAAGGGCAGTAGATACATGGGAATACTGCCACTGCCAATTTCGCCTCCAAACCATTCACCATCCTGACAGACATATATTGCTGTTTCTTCAGTATTCCTGGGTCAAAATCCTGGAATTCCCTCCCTAAAAAGGCACTGTGGGTCTACGTACAGCACATGGACTGCAGCAGTTCAAGAAAGCAGCTCATTACCAACTTCTAGGGCAGCTAGGGAAGCGCTATAAATGCTGGCCCAGCCAGCAACACCCATATGTGAATAAAAGTAAAATAAAATAAACCAGATAGGTAAGTGAAGGTTAACATTTACTGATAGATAAACCACTCGTCACGCTTGCCCCAGAATTTGCTGTGTTTTAATCGTCACTTACAGGCAGATTCTTTCCTGCTAACTATTAATTCCCCTGGAGTACCATTTCTCCCTGTTAACAGTGCTATTTTAATTTGTGGACACGGTTGTTAATTTAACTGACATAATGATAGAGAATTGCCTGCACTGAAATTAAAATTAATTAACTCCAGTGAAACATTGCTTTTAGCTCAAACTATAGGATACACAAGCTTGTTGAAAATGCAATGACATCCAGATCTGCATAAATAAGTAAGACAGTGTATTGATAATGGTGTGATTTCCTCCTAAATCAAGGTCTTTTGTAACTCATTCACTGATGCTCATAAATAATGGGATATTCCTGTTCTCTAAGGCCCAGTTGCACATAGTTAAGTTAAGCTTTGAGCTTGCACAGTCCACGTGTTCGCTGACTCTGTAGAATCATTAGTAAAGACCAGACCTCTGAACAGCACTTATTAAATAAAGCTACCTTGGTGTCCTAGAAATATCCAGCTATAGGCAGGTAATGAAAATTCTACCCTTGGCTGGTACAGGAGCGAAAGGTCATGGCTGATTCTCATCTGATGGGCTTAGTTTTCTCACTAATGGCTCCAGCACCCTCATTAAGCGTTACCTGAAACCCCCTACGGTGGTCGGTGAACTGAATAAAAAGAACATTAGTGCACAGGCGTCTGGGGACGAATTATTTATTGAAAGGGAACCTCTCTGTACACGTCTCAAACACCATCAGAACACAATTTAGGGGATAAGGTAACAGAGCAACCAGCTGGAAAGCATGTAGAAAATATAACTCATTCCATATTACTCAAGAGAATCCAGACACTTCTCGGAGAAGTCTCAAGGGGTGGTTAGGAATATGTTATCATATTAATGTCACCAGCTTCCTTTTTTGTAGTACAGCCCTCAATTAACTGTACGGTTGTAATGCTGAAAGGGTGCATTGTACATCATTGGATTACTTTTGTCTGTAATGTGTGGGATGCCCCCTACCTGTAATTTCCTGTCCTCTCTTAAATAAGTGCAATAGGTGCCGAGAACTAACTCCCATGATCGGTGCTATATCCATATAATGGAAATTCTTTGCGTGCAGCTTAAATGCTGCATGTTGGCCAGCTCCAATGACTACAGACTGTTGTAAAAGGTAGTGTTCTGATGGGCTGGGCTTTTGAAGGAGAGGCAATCCCATGCAGTTTGCCTCTTAGCCCCTTTAATTTAAATGAAAAAGGAGGCAGTTCCACATTTATGAGACGAGATTCCCATCCAGCTTCCTTCAGGATGGTAGAGCCACGCTTCCATTCTGACAGTTCTGTCACAATACAGAACTATCAGAGGCAGGGAGAGACAATCCATGACCCCCTTTCATGGCAGGCAGCTACCACATTCTGACAATAAATAGGCCCAGAATTGCAGACAGCCACTTTGACAACTGCTCTCAGACAGGAAGTGCATAATCTAAGGGCGATAATAATAAGTAGGATGCCAGCAGAGTAGTTTGCAAAGTGGTACAAAGCCAAGTCGGTTGGGGGAGGGGCGGAGTACTAGGTGAACAGGATGTGAGGGTACGTACTGGAAAGGGGGCTAAGTGATGTAGTCTTTGGGGTGGGTCAGGTGAGTGGGAGAAGTCAAGTCTGATTGGGGGGACGGTGGTGCAGACGAAGTTGGGTCTGGAATGGGGAATGAGGGTTAAGTCCCAGAGCTGGAGAAGGAGTGCTCATTGGTGTTTTTTCCAAGGAAAAGGGTCAGGTCAGGGTTTGGGGAATATATGGGGTCTGGGGCCGGTGAAGTTGAGGGTGTGAAAGGGTCAGTTGAATAGTTATTCAGAGGTTAGACTATTTCAAAAGGCATCTACTCAACTAATCATCAGATGCAGTCTTGTATGGCTCAATTGATTCAGCCTTCACCACATTACCAGGACAGTGCATTTCAGACCCAAACTACACATTTTAAGATAACATTATTTCCTCAATTACATTTCCAATGTTTGCAAATCACATTAAACATAGGGGAGGAAATTCCAGAATTCAGAACCCAGGCAGCTAAAAACTGGCTATCAATAGTGGACTGATTAAACTGTGGGATGTTCAAGATGTTAGACTTGGAGAGGTGCAGAGATCTGAAAAGGTGTGTGGCTGGAAGGATTTATAGAGAGAGAGAGAGAGAGAGAGATCGAGGGGATTGAAGATATGGAGGGATTTAAAATAAAAGTTTGAGCATTTTAATATTAGGGTGTGATCAGACTGGGATCCAGTTTGGATCAGAACTCATGAGATGTGAGAGTTAAAACACAGACAACAGAGGTTTAGATGATGTTAAATTTAGGTAGTGTGGAAGTTGAGCTGCTGTTGAAGGAAACATTGGAACATAATCAGATGGTAACCTTGTCAATTCAAAATAAAAGCAAATTTTGGGCTTCTTTTCAAATGTGGCAATTTGAATTCCAATTCCACTTTGTAATTCTATACAGTCACTTTGCTGTTGCAATGAGGGAATGGGAAGTGATTACGGTGCAGATGAAGTGGCACCTCAAGATGTCAAAATTACCCAGAACAAAACCTATTTCTGTAGAAAACATTCTACCTCGATGCATCACAGCTTTGTATGGCAAATGTTCTGCCCAAGACAGAGAGTTGTGAACACAGCCCAGTCCATCACAAAAACCAGCCTTCTTTCCATTGATTTCATCTATAATTCCCACTACCTCAGGAAAACAGCCAAAGACCCCACCCACCCTAGTTATAGTCTCTATAATTGGGCAGAAGATACAAATGATTGAAAATGTACGAGATTCAAGAACAGCTTCTTCTCTGCTGTGTTCAGACTTAAGAATGGACCTCTCATATGACAGTTGATCTTTCTCTGCACCCTCTCTGTAGTTGTAACACAATATTCTGCATTTTGTTCAAGTACATCAGGGTAATAATGTAAGGTATGATTTCACTGATTAGCACATGATCTAATACTTTTCACTGTATCTCAATATGTGACTATAATAAATCAAATATACACTGAATTTTGATAAATTAGGCCATTAAGACACCGCTATCAACATAAAGGAACAGAAAAGTAAATCAGTTCCCAAAGATTAATTTACGTTTTTTGACAATTAGAGATTTACAGCCAATAATTCTCAATGAATCACGTCATGAGGGCAACTGTGTAGACACTATGCACAATTAACATGATGAAACATCACATCCAATGCAGAAGTGAATCAAACTACTTCTAGCAATTTATTCCTCAATTGAAAAAAAGGAAAGCTTTAGTTTTCACATTTACACCATTTTGTTGGATGTGCTGTCCATCTCCCGCTGAAGATCCAGCAAAAGGTCAAAGAACTCTACAGTGCTTCTCCCTAAAATAATTGCTGCTCCCAGATTAAAAAAAAATTGTCTTTGATTGAATAATAATGCATCTACATCTTCACTCCATCCACCATGATTCAATTGGTACATGCTCTTCATGGACCTTCAATAAACTGAGAAGCTTTGATTCCTTGTCAGTGTGACCAAGGACAGAAGGTAGACTTGATGCAATTTCAAGGCATTGCAGCCAATTGTAAGGGTTAAGACCAAACAGACTTGCTTGTTCCTAATCCTCAAATAATTCCTTTACCAAACTGTGTGCAATTGTTACTGGGTTTGATACTTTCCACTTTGGAAGAAAGAGTCTATCATATTTCATCATCTAAGTATATCCACTAAGAGAAACAAAGATTCAGATAGTGCCTAGTGCAGTTCATAAAGTGAAAATAGCACCCAAAGCAGACATCCAATCTGGTATGCTGACAATAGTTCTTCAATTGAATTCTCTATGTTATCCCACCAAATCTGTTTTTACCCCTGTAGCCCCGCAACTTTTTTCCTCTCAAGATCCATGGTACCATGGCTGGTTCAGCTATTCAGCAGGGCAGGAGAAAGATGAAAAACAATAATGGTAGGATCTTTGGTAAATAAAAGAAGAGACAGTATTTTCACAGCTCTAAGCGTGAATCCAGTACAGTACACTGCCTCTCTAATGCCAGGGTGAAGGTTATCACAGAGGGGGTGAAGACCACAGAGGGGAATTTGAACAACCAGCTCTTATGGTGCAGAACTAGGTGACACAGCCTCAGGAACTGAGCTCGGTCATTTACAGTCAAGGAAATATTTCTTCACTCAGAGAGTGGTCAACCTGTGTAATTCACAAGAACAGAAGGCTTGGGAGGCCAGGGTCACTGACGGAGTTCAAGAACCAGATTGATAATTTTTTAGATAGAGGATTAACCATGATCATATTGAATGGCACTGCAGGCTTGAAGGGCCAAACAGCCTTCTCCTGCTCCTAATTTCTGTGTTTCCATGCAAATGTGAAGTCATTCAATCTAGTAGGAGCAATGAGGAACATTAATACAAATTAACAGGGAGGAGCTTTGATGGAGGTGGTCAAAATCATGAGTGATTTAGACAAGGTAGGTATGAGGTAAACCTATTTACGTTGATGGAACATCTATTTAAAATGGCCCATAAAACCAGCACCAGTGACATGAGGAAGACCCTTTTTCACATAGTGAGTTGTTTCAGATGTAGAATGTAATTATGGAGAGTGTGTGATGGAGCCGAATTGAACTGAAGCCTTCAAAAATAGGATCAGATAATTATTTGAAGAGAAAAACAAATGCAGGGCTATATGGAAAGGATATGGATTGAGAAGAGCTAAGATGATTTTCCACAGAGCCAGCACGAACACAAGTTGAATGGCTCCTCCTAATTAATTCTATGAAATATTTATCCAATTCGATTTTGAAAGTTACCATCGGTTTCTACTTTACTCATAGACTGTACAATTTACATCACAACAACTTACTTAAGGATGAATGCCTCCTCATACCAGCTTCTTTTACCAATATCCTTAAATGTGCATTCTCTTATTACTGAGTGTTCTGTCACTCAAAACAATTTCTTTCCTATTTAATCTTCTACCCCAAATGGAGCAGTATCAGCTTCATTTATTACTGACATCCTTTGCACCATTTGGAAATTTAAGCTGCTCCCTTTCCAAGGCCTTGACTTGTGGTGACCAGAATTGGACACAATATCCTAGCCGAGGTCTAAGCAATGATTTTGAAATTTTTAGGATAAATCTCCTTGCTTCTTTACTCTCGGCTGCTATTAAGAAAACCAAGAATCCCTACATACACCCCAGCCTCACTGCTGTTGTTCTTCCTTTTAACACTGTTTAAAAAGGTTTGTTTGCTATGTATCTCCCCATTTCATCCACCTGTCATGTCCTGACTTGTTCTACTGTACTCCCCAGTTTGCCATTCTTTCTTGCTCTGTGTTATCGGTGGGTACTGAAATCTTATTCCATTTACCCAAATCTAGATCATTAATATGTACCAAATAGAGCACGAAGCTTCCTGGATATATTGGAACACCACCCTCCAGTCTGAGGAGCAATAATTATCACAGCCCTTTGCCTTGTCCTTTATTTTATTCTTTGTTTTGGCATCACTCGGGGAATTTGTTGCCCATCACTAATGACACTTCAACTGAGTGACAGCTGCTAGGTCATTTCAGAGGACAGTTATTGCAGTGACTTGGAGTCACTTGGGAACATAGAAACAGGAGTGGGCCATTCAACCCCTCAAGCCAGTTCCACTATTTGGTTGATCTGTGACCTGACTCTGTATACCTCCTTTTAGCCCACATCCCTTAATACCTTTGCTTAAAGAAAAATTCTCAGATTTAATCTTAACAACTGACCCAAACATTTACCACCCTCTGTGCATCGAAGTGCTTCCTAATATCTCTCCCAAATGGCCTAGCACTAATTCTCAAATTGTGTCCCCCTGATTCTAGAACCCCCAACCAATGAAAATAATCACTCTTTATTTACCTTGCCTTTTAATATTAATTCCTGATGACTTTGAGTAGATCACCCTTGAACCTGCTAATTTCTTGAGAAGACCGGCATAATTTGTCCGATCTCTTCTCATGACTTAACTCCTGAAGTCCAGGCTTGTAAACCTAATTTTAATTAACTAACTTAGAAATGCAGGGCCAGACAATGTGTTGTCCCTGTATGATGTGGGAGCTGATGGACCCTGTCATGGTCCATAGCGACCACATCTGCAGCAAATGTCAGTTGCTCAAGGAACTCCTGCTCAGAGTTGAGGAGCTGGAGTCTGAGCATAAAACTGTGGCACATCAGGGAGGGGGAAGAGTGACCTGGATACTGTGCTTCAGGGAGGCAGTCACACCCTGTAGGTTAAGTACTTTAAGTTTTGCCAGTGGTCAGGAACAGGAAGGTCTGACTACAAGTGAAGCAGGTAGAGGAATCCTTAATTTAGCATTGGAGGAACCTCAGCTCTTGATCTTGTTCAACAGGGGTATGTGTCACTTGCTCCCTGTATGGATGAGGAAAAAGAAACATAGAACATGGAACAGTACAGCACAGTACGGCCCTTCAGCCCATGATGTTGTGCCAACCTATTATCCTACTCTTAAGATCAAACTGCCTTGCATACCATCCATGGGTATGGGCAAGAAGATGGGCAAACTGAGCATTGCGCCATAGTACAGGGGGCCATTCTTGTCAGGGGAGCAAAAAGAAAATGTGGTAGTGGTAGGAGGTTCTATAATTAGGGGTACAGATTACATTCTTTATAAGCAGGATAAAGAGTGCCACATGGCCGTATGCCTGCCTGGTGCCAAGGTAAGAGACATCTCAAATCATATTGGATATTGGAGTGGAAGAGGGAGGACTCAATTGTGGTGGTCTACGTTGGGACCAATCCCTGTTTAGGGAATATCAGGAATTAAGAATAAAATTAAAACAACAGGATCTCAAAATTATAATCTCTGGATTATTACCTGAGCCATGCACAAATTAGCATAGAGATAAGAACATTAGAGAAGTAAATGCGTGGTTAAAGGAGTTGTGCGTGAACGAGTGGCGGCATTTCGTGGGGCACTGGTATCAGTATTGGGACAGGAAGGAATGGGCACCACCCAATTCGATCTGGGATGAATGTCCAAGCAATAAAAAGGGCTAAATAAGGCAGAAAGGACTTTAAACCAGTAAATGGTGGTGGTGGTGGTGATGGGGATGCTGGGGGAGGTGGATATGCTCAGGGAAAGTCAGCACAGTTTTCTAGTAATACGACAGAGTAAAGCAACAAACAAACATTCAGAAATCCTACTTCAGGTACAGCAAGTTAGGAAAGTATTGATTCAGCTGGAAGAGAGAAATAATATAAAACAGGTGAATAATGCATTAGTGCATTCAATAGAATGTTTACTATTCAAGTCTCGACTTAAATGTAATGCTTGCCTTTCCCTTGGCCAGTCTGTCTTGAATCCAAACTCAAATAAACAAGAGATAGTAAGACTGCTACCCTGGAAAAGAAATACTGTACTATTGAACAGGTGAATTGTGATGGGAGTGTTCAACAAGATAAATAACATTGTTATGTAATTTAGAGTAAACTAAAGAGTAGGAGTTTCATCTGCAGGCAGGTCTGATCTTTGACACTGATCATGAAGAGTTGGAGCGCTTCACTTTAAAAATTGTAAATTGACATTTTATACCGTGCATCATTCAGCTTTCAACATTAGCTCTTACAAAGCAGAATTTGTCATTAATGATGACAGGTTGCCTGGCAACTGGTTATTGGTAATGTGTGATCAATATAATGTTGTGACTTGAAATTATAGTTTCCTTAATTTGTAAGAATAAAGTTGACTCATTTAAATATTACTGGCATGAAATTAATAATCTGTCATAGGGAATTAATCAATTTTTTTTAAACAATGGTATTTATTAACTTCTCAGTTCCAAGATGAACACTCTATACTCACATATCACAGAGTCATTACAAATAGTATGTAAAACACAGCACATATTCATGGGAGAGTTTAATCTAGATTGTTAATACAATTACATTTCAAAATATTTACAAATCAGGGTTCATTTTAGGCCAAAGATTATGTGGAATACGAGGCATAAATGGTAGGGGTGGGACATTGACATTTAAAAAAGCACCAACTTATTTTCAACCAGAACCTCCACGAAAAGGCAAAATGGTTATGTGCAGGTGAAAATTCAGTGATTGACAGTGATGTCAGTCTGAAAAGAGGGGATTTCTAGAAAAGTGAAGCCTCAGCTTTCCTTTTTTTGGGGTTTGGAGAGGAACCCCAGCTCTTCCATAATATTGGTAGGACCTGTTCTATCCTCAGACTTAAAGACTTCAGCAGCTTCACTGCTCATGATCCAGTTCGAATTGTATTAGGTCTTATAGATGGGATAGATGAGAATTCAACCAGTTCTAACCAAGTGCCTCCCATGCTTGCAGGTTATAATCAGAACCTGCCAGGATCTGAGTGGAGATTTGACCCTTTCTTAAAAGGGCAGTGAACAATCTTTGTGTTTACGGACGCAGTATTTGGTAATTGAGATTGTCTTGTAAACAAGATGGGGGTGAGGGGGGGGGGAGAAAGGCTTGAACTTTGAGGGAAAAAAAGGAGGAATGCATTTTATAAGTCCCCTTTCACAATCTCTTAGCCAATTAAATAAATTTTTGAAGCGCAGTCACTGCTGTAACATTGGAAATGAGATAGCTAATAATTGCACAGCAATCTACTACTAATAGAAAACGTTAGAATGACCAAATTCTGTGTTCTGGTAATGCTGGTTAAGAGATCATATTGGCCAGGGCATTAGGCAGAACTCCCTTCTCCTTCTTTGACTAATACCACAGAATCTTTTATGTCCATCTGAGAGGGCAGGCAGGGTCCCAGTTTGGTATCTTTTTTGAAAGACAGTAGCATTTGATTGGCTGGTGCAGCACTCTCTCAATAAAACTCAGGAGCGCAGCTGCTGTTTTATAGTTTGTGGCGTTCAAAATTATGAGTGGGCTGAACAGAGTAGATAGGGAGAAGCGGTTTCTGCTGGTAAAAAACAAACAATAAGAGCACATGTATCTAAAATGATGTGCAAACAAAACAAAAGGCATTGACGCTAGATAATAGGACCAGTGCAGGCATGGTGGACTGAATGGCCTCCTTTTGCAATTCTGTGATTTCTAACCTGTGGTCACGTGTGTCACATATTATCTTTTGTTGTGATTAGTAGCTAATAAACTCACTCTTCCTGCAAATCAAGAAATCTCGTTGAATTTGCCTGTTTTTGAAACAAATACATTTGGATTAGGCAAAAATATCCACAGGGAATGGATCCATCTTATATTATTGGTTTTGTTTCAACCAAAAGTGGGGGTGAATTAAGAAGGGGAACCAGTTCACCCCTATGCATGCAGGAGTACGACCACTTCGGAATATCCCATCCAGAACTGTGACAAAACTGGAGAGTCTGGCCCAGCAACCAAACATAAAAGTGTGAAGACCAAAGGAATCTGTATATCCATGTACAGACATCACTAAAGCTGGCATGCAGGGACACAATGCAATCAAAAAGGACTTATTGCACATTAACCTTAATCTCATGCGAATCAGAGTTCAAAAATAGAGGAAGTGATCCTGTTTGTAAAGTCCTGGTCAGACAATGTCTGGAATAAAGTGAACAACAACAAAAACAGAAATTGCGAGAAAAGCACAGCAGCTCTGGCAGCATTTGTGGACAGAAAGCAGAGTTACCATTTCAGGTCCAGTGATCCTACTTCAGAATGGATGGTAGCTCAGAAAAGGTTGGTGTTTATGCAGAAGATGAAGTGGAGGGAGAGGGTTGGGGCAGCGTGAACTATAAGTGGAGATAGAGCCCAAAACAGAGAGAAAAATGGTTGGATTGACAAAAGAACGGTGTAAAGGTCACCGTAGGAAAATGAACAGCTTCTAATGGGGACCATTAGTAGCTGAAAATGGGTTGTGTGTGACAGTAGCCCATGTGATCACAAGATCTGGTGTATAGGGGTTGGGGTAAATGACATGGCAGAAGGTGCTCAAGCCCTAAAATTGTTGAAATCAATATTGAGTCCACAAGGCTGCACAATTCCTAAGGTGTAAATGAGGTGCTGTACTTTCAGATTGCGCTGAGCTTAACTGGAGCACTGCAGCAAGCCCAACACAGAAATGTTGGCGAGAGAACAAGGTAGTGTGTCAAAATGGCTGACAGCTGGAAGCTCAGGGTCTTTGGGAACAAAACATAGGTGTTCTACAAAGTGGTCACCCTGTCTGTGCTTTATTTCCCCAATGTAGAGGAGACCACATTGTGGGCAGCGAATACAGTAGACTAGATTGAGTGAAGTACAGGTAAAGTGCTGCTTCACCTGGAAGGTGTCTTTAGGGCCTTGGAAGAGGGAGGAAGTAAACGGGCAGATGTTACACCTTCTGGCTTGAGGATCATCCCCCATGTCCTTACCCAAATCCCTACACATCAGGCCTTGTCATCACTTGGGCTGCTAACACACAACCCATTGTCAGCTACTAGTAGTCCCCATTAGCAGCTATTCATTCTCCCAGGCTGATCATTACTCACTCCTTTGTCTGTCCAACTGTTTTTCTCTCTCTTTGGGGTGTATCTCTACCTATTGTTTACTCCTTTCCCCCACCAACTCCATTTTAGTCATAAATACCAACCTTTTCCCAGCTCCAACCAGTTCTAATATTAACTCTGCTTTCGCTTCACAGATGCTGCCAGGCTTGCTGAGTCTTTCTAGCAATTTCTGCCTTTGTTTCTGATTTCCAGCATTCACAGTTCTTTTGTTTTTTTTGATCTGGAGTAGAAAGTGATGTTTGGCCATCACACTGGAAGAAAGATATTGGAATGTGTACAGTGCTGATTTGTGAAAGTGATATGGAGGCTTAAAAGATTAGTATTATGAGGACATGTTGCATAAATTTGGTTTGCTTTTCTTGAATTTAAGGTGGAAGAATAAGCTCAAAAGTGTATTTAAAATACAAAAGAGATTTGCTTGGTGAAATACATGGATATTCTCTTCTCTGCTGGGTAAATCTGACACACAGCATAATGATAAAAATAAAGCTGGGAAAAATTGATTCCACGAAGTATCTTTTCACAGAAAAGTCAACTCTTGTCCTCAAAAGGTTGTAAATGATAGCTCAGTACAAAATTTCAAGATGGAAATTTTATTAGATTAGGTTATTGAGGAATATAGAACAATAGCAGGGAAACAGAATGGAGGCATAATGCAGCCATGATCTGTTTGAGATGCAAAATGCTCAAAAGAATTAAAACAGTTACATTGTGTTCCCTTGTCCAGCCTTCCTTTTCCAGGAAAGAACCTTTTCTGCTGTTATGAATTAAGTTATTCAAAGTCAGGAATTAATAATAGGAAAAAAATATCTTTTATTTGCTCTGGAAACATTTATTTCTCACATATAACACTGCTCAACTTGACACTGCCTGTCCAGTTGAAATCCTTGTTCATGTCAGTGTTACCACTAGACTTGACCATTCCAACAGATTGACAGATGGTCTCCATAAACTGGAGTCCATTCAATCTGTTATCCTTGTTTAAACTCACACGAAGTGCAGTTCACCGATCATCCTTGTGCCTGTTGGCTTCTGGTCAAGCAAAATTTGTATCCTTGTTTTCAAAAACGTCAGTAACCTAGCACCTATCTATCTTTGCAATTTCCTCCAACCACACATCCCTGAGGTATCTGCTCATCTATTTCTGGTCTTGAGCATCACCTATTTAAAAAAAAAACTCACCATCAGTGGCTGTACTCTCAGTTACATCAGCTTTAAGTTTCAGACTCTCCTCCTTACCTCGATTTCTTTTAAGACACTTATTAAAATTTACCGCTGACTGGGTACTCATTTTCTGACCTCATTTCTTTTGTGTCTCAGTGTCATTGTATGTGTTATCATGCTGTGAAGCCCCTTGGAAAATTTTTACATTAAACATTCTCTATAAAATCATAAGTTGTGGTTATGAGACAACCACAAGATTAACTTCTGAAATTGCCTACATTGTCTCATTAGAAAAGAAAATCATCTTTTCTTAAAAAAAGGATTCAATCTGAAATTTAATTTCTGCCTGGGGGTGTTCAGTTTGAAAGTAAAGATTAAAGCAAGATTCAATAAGGGTAAAAATGATTTCCAAACAGCAGCGCTGTTCAGGCAAATAAAAACTGAAAAGAACTGCGAATGCTGTAAATCAGGAACAAAAATAGAAGTTTCTGGAAAAGCTCAGCAGGTCTGGCAGCATCTGTGAAGAAAAAATAAAATCAGAGTGAACGTTTTGGGTCCGGTGACCCTTCCTTAGAACTGTTGTGAGGTAGTGTCGCCGGACCTGAAAAAATTGACTTTTTTCTTCAGATGCTGCCAAACCTGCTGAGCTTTTCCAGCAACTTCAGTTGCTGTTCAGACAAATACTTTCTCGGTGTGTGGTTTCTGACTGTTTTTGCAGTCTGCTGTTTCACACTATTTCTCAATGACCTACTTGTGAGCAGCTGCTATTCACAAAGTAAAATGGACTGACAGGAAATTTTCAGGTTAACTGTATTTCTAAAAACAGAACCAAAATACAGGGATAAATTCCTCTTTTAAAAATTTAGGAGGATGAATATTTTAGAATCCTTCACTTTGAGACTCGAGGGCCTCATGTCACTTTTATTTGGTGAAGAAATGCACAACACACTGTTGTATCTTGTCTTAGGGTCAGCTAACTTAAAAAGAGTAGTGCTCATTACAGTGTAATATCATCATATGTGCCAGCCTTTGTGCCTGTAAACACAATGTTTATATCTATTAAAGACAATTGTAATAAATACCTTTTGGATCTTTCAATACCACATTATCCAAGACCTAATTTTGTTAGCAGATTTAATATAAGCATTGTGATACAAGAGCCATCTGCTGGAATCAAAACCCAACGCCACTTGCATTTATATAGTATCTTTTACAACCACAGCACATCAACTGCTAAAGCCAATAAATTAATTTTGAAGTGGAGTCAAGTAGGAAAATAAGCAGCCAAATTGTGCACAGCAACCTTCCATGAACAACAATAATGGATAATCTGCTCTAGTGACATATATTGATGGATATTGGCCAAGACATTGAAGATGACAGTCCTGGTCTTCTACTACAAAATGGTACCATTGAATCCTTTATGTCTCCTTGAGAAGTGGCAGCCAGTTTTAACATCCATCCACTACAAAGGAGACTTCTGAGAATGTGCAGCCTTCCCTTAGTACTGCACTGGAATGTCAGCCTTGATCACTGTACTCAAGACCTGGACCGGCACTTGAATCCAAAACCCCTTTACTCAGGAGACAGTGCGCTACTAACTGTGGCACTGCTAATATTCCAGCATTCAATGAGCTCGAAGCTAAATAACCGTAAACCCCAAAGTAAATGCATTAGGATTAGACTTCGTTCAGATGGAAATCCATCCTTAGTTTTAAAAAGAACAGGGAACATTTTCTGATGCATTGAAAGAACTTTGCATCGCAACAGATAAATTACAAACTTTCAACCAGAAATGTAAACATCACAGCTGCTGAATTCAAACCTAAAAAAGGAGTGGTTTGAGCACTTATAAATATAGGTAGTTCTGCTATAACGTGCATTTCATTAATGCAAATTGGCTGTAATGCAATTGATGAATAGTGGATGCTGTTTGGATAATGAAACTTTCTGCTGTACAGGTATAATGATTTCCCTATAACGCCATTTTCTATAGCACAAGGTCACACAAGGATGCAACTATCACGTTATAGGAGAACTACCTGTAGAAATGTTGGATTGTTGCAAACAGACAGGAGTTATTTAGAAGACCAACAGTGCAACAAGAATAACTTAGAAAAAGTTATGGTGAACAGACTAATGTGAATATTTTTCAAGATATTTCTAAAACAGCAAACAAGTAAACCAAAAAGTACTGATCCACATTGTTTTACATTGCTGCATCTTCAACCTTGGAAGTCACTTTCACTGGAATGATCCTGCCCCATAAATTGTTTTCTTGATCAACGCTAGCATTTGAAATATCAATTTCTGTAGTGCTTCCACATTATCTGACATCTCTAAATTATAGCAACCCTACTGACAACTCCAATGGTTGCACTTAACATTAACTGGCATTGA
>NC_063344.1:58303716-58342450 GCF_021869965.1 Rhincodon typus
AGACCCTTCTTCAGAAAAGACCCTTCTTCTTTTCTGAAGAGGGGTCTAGGCCCGAAACGTTAGCCTTCCTGCTCCTCTGAATGCTGGTTGGCCTGCTGTGTTCATCCAGCTCTACACCTTGTTATCTCAGACTCTCCAGCATCTGCAGTTCCTACTATCTTTGAATGCAGTTATGATGTTCTTGTATTGACTAGTTCACTTTAATTTGATTTTTCTTCCAAATATGCCTCTCACACTATAGACTGTGACCTGATAGAGGACAACTCCAGTAACTATTTGAATCTGACTGATTTTATTCCCTCTGTTTGCTTGACTGGATAAAGGCATTTCCTTCTGTATAGGTTAGGCATAATTACAATTAGTCATGATTACCTTGACTATTGGGAAATGTATGCAAAAATGTCTTCACCTTGCTGCAACTACTGCTAGCTTGTTGGTGATATATCTTATCAATGAAATGCAAGTATTTTTTAGGTGGGATGCAAAGAACCCACAGCACTATTTAAAGCAGCAATACCCTGGCGTACTCATTAATGTTCCTCTTCCAACCAACACCTTTATCTGCTACCTGGCACTTCAACCCTACTTCATTGGACATAAAGCCATTTGAGACATCCAGAAGCGGCGTAAAGTGCTATGTAAATGCAAGTTCTTTCTTTGTGAATTTTACTGGGTAGCTTTGGAATATCAATGCTGGTGAGATTCTTGACGATACCCAGTTGAAATCACTGTGCAGAGAATATCCAAAAGTATTTTTTTTTGGCTGTCGTGATTTGGAGTGCAGCAAGAGTGGGGCATGTTTTGGTTGTTCACCAAACTGAACAATAACATCTCAAAATGTCAACAACACCTTCATTTTTTTTTCTCAGCAAGCCTTCTGGAACATTCACATTTTGTTTTTAAATCCCAATCTGTCTTGTTATTTAAGAACAACACATTCATCATCAGGTGCAGAGACACCCACACACTAACTGGAGAGATACAGTTTTGAAGTAATGCGCTCAATCGCTTGATATTTCTGTCCCAACTTTCATCACTCACAAGTTATGATGCTTCCAGATCCATCAGCATGTGGTCTCTTTTGTTTCTGAATTGTTTAAAAAAACACTGCCTGAAAGCTGTAAATAACTTTTTAAGTGATAATTTATTTCTCTTGCTGTCCACAGTTGTTCACTTTGTGCATCCTTATTTTATATTTTCTAACTCCCTGGTATCAAACACGTCAGCTAAAAACATTGACTGAAGCAGTCAGTTCAATTTCCATAATGAAGCCCACTTCTTAGAACCTCGCACATTTTCTAAACCCCAGTATGAATAAAGTGTCAGGACGCAATTGACTGATAGGGAGAAATATATCTGAATCTGATCCTGTCACTAACCTCAAATATTCTTCTTGCATGGGATGTCTTCATTTTCAGCACAGCCAGCATTAATTACCCATCCCAAATTACCCTTAAGCTCACTGACTTTTTAGCCTATTTCAGCAGGCAACCATATTGTTGTGGGTTTGGAGTCACATGTCAGCAAGACCAGGTAAGGACAGCAGATTTCCTTCCCTAAAAAGGACAGTAGTGAATCAAATAGAATGTTATGGCAATGGTTATGTGGTCACCATGAGACTAGCTTTATTTCCAAATTTCACCACCTGCTGTGGTGGGATTCAAGCCTATGCCCCCAAACCATTAGCCTGGGGCTCAGGATGACCAGTCAGCTGAGATTACCACTTTATTACCATTTTCCTTCAACCACACTCACACACATTGTATGTCTTGCTGGATTTTGTGTGGTAACAGAGTCTGCTAGACTTTGGCAACAGGACTTTGGATTGGGAACCTAACACTGGGGTCAACTGGGATTTACAATTCTGGGGACTGTGATTGACGAATTTGAGAAGATTCACAAAGGAACGAATGGCCAGAGGGCAGGTTTACTATCTAATTAATAATAGTTCATGGAATTACGATGTTCGAGGGCAGAAAAGAGGAAGGAATTGCCGCCTACATGTCACCTGAAAAAAGGATGTCACTGTCTTGGGATCCCCTCTCTGTTTTAACGTTCCAAATTTTAAAAATGGACACAGCACCCACGTCACCATTTTGGTTGCCTTCGGTTGCAAACTGTGAACTGACAGGCAAAGATGGCCTCCAAGCCTCCATCTAGTGTTACTCCCATCCTGGCTTGTCACTTGGGAGGCAACCTCCAGGCAGCTGACCTAAACGCTGGGGAGGCTCATAGACAAAACATGAAATTCCTGCTGGTGCCTGACTATTGGCCTTTACTTCCTTCCCAATGGCTAACAGCCTCTTGCAAGAGGTAGCTCTTTTGGCTTCAATTCAATAGGCAGCAAGAAAGATTATGGGGCAGAGTGGTACTATCACATTGGTACATCAGCAGGTGGCTTGAATGTTTGTACCTACTCCCCTCTGTATTTATCCTTGCTGCAGATGAAAATTCAGCCTTGTGTGAGCTAACTTCCATCATACAGCCCTTCCCATGGTCTTTGTTAACACCAACTAAAACACTTCTACGAATAGAGATGTCATGATGCATCTTGATGTCATTTTAGAACTGAACTTTGCTGTCAATCCATTAGCATCAACATTATATGGATAATGTAAAAATAACTACTTAAAATTGTTCCCTCTTCACCTGAAGCCAGAGGGTTATTGCATTGCAAGTTAATGGTTAATAACTTCCAGCATCTCATTGCAGAATCATCCTTGCATGATAATAGTTGTGAGAAGTCTATGTGATTAGAAAGAGCACTGCAGTTGAGCACAATTCTCACCAATAAACTTTCTAGCACAGATTACAGGACAGTCATGAACCTTGGCTGATATTCTCCTCCTTCCCTATTCCTATGTAGTGTCCGATCAAACAGCAATATCATAGTAAGGCCATACATGACTAAATTTGGGAAGCACTTCTGCCCACAAAGAGCACTGAAAATATGGTACTCTGTCAATGTTGAAATGCTGTGGAGCCTGGAACAATTGAAATTCTGAGACTGAGATCAATGGGTTTTTCTAAAGATAGAAGTATCAAAGGATATAAAGCAAAGACAGAAAAATGGAATTGAGAAGTAGATCAAAAATGACCTGATTGAACATAGACTTGAAACTGAACCTGTAGCCTTTCTCTTTCTGAAAAATACATTTTTAAAAAATCTTTCTTTGAATACAAACCACTGATGACAACAGCTTAGAAGAAAATTCTGAGCTAGCCAATGTAAAACAATTCATTATAGCAAGGGGCCAGTTACAGTATTCATCATTTTAACTATAAAAACAAATATACAATTTGGAAATTCTCTAATCTATATCTTTTAATATCTTCAGTATTCATTATGTATTTAATGTATTAAAAAAGGAAAATATGACAGGAGAATTTACATAATTTATAGTGGTAAGACTTCTTGAACGCAACAGTCCATGTGGTGAGGGTGTTTCTGCCAGCACTGTGGTGAGACTCTTCAGCACAGGGAATGCAGCCATTCAAGAAGGCAGCACTTCACCATTGGGGATGGGCAATACATGCTCACTTTGTGAACAGCACCCACACCTCACGAAAAGAGATGAAAAACTATAGGGTAACCCTTAAGGTAAATTGAATGCAAGTACCCTTCATTCTTGGTTAGCCTATGGGGAACTTTTTTAAAAAAATTCACTCGTGGGGCATAGGCATCGTTGGCTGGCCGCATTTATTGCCCATCTCAAGCTGCCCTTGAGAAGGTGGTGGTGAACTGCTGCAGTCCATGTGCTGTTGGTTCGCCCACAATGCCCTTAGAGAAGGGATTCCAGGATTTTGACCTAGTGACACTGAAGGAATGGTGAAATATTTCCAAGTCAGGGTGGTGAGTGGCTTGGAAGGGAACTTGCATGTGATGGTATTCCCATGTATCTGCTAGCCTTAACATTCTAAATGGAAGTGGTTGTGGGCTTGGAAGGTGTTGTCTAAGGATCTTTGGTGAACTTCTGCAGTGCATCCTGTGATGACACTATGGCTTTAAGAGATGTATTTTGTCATGCCTTCCTTTTGAAGAGAGGTTTTCAGCCATAGGTGCTGAACTTTCTCTTCCAATCCAATAAAGCAAATAGTTTAAGAGGCCTTGGTTTTTAAAAATAAATTTGGAACACAAGGAGCAGCATGAATGGGCGGAGTCAGGCTCTCACAGAACTAGGGTTTTGGTTTAGGTTTTAGTAGTTATTGGGTTTTGAAGTTAGCTGTGGAAGCTGTTACATCTCTCTTGGTTATAGCTAAAAGCTTAGGTTCTCTCTCTGCTGCCAGAAACACAGGGGAGATAATCTGTTTTACTTACTTCACTTTTGTCAAGGATGTGTTTATGGGATTTTACGATATTGGAACAGTTCCAGTTTAGTACTTAAAAAAATCTATTATTCTGTTAAGTTTCCAATAGAGTTAATGTTAAACTAATTCTTCTTTCTCTTGTTTTTATTTTAACTTGGGGTAAAATACAGTGTGTTTTGCTTAAAGCCATGTAGTGTAATCAAGCAAATTATGTCTGGAACACAGCACTTTACACTTGCTTTTAAATAAGAGCCTAGACTCTGACTTTTATATCTCCTTGATAGATCTTCATGGGATTTGGCCTGACCCATAGTAATCTTGTAGATAATAGCAGCAGGGTGGACTGAACCTCGGTAGTGGATGCTTATGGACATGGTACCAATCAAGCAGGCTGCTTTGTCCTGGATGATGTCAAGCTTTTCCAGTGTTGTTGGAGATGCACCCATCCAGACAAGTGGGGAGAATTCCATCACACTTCTGACTTGTGCCTTGTAGATGGTGGACAGGCTCTGGGGAGTCAGGAGGTGAGTTACTGGCTGCAGTATTCCGAGCCTGTAACCTGCTCTTGTAGCCACTGTGTTTATATGGTGAGTCCAGTTGAGTCTCTGGTCAATGGTAACCACTAGTATATTGATAGTGGGAGAATCAGTGACAGTAACACCATTGAATGTCCAGGGGGGTGGTCACATTGCCTCTTATTGGAGATAGTCATTGCCTGGTATTTGTGTGGCCCGAATGTTACTTGCCATGTGTCGACTAAAGCCTCGACATTGTAGAGACTGTTTTGGATTTGAACATGGATTGCTTCAGTATCGAAGGAGTCATGAATGGTGCGGAATATTGTGCAACCATCAGCAAACATCCCCAAATTTGGTTAAAGAGCAAGTTCAAAAGAAGAAAACAAAACTAAGGTGGAAGAAAAGATTGAGCAAACACAGATAACAAGGTGTGGAGCTGGAGGAACATAGCAGGCCGGGTAGCATCAGAGGAGCAGGGAAGCTGATGTTTCGGGTCTTAAGGGTCCAGACCCGAAATGTCAGCTTCGCTGTTCCTCTGATGCTGCCTAGCCTGCTATGTTCCTCCAGCTCCACACCTTGTTATCTCAGACTCCAGCATCGGCAGTTCCTACTATCTTTGAGTGAGCAAAGACAGAACGCTAGAGAAATTCAAGAGATTGGGCATCTCAATAGCATCTGTGGAGAGAAAAACACAGAGTTAACATTGAGTCTGGTACTACTCTCCTCAGTTGTTGCTCACATCGCCTTTGAAGAAGTCACACCAGATGCGAAACATTAACTCTCTCTCTCTCTCTCTACAGATGTTGCCAGACCTTCTGAGTTTCTCAGCAATTTCTGTTTTTGTTACAGGGAGAACATTCCTTTGTGTTAGCAGTTTGAATAAATACATTTATTTTTCACCAGTTTCCTTATTTTTCAGTGAAGTTTGAATTTCTACAGGGTTACATGTCATTTAACAGCAACAGTACTCCTACTCCAACTGGTCATTCCTTATCTGAGCTGTTCTACTACAGGGTAATTTTAGATAAGCACCATTCCAGTTTCAGGTGTTGTTCACAGAATAATTCCTAGATACCAATAGACAGTTGTAAGAGGAAGAGACTTTTTAAAACATAATTGCTTATAGTACTGAGAGAAAGTACTTACACACAACATAGGAATAGCTAAGAGATAGTTCTTCAACTGTGACCTTCAGAGTACACTAATGATTGAATCGAGGGGAAAACACACAGTAGCATTCAATGCCACAAGTTCAACTCCAGTAGAGTTGAAATTGGCTTTTTAATCTATCCAAATGTATTCTTCAAAAAGGGAAAAAAATGTTTGCCACTTGGGATGTAAACAACATGGGATGGGTCGTCAGTCGCTCATTATCAATATAGTCATAAGTGAAAGGCACCTAGTCTACTTGAAGTTCCTTTGGCATTTTAGGTACAATATCTCATTCAGCCCCTACATGTTTTTTTAAAAAAAAATGTCAATAGTTATATTATTGCCATGGCAGGGCTTTTCTTAAAAAAATAATCCGCATTACCACAGGTTCTAACCTAAAGTCATGGCAAGAAATAGGACAAAGATGGCTGGTTAAGGAAATAGACAAGGCTTGGGCTTTAGAACAATAGCCCAATTAAAGTTTGTCAAGTATAGAGAAGGGGAGGCCAGAAAGGGGAGTACTGGACAGAACAGTCTTTATGGTGATAATGATATAGGCAGGGCTACAAATTAACAGTGATCAAAAGCACGGAATTGCAATCTTGACCAGTCTGTGATTGGCCTGGAGAACCTTAATGATACAAAATTGAAAATGGGAGAGAAGATGGAAAACAAAAATATGTTGCAGCAAGTCATATCACAGTGAATTGTCAGCATGCCGGATACTGTTTGTAAATTACAAATATATTAGGTAATACTCAAATTATTTTACACATTTCAAAATGCATCTGTATAATTTCCAACACTATACTGGGTCAAAACAATGCCTGCTGTAGGAAGGAATTGAATTTTAATAAGTTGATAGGATGCGGTTTTCGGTAGCAAAGACAACATTTGTTACCAATCTGCAATTGCCCAAGGTGGTGGTGGGCTACCTTGTGAAACCCCTAAAAACCATACAAACCAAGTGCACCTAAATTGTCTTTAAAATCAGAGTTACAAGTGGTTTTTACCCAGCTGTAGTTCCCAGTCAGAATGATGCGCAACTTAGAAGAAATTAACGGTAGTGATGACCCAGTGAACCTGCGGTAATAGGTAGTCAGAGTTATGGATTAAAATGTACTCCAAAAGAAGTCTCAGAGTTGCTGTGGTGCATCATGTATATACTATGCACTGCAGCCAGTGGAAGTGTCATATATTGTTCCAGCAGCTGGCAACTTCTGATTGGGTTAGAGTACTTCCACTATTCCTCATTTCTACATTATGTTGATGGGCCTATTCAGCTAGCAGAGGTAGAGGATAAACTGCAAGTGAGTTATAACAAATGGAGGAACTTTATTTAATAACAAGATGTAGTTTATTGCATGGTAGCAATAAATAAATTACATTATGCCTAACTTGCCAATGACTGAGACAAACAGGAACCAGAGATGAGACATCTGATCCCATTGAGATCTTAGAGCTGGACTCCTTGCTTCTCCACCCAAGATTGGAAGGCATCAGCTTGTACTAAGCTCCACCCAGACACTAACAATTCTCCAATAATAACCCCTTTCAGAATAATTAGTTTTAACAACGGAAGAAGTGAAATCTTTAAGTCAGTGAATGGAGTGTCATTCAAGTGAATTATCATAGATAATGTTGATCTCCTTGAGTGTTGTTGGCACTTCAACCATTCAGACAAATAGAAAGTATTCCATCATATTCCTGGATTGTGAATTGTAGATGGTGGGAAGGCTCTGGTGATATGTACTATAGAATCTACTAAACAATAATAAACTTAATTTCAGTAATCAAAATAGGTATCCAGTAAAACAGCACATTATTTTCTCATTAAAAATTTATTCTTTCAGAACCTGTACTTACTGTGGTTAAAGCAAAGAACAATCATTTTAAATGGCCAAAATACACAAGTTTAAAAAAAGTTTGTCTCTCTTATTTAGACAAAGGCATATATGCTATTAATTCATATTTCCTGTATAGCTAACACAGTCATTATTCTAAACTTTACTTCTGAAAGCATAGATTTCATTAGAAACTTGACAGCTGGGGATAGTCCCAGCATTTTCTCACATTCTGGAGGTTGCCAGTTACTACATTACACATTTGTGAGAAAGTGTGGCTCCTGCAGAGTTTTAGCATCATCCTTCCTATTAATATTTGGTCTTCAAATTTTATCTGAATTTAAATCTTCACAGAAAAAGATAAAATAATAATACAGGGAGGCCATTCGGCCAATTTCATCCATATCATTAGAATTTCAGCACATCATGGAGGTAAAAGATGTCCTTCTTAAATTTGAAATAATAAAGTTGCCAATATCAAAGAGTGTAAAACAACATCACTGATTTTAAAACATGGTTTGATAGTCCCCATTGTTAAGTAAAGAAAGTGCAGTGTTACAAGTGGAGCATAGATTTTAGTTTAACAAAAAGGATGTTAAAAGAAATAGTTTCACACAAAGGGATATCTGAACTCGGCAAACCTTTGCTCTACAACCAAGGGAACCAAGGGTTATGGAAAAGAGCAAGAAAGTGGACATAAGTATTGGAAAAGCCATGATCTTACTGAATGGCAGAGCAGGCTCAAAAGGGCTCAATAGGCTTCTCCTTTCCTATTTCTTACAGTTTTGTTATCTTCTCTAACTAATAAAACAGATTTGAAATGTATTTTTTTAAGTGCCAGAGATGTAAACCAATCAAATTACATTATCCCACATATCAAGATGTGCTCCAATTTTCTAAAAAAGTTGTTAAAATAAAAGTTTTATGGACAGTAAACTTGGTGGAGAAATTTAACGTACATAACCTGTCAAGTGATCTTTTGGGAATGGGCATGCATGCATTACAGACAAGCAGAAAAAATGCAGTGGCTAAAATAAGTATATCTCTGAATTGGCAGCTACTGAGTGATGTTGCTCCCCAGTTCCTCCATTAAGCCCCACCATGTGGATCTGATTCCTTCTTTGTTGCCCTGAGTAGAACCCGCATCATCCCAGTAATATTAAGCACCGTAAGTTGCAAGCTACTGATAATAGTTCACAGCCGAATAAATAAAGCACTGCATTGCATTTAGCCTCCCAGTAGAAACAAGGGTAAGAAAAATGTTAGGTAACCCAAAAGGAAAACGGTCTTTTATTTTGCTTCTTTTCTTTCAATAAAGATTGAAATGCTGCAGACAGTAAGAAATTCTTTCTTAAAATCATTTAACAGTGGCAATGCACACAGCTGGTTGAAGATGACATTCATTTCACACTCATTTTGTTATTAATGAACCATGTGGAATTAAAAAGTGCTCTGTGCACTATTTGTAGGGCACATTAAATGCATTTGCATTAAGTAATTATTTCCATGATCTTAACCTGTTGTTTCAAAAAACATGGTCCTCTACTTAGCCAAAGAAGAAATTACTGCAAATTATTGGTAAGCACACTCAAATTTGCACACAAGTTGTATTTCAATCTGTACATCATGTCTTCTTCGCTATTCAAGAAGGAAACACTTGGAGTCCATACAAGAAATAGGCAACTGTCATGCCAAACTTAAGAACAAGTTTTTGGAAGGGTCCAAGAACATTCAAGGTTCTTATGATTAGTATCTGAAGCACAAGCAGACTGCCATAGGGTAAATAAAGTCAAGGAGTTAAATGCATGGCTCACAGATAGGTGTGGGAGGAATGAGTTTCAGTTCATGAGGCATCAGTATTGGAGGAAGAAAGGAAATGTTCCAGTGGAACTTACAAATAGCTGGCATCCAAGTTCAGTGGTGAACAGGGAAGGCAAATAGAATGTTGGATCTTCATTTCAAAAATGGATTGCATCATGAAGATGGTAAAGTCTTATTAAAACTATACAAGGCACTAATTAGACAACATTGAGAATACCGAACAATTTCAGTCTTCTTATCTCAGGCAAAAGATACTTGCTCTGGGAGGCAGTCCAGATACAATTCAGGAGGCTGGTCCCAGGTATAGAGGGATTTTCATATGAGGAGAGGTGGAGCAAGTTGGATCTATATTCACTGGAGATTAAAAGAATGAGAGGTAACCTTATACATTCTTTGAGGGCAAAATCTCAGAGTAAGTGGTCACCCACTTAAGAGGGTAGTGAATCTCTGCAATTCTTTAACACATAGGGCTGTAAAAGTTGTTGGTTATTAAATCTATTCAAGACTGAGATAGACAGATTTGTATTTAGTGAGAAAATCAAGGGCTATGGGGAAAAGGCAGGAAGGTAAAGTCAATGATTATCAGATCAACCATGATCTCACCGAATGGCAGAGCTGATTGATTGGTCAAATGGTCTACTTCTGTTCTTATGGATCAAACTGCAGGTTTTTAGATGTTGAAATTGAAGAAGTGACTGGATAATATGGTCTATAGCTCACAGATCTACAGAAAATATTAATTCTTAGCCACCAATGGACAGCCAAGTGTTGTAGTTCCTACTTGCCAGATCAGACAAAAATCAATAGAACTATATACCACCCATACAATATGTGGACCAGAGGTCAAATACTCGTTCTGAGAAACATCAGTAAACATTACAGTTGAACAACTATTTCCTGTGGGAGTAAAATATACAATTAGTCGTGTGATATAAAATCTGATTAAATATATTCTGTAGTGTTGAATCAAAAATCAAGTTGATGGGATGGGATAGGGTATTCAAATCTACCAGAGGAGAGTTAACAGGAGACGAGCATCATCTTCCCTGGGATCAAGAATCACGGGAGCAGCGTTCTTACTCCGAGGGCTGGACAATCAGAATTGTTCTGATAAAGGGTCACTCAACTTGAAACGTTAACTCTGCTTTCTTTCCTCAGATGCTGCCAGACCTGCTGAGTTTCTCCAGCAATTTTGTTTCTGATTCCCAACATTCACAGAACTTACAGTTTTTAGTTTGGAGGCCAAGGATCACTGAAGGACATGGGCCACACTTTAATGAGGGTGGGATGAGGGTCACAGATGATGGTGGGGGTAAAGGGGAAGGATGTTTACAATGAAGTTCGATGAATATATAGTTTGCAGTTTGTTTCAGGGCGTCTCAGAGAGCACTATGCTGAAGAAAAGCATCAAGCAAATGTGCAAGATTTTGCCAGAAGCAAAATGGTTGCAATTGTGCCAGTCTGGGAAAGAAATAATTTCTGGGGTGTGGACAGTTTGAATCCATTTTTGATTGTGTTTGTATTGAAAGAATTTCCAACTTCTGCATATAATATTGTTCACGTATTTTCTGTTTAAGCAAAGATTATTGTGTTAAAAGTACATTTGTAGACTCTTATCTGGTGATCAGTAACTGATCACTACCGTTTACAAAGTGAATAGCTTCAAAAGTGTCAACAACAGCAAGAAATTAGGAAAATGCAGCAAAAGTGAATTAAAAAAAGGATTCTCAACAATCGAGAAAATTATTTCTGATTTTCCCCTTAAGGTTTAAACAGCGACTTCAGCATCTCAGCAATGAGCTGCAGCTATTATCATGTATTTATATCTCACTATTAGCTTAATTCCTACACACTTCCCAATTCTCTTCTTCCGAGAAACTAGGCAGAATCAGTGCCTGTCACAATAAGTGATAGCAGTTGCCTGGCTGTAGTAGCTCTCTGCTTGATTTGTGGATTCAGACAGCTCGGTCTTCACAAAAATGCTTCATGAACATTGGTGAGTGAAAGAGGGCATTCACCCAAGCCAGCATCAACAAACCACCAGCCTCAATAAATCAGAAAATTCACACATCACTATAGCTCTCTTCTCCATGGAGCTCAGGGACACCCTAACTTGCATCCTACTGCCAGGTTACAATGCACCCAGGGACACATATTCTTCTCACATGCGTACATGTTTTGCAAGTTCTGGCCCTTAGCTTCCTTTCTCAGCATTCACTCACTTAACAGCTGCCAGCTTCTGTTACTTGCACAGTTTTTAAGCTGTAACTTAGGCTCTTCAGTACTGTCAAAACATCACAGGCAAGGGGTGGAAAGGTTGCCGTGTAGCTAGGTGCTATGTGAATGCATATCTATGGCAAGCATTCTGCATGTGCTTTAACCAAATGATCATGTCTGAAAGTCAAAGGGACCAGTCCTTAGTGGGGTAAAGGGGCAGTACGGTCATTCAAGAGAGAAGACTTTATATTTCTGCAAAGAGACAGAAGGAGAACAATAATAAATGTGGATGGGAGCACATTTGGTGAGAGACAGGCCATTTGAGATTTTGAGGTGACCCCAGTGAGGACCGGAAGAGCCAGTAGTTTTGAAGTAAGAACTAGTCAATGGTCATTGAGTGGACATGCTGCATGCGATAGTAAAAGCTCTGGTGTGAGGGGTTTGGGCAGTGACAGATTAGGAGGAAGTGGTGGCCCTGTGAGATGGTAGAGAAGTTGATGGCATTTGTTCTTGTAGAGCACAGAAGCTCATTCACTTTCCTCCTGTACCACTGTGTGATCCTTTTAACCTGGGACACTGCAGTGGTTCAGGCTGGTATCTTAGTCCAAAGTGACCATGTCTGGTGGTGTGGCCTTCTTTGCAAGTCAGCAGGAATAGGTGCTGCTTTCCTCTCCAGCACTCTGACCACCAGCACCTTCAGGTCCCTGTCAACTAAGCATGGCACCAGCTTCCCCTTCTGCGTCATATCTTGGGTGGTGTCAGTCAAGAATGACAGTGTGACGGGCAGCTCCTGGCTTGCAGCATCTGAAACCAGGTGCTGCTGGGCTTTAAACATGGCACCTGCAGCAGAAAAGTTACAAAATCCTAGCAGCGGCACACATTTCCATCTCTCCCATTGCAGGATTCCACAAGACAGGCACCAGAGGCCAGTTGTACAAAGAGATGAAGATTAAGACAGAAAATAAAATACAATAGATGCAATGAATCCCAAAGTCCAGCCCAAACACAGAGTCTATCAAACCAAGTTTTAATCCGAAATTGGTCTTTTCCAGTATTTACATTATTTGGGATCTTGACACACTCTCCAGGTTTTAATTCTACGTGGTATTTAACAACAAGCCTGGTGTAGATTTAGAATTACACTTTAACTTGCTGGATAAAGGGTCACCAGCAAGATTGAGGGCAGTTTTAATCCATTTGTCTTGAGTTACATGTAAGAAAAAAAGTGCAAAAAACACTTTGCTGAGCACAGTGGTGTGTAGGGGGAAAGAAAGGAAGAAGATAAGTTTGACACCCAACCTGCCTGACAGCTGCCATGAAAAGTTACAAAAATATCCATTGGTTTATACACAAAACAATAGCCAAACTTGGGTTTTTCTGAATGTACCCGCAATGACCAAATTTAATACGTTTTGAGAGCTTCAAACCTGTTGATCCCCATCACACTGATCTTTAGTGTTACTCCAAAGCCTCAAACTGTAAAGACTGATGATTGCCTCAGTCATCCAACATATTATGCAATAAATAGTGGCAAATAGCCTTGGCGTCAAAATATTAAAATATCCAATATTCAAATGCCATCAAATATTGGTGGCACGGTGGCACAGTGGTTAGCACTGCTGCCTCACAGCGCCAGGAACCTGGGTTCAATTCCAGCCTTGGGTGACTGTCTATGTGGAGTTTGCACATTCTCCCCGTGTCTGTGTGGGTTTCCTCTGGGTGCTCCAGTTTCCTCCCACAGTCCAAAGATGTGCAGGTTAGATGGATTGGCCATGCTAAATTGCCCGTAGTGTTCAGAGAGGTGTAGATTAGGTGGGTTATAGGGGGATGGGTCTGGGTTGGACGCTCTGAGGTTCAGTGAAGACTTGTTGGGCCAAAGGGCCTGTTTCCACACTGTAGGGATTCTATGATTAAAAATAGTACTGCAACAACCTGTCACACATTTCCACACTACCTATACTCAAAGCAGTTGCTGCAGACTGACTGTGGCCAACCCAAAAAACAGCAATGTTATAGACTGCGTACAAAACTGTGTTAATACTCTTCGTAAAATATTGCTATACATATCTGCCATGGTTTTTGAGAGTTTTTCTAAAAAATATTCAGCAACGATTCAAACATTCAACATGATTTGACTATATTATAAATTTGCCTGCTGCTACCATATTGGTTTGGTCTTTGAGCCTATTTGTCTTGCTCTTTGCAATAGTGCACTCCAGATTAAAATAACCCCACAGTACGAAGCAACTTCACATCTATCCACTGCCAACTGTTTTAAATCTGTGTCCTCTTTACCAACCCTCTTGTTGTAGAGACAATTTTACACTCTTAATACCTTTCACAAATTTTGTACACATCTGTGAAAGGAAAAAAAAATCCCAGTTTCACAGAATTGCTTAATCTACACATCCCTGAACACTATGGGACAATTTAACATGGCCAATCCACCCAGCCTGTACATCTTTGGACTGTGGGAGGAAACCGGAGCACCCAGAGGAAACCCACACAGACACAGGAAGAATGTGCAAACTCCACACAGACAGTCGGTGGAACCAAACCCAGGTCCCTGGTGCTGTGAGGCAGAAGTGCTAACCACTGAGCCACTGTACCACCCATATTTTTAGGAAAAAATAAAGAACTGCAGTTGTTGGAGATCTGAAATAAAAACAAATTGCTGGAGAAACTCAGCAGGTCTGGCAGAGTTTGAGTCCAGTGACTCTTCTTTAGAACTGTTCGATGAAGTAGGGAGAAGGGGTATTGAAGAGGGGCGGTGAATGGGCAGATAGACAAAAGTAGTAGGGAAACAAGAAAATGGATAGCAGGCCAGGACTCTTGTATTTCTGACGAGTCTGTCCTGGCCTGCTATCTGTTATCTCCTTGTTTATCTATCCCTTTCATATCTCTGGGCTCTATCTCCATCTATCTGCTGACCTCACAGCCTCCCCCTCCTTGCTCATTTCGAAAAACTTCACTTCAGCATTAATACTGGTTTTTCCTTGCTACTGATAGTTCTGGTGAAGAGTCACTGGACTTGAAACTTGAACTGTGCTTTTCTCCCCCCCACAGATAACGACCAGACCCACCAAGTTTCTACAGCAATTTCTGTTTTTGTTCCAGTTTCTTTAGGCTTGCTATAGAACAGCAGACCCCTATCCCATTTCATCATCTTATGCACCCACAATACTGTTTGAGAAATATATGAAAGCATGCAGGAATTTGGAGACAAGGAGGATTTGTTCTTCTTCCAGAATTATAAACTGGATTCACTATGGGAAACATTTGAACAGGGGATGGAGTATTGTTTGGAGTATGGAGTTCAGATTCAGGCATGTGAAACTTGCTTCACTGAGAAAGAAAAAGAGAGCTGAGCTATTCTAAGCAAATATTGAGAAGCTTCTTCCTCCCCCAACACAAAAGAAAGTAAAAACATAAAGTTTCAGTATGGCCTCCCTGCTCTTGAAACTTTATACCTTAGCTAATACTCATTTGTCCTCTTAACCACTTTATCTACCTATCCCACTATGTTAGGGGACTACTGGACACACATAACAAGGCCCCTCTGATCCTTAGTGTTCCCCATTACCCTACCTCTCTAATGTCTCACTCTTGATTCCATTTCCCAAGTGGAATATGTTGGTCTTTGTCCTCCTTCCTCCCTCACATTATGTTCTTGTCCCTGTTACATGCCAGATCCTTGGCTACAATAAGATGATGCTAAGATTGAAGAAGCATACTTTAGATTTTAGCCATAAAGAGATCTGCAACTTCATTGGTTCTGAAGAAGAACCATTGGATTTAAATCATTAACTCTTCTTTCACCATGGACACTACCAGATTTGTTCAGTTTTTCTAGCACTGTTTTTATTTTAGACCAAATTAATTTCACTTAATAATCGTAGTCTCCTACAACATTGGTAGGGAAGTCTTGGTTGTTGGGGGAATGGGAGTAGCGGATTAGCGTAATTCTGTACAAATGGAATGCACCCTTGAAGGCGGGGAAGTGGATCAATCAGTTGGCACTATGCCAGGTGGATCTAATAAATCCCTATTGAATTCACACAGGCCTGGAAGATGTGGTGTCATCACAGTAGATCACATACTGTATCTTCCAAAGCATTGCAGTTAATATTACAAGGTTACAAGCTGATTTTTACTATGTTGTCACAGCCTCTTATCTATTCATCAGTTTGTGGCATGCAGCTGTTGGCTCCACAATTCTATGAAGAGATATTTAACTGACACCTCCAGGCCAATGCTTTGTAAGGTTTCAGTTCATGACCTCAGTATTAGTTTTATCACAAACATTGAGATTAGGGCTGTCGTCAATGCACATTTCACCCATCCTACCAATTATTTTCAACAACAAATCATAAAGCAGTATGGATGGGCAAGTAGTGTGATGTGATGGTAACAGCTTTGACTCATATAGCAGGGAACTAAGGATTGATGTACAGTGACTTCAGTTGACAGACCAATCCCTCCTTCCTGCTCAAGTTTGTTTAAGGTAGAGCTGTCTTTGTTTTAATACCTTAATATCTTCACTGTCTTTTAAATGTAAACAGTTTTCCTACTCCACTGCTGTCTCTCTATTTTAAGATGCAAATGCTATAGAACACCAAGAGTTGAATAACCTTCAGTTATAAACAAAGGACTTGATTTTATATACATTGAGAAATCAAGGGTAAACAATATATATTATTCATTCAATCATTTCCAGAATCTTCAGTGGTCTATTATTAATGTCTTTTAACTCAATAAAGATCACGAATTTGATAGATTATTAAAATGCCTCTAGCCTATCACTAGATAATTATTTAGGACAGAAAATTATACTCATATTTTACATTTCATGGAGGATATGAAACATCTTTTGTAGAATAACATCAAGACCCATTTATATAGAAGCAGAATTCATTTAAAAAAAACACCTCCAATAGTGAGGGCTTCTTAATATGTGGATAACAATACATTGTCCTCCAAAATAAAATTCCCATATCACAAGGGCAATTCTTCTCAACATGGAACACTTTGTTCTGTGGTCTGATAGAATTAGCTTGCATTCAAGTTTATCATAAACAGGTCACTAAAATGACATCAAGTAAAAACAACAAGCTTTTCAGTAACTCGTCAAACAAAGCAAGATAATGGAAAATTGTAATTTTAACAAATGCAAGGACTATGAAACCCAGGCAGGAATTTTTCAGTACCCTCAACAAACCCACCACCAAATCTTATCAATACTTACTTCTTTCCTCAATTGCTTTTAACACCAATCACACACCAACAGCAACACACACTTAGATGACCCGTGACAGGCCTTGCCAAAAACATGTAAGGAGTCTATTTGCAGCTACGTGTAATCATTTGTTATTTGCAATTATTTTCTAATTTTGGGGTGTGAAGGTGATTAATCCAAAACAGACTTGCATTTTGCAGAGGACTGAGGAAATTAAATATTTGAAGGTTAATTAATTGCTCTCAGCTGACCAGAGGAATTTTAAATTAAACCAGAGCACAATGCTTGCTGTAACCTTGTTTTATTTAAGTGTTCATAAACAGCATATTGGTTTATTATCTTTAGCATTATTAGCAATTTAGAACAATTGCCATTGGTTTCAGGATTAAAGGAAAACTGCCTGCTTTAAAATAACTTTTAAGCAAATTTGTTTTGTTTGCTGGAAAAGTAACTATGTTCCGACCCAAAACGTCAATTTTCTTGTTCCTCTGATGCTGCCTGGCTGTGTTCCTCTAGCTCCATGCTGTGTTGTCTGTTTCAAAGAGATTACTATTTTTTATTTACATTAATAAATTCAATTAGGGAATGCACCTTTAATTATAACCATGTTAAAAACAATAACTTGCATTTATATACCACCATTATGGTAGTGACACTCCACAAATATCTCCATGAAACCTCAACAAATCAAGGTTGACATCCAGCCACATGAAGATTTTGGGAGAGATGATCAAAGGCTCAGGCAAAGAGATAGGTTTTATGGAATGCCTGAATGGAAAAAAGACTTTCAATGTACAGGAAGAGATTTTCAGTGACAAGGATCTGTGAGGACACTGTACAGCCACCAGTTTTGGACCACTTAAAACCAGAGGTATTGAGGGCTTGTATGGTAGAGAGCAGAAAAAGCTATGAAGGAATTTGAAAACAGGAATAAGAACTTTTAAATTCAGGTGTTTCCAGACCAGGAACTAATGTATATGTGGCTAATGGGAGAATGAAACTGGCTGTGAGTTAGGATACAAGCAAAACTCCCATCAAAACATATTTCAAAACTTCTCAACACTAAAATGATTCAAAAATTCCTGAACAGCACTAACAAATTTGAAGGCACCTCAAGATGCAGAGATTTCAAATCTTATTAACACAGCGAAGTTTATAATTTTTTGAGCAGTACAAAAGGGCTGACTTTTTTTTGGCAAGTCTTAATCTTCTTGCAAGAATGGTCAATTACATGGTTTTATATCAGCTTTTTTGGCTTCTGTATTCTGTATTAAAAATGTAAAGCTCAACTTAGTGACATCCCTGAGAATGTTTGAACATGCTTGGATGTATATAATTTATGGCGCACTCATGCAACAGTGAGACTGATATTTGCAGCACCCTCTGAATTACAGCAAAGGTAAAGTCGCCGTTGTCTTACAGATCATCGGGCCTCTCTCTCACTAGATGGAGACGACTGGCAGTCCTTTAACTTTAGGGTCACCACATCTCAGGCCAGGGGAGGGGCCGAGAAGGAGAGTTGTTCATGGTAAATCTCAGCTGGTGCAAGAATTGTACCCATGTTGTTGGTGCCATTCTGCATCGCAAACCAACCATTCAGACAACTAAGCTAACTCCTCCTGCCCCCCACGTGTACAGGACCATAAACCATAGAACGCATTGAAAACTCAAAGAATTGTATCAACAGCTAGAAGGAAGAAACAGCTACTATTATGTAAATGGCATTGGTGGTGGAGTCCATTATGTTCAGCGGTGCAGGGTGGTGAGAAGACTTCAGGACAGAAGCCTGCATGCCACGTCCTGATGTTTGGAGTGCTCGTGCCAATTTCATTACAAATATGGTATCTGGCTGGTGATGAAAGGTCTAAAGCTCACTCATGTTTTCTTTCATCTCTGGATCAAAAAAGGCTAATGAACAGTGTCATGATGGCAGTAAATATGCAGCATTGAATTTTAATTTCCATCATCTGATTGTCATACCTGAGCCCTTTCATGGACTAAAATTGTTTAAAACAAAATGAAAAAAAATGTCCCGAAAAGGGCTCCAGTGGTCAAATGATCATAGGTTGAACGTAAGAACATGAGAAACAGGAGCACAAACAGGTCATTCTGCCCTTCAAGCCTGCCCCACCATTCTGTAAGATCATGACTGATCTGTCCCAGCCCTCGACTCCTCTTATGTGCCATCTACTCACAGCACTCCATTCATTTACTATTTCAATAATCTATCTATATCCCTGCTCTTTAAATACTTTCAGTGATCTAGACTCCACAACGCTCAGGTAGAGAATTCCAGACATTCACAACCCTCTGAGAAAAGAAACTCCTTTGTGTCTCAGTTTTAAATGAATGTCTCCTTATTCTGAAAAACTGTGTCCCCTTGTCTGAGATTCAGAAACATCTTCTCAACACTTACCCTATCAAGTCCCTTCAGAATCCTATAAATTTAAAAAAGATAGCTCCTCATTCTTCTAAGCACTAATGAATAAAGACCTAACCTGTTTAATTGTTCTTGATAAGTCAACCCCTTGATCCCAGTAATCAGTCCAGCAAATCTCTTTTGAACTGTCTCTAATGCCAATACACACTTTCCTATAAATGGGACATGCTGTACATCGTACTTATACTGCAGCCTCATCTACACCCTACAGAGCTGAAACAAGACTTCCTTATTTTTTAAACTCTATCCCCTGGTAATAAAGGCTAAAACCAAAGTTACCCTCTTAATTACTTACTGCACCTGCATGCTAACATTTTGTGTTTTATGTACAAGAATACCCAGATCCCTCAGTGCTGCACTTTTTGGAGTCTCTCTCAATTTAAATATTAGTCTGTTTTCAGATTCTTATGACCTCATGCTTGAAAGAAACTCCATCTGCCAAGTTTTTGAATGCCTTTTGGAAATCCAAATACGCTACATCTGCTGCTTTCCCTTTATTAACTCTGCTTGTAATAAAATCAAGCTTCGGGGAACCCACATGGAATAAACAAAACTGTCTATATTGAAATTACCAATTTTATCTAAAATCAGGCAGTTGAATCAGCATCAAGAAATTTGCATCTCCATCTGTGTACGATAATTTCACTCAGCGAGATGCAAGGCTTACCTACTAGTTAGCCAACTTGAAAAAACAATTGAACTAGACTCCAGAATATATAATTGAACTATATTTCAACAAATGCTTTCAAATGGCAGAACGGAAAGAAGGAGAAATGAATTTGAGAGCTCAAACTCTCTCTCCTTCTGCCAGTTTCCTCACTATCTCTGCATAGAGCTCACAGTGATATTAGAAATTAGCAATTAGAAATACAACAATTTACTAAGAACTCAGACATCTGCACATTCCACTATTGCTGAGGATACACGTCATTATAAGTTATTGTAAAATATGGTTAAACAACTGTAGTCTCAAGTTAAGAAACTAACGCTTCAGCCTTTTATCCCCTGCCTGCACCAGGAAAACATTTTTATTATATTTCTTCTTTGAGTTGGTAGATAATAAAATTCATCATTCTTTCATTAAAGAAAACCTTAGCAAATGGTTCCTATGAACTGTGTGGAAATGCGATCACTGCCTGCAGAATAAAACAAAATGTTTTGTTGTGATCAACCTCAAGCAAGGATTAAAAAGACTACGTCCTCCTTACACGGTCATAACAACAAAGAGTAATAGGTGAAATTTTTTTTTCGGGAGTGATGCCAAAACTAATTTCCAAATTCTTGATCGATTTGATTTTTGCAGATTACCTATCAACTGCTCTATGATCAGTGATCATCGATTAGGGTATATTTTGCAGTGAGTTGTGAAGAAATGGCTGTATTACTGATCTTAAAGAAAGGTGCTAACAATGACATAGCAATCTCTGTGATGCGCATTTCCTTTTATTTCTATAAGTTGTTGTCAGTTTCTGAAGTATAATAATGATAAGCTCTGAAAGTTTGATTGTTATCACTACCAAAAAAACCAAACCTTTATCGCGGATTTTTAATTTTGATTGAGTAATAATTCACACACTTGTTGTTTATGTAGGTCTGGCATAAAGGTTTTTTTCTTCAACTGACAAACCCCAGCTTATAAAGCACAACATGCAATCTTTGACATAAAATGAATACAAAGTACGTTAAATTTTGTTATCTTACAGTTGACAGAACGAATACAGTGTATAATGGAATGAACTGACATGATACTTAGTGATATACTCCAGAAATATGAAGAAAATCACCACTGACTGAATAAAAATAATTTGTGTCAAATATTTCAATAACATAATTTACGCAAGAGCCTTTTTCTTTGGGGTAAATCAAATGGCTACAGCTCAAGTGACTTTTTACATTACAGATTTACTTTTTGTTCGAAATGGTACCTGGAGGGCAACATGACAACTGGCAGCCTATTTCTTAACAGTTTTTGACTTAAGCAATTGTGCTGAAAGGAAAATTTCACTGCTGATTATGGAGTTCTGCTTTGACACACTAATTCTGAATATGGAAATTCTCCTGTTTAATAAACTGGGGATGTGTTGAGGGGATGGGGAGGAGTTTCTTTTAAAAAAAAACTTCCTGCAGGCTCTATTATAGACTCACCAATATTTGTAAATATAACGGTTGCTTCTCGTACAACATTGAACAAATATATTGCAGCTGCATTTTATTTTAATGTTTTTATTAAATGTCCTGATTGAATCAATCAGGAGCACCTACAATTAGAAGAGTTGAGAAATGTGTGACAAAAGTATCGGAAATATTTAACAAACGCCAGCCTTGAATTCAATGCTGGTTCTTACAATATATTTGTAACAGATGTTGCAATTTGCAGGCTTTATTTAAATGATTATATTGGCAACGTTGTTGTACTTATTTCAGCATTTCTTGCATTGGATAACATACCAAAGCATTTTACAGAAATGTGTTCAAACTGAAGATGTTCGGAGGAATAATGAAAGACTGGATCAGAGAGTTCGGTTTTAAGAAGGGTTTTAAAGGATAGGGAAGAGGGATAGGGATGTGGTAATGTAGAAGGAATTCCAAAGCTTTGTGCCTGTTTGGTTGTAGGGCTTTCTTGCAGTATTAAAGGCGTGAGAATTTAAATTTGAATTTTAATATGATCCTTTTGTCAATTAGCTGATTTCCCTCAGGACGAAGATGAATTAGGCTTTCTAAATTGTACTAAGTCACACTGCTGCCAGGACAGAATAATGGCAATCATATATACCCATTTCATGCAGGTGTATGTTGTACTGCAGCAACACAGGAGGGACTAGCAGGAATTTGGGTATCATTTCTTTTCTTTCAGCATTCTAGCTCACCATGCTGTAGGAGTTGCTGCCATCATCCTTTTTAATCATGGGAAATTATAGGGTGTGCTTGGTCAACTTGTGGAGGAAAACCACTTACTGGGCAAACTAGAGGAGTCTCTTATAATTAACAAGATATAGGCTATTGCATGATAGCAACTTATTTAAGGTGACACTGATATGGTAAAGTCTTGTGGCACATTGATGGTGTCCTTATCTTTTCTCGCCAGGTAGCCCAGGTTCAGGTCTCACTTGCTCAAGAGGTGTGTGAACAAGTTGATGAAAAATATCTATCCTGATATGATACATATTGATACAGAGACTTTGAGGAGGACAAGATATTAGGTCACTTACTGAAAAGTTGTTGATTTCACAATTTCAGGCAATCTGGAGATTTTACTTTTCTCGCGAAGCATTCTTTCAGATTTAAAGACTGGTAATTGCTAGGTAGAAGACCATTGTTTTTGTTTTTTCTCCTGACAGTTCGAGGCCTATAGGTCCCTTTATAGGAATGGGTTTTAATTTCTTAGATTTCCTTTGCAGAGGATGCTTTCTAAGCTGAAACTATATAATTTCTTCTTTGCACTATTCTAAATCTTCAAAACAGAACATTATTTCTTTGAATCATCTTGAATCATTTGACATTGGTCATCACAGATCTCTTTACTCAGAGAGTAGTAAGGGCGTGGAATGCCCTGCCTGCAAAAATAGTAGACTCGCCCACTTTAAGGTCATTTAAATGGTCATTGGATAAACATATGGATGATAATGGAATAGTTTAGGTTAGATGGGCTTCAGATTGGTTTCACAGGTCGGCGCAACATCGAGGGCCGAAGGGCCTGTACTGCGCTGTAATGTTCTATGTTCTATGTTCTATCCCCTCTCAGTACTGGCTATGCTTCATTCAAAATCTCAATGATTATCTCTAGAGTTAGGCCTTCTTTAGACTGTACTAAACTTGACAAAGGCTCAAGCAATTCCGACAACAATTCTGTCTCTTATGAATTCTGACTTGAATTCAGCACAGTAGTATTTCAGCAAAGCAGTTGAGATTTCTATTTAAATCATCTGTTGATTCCCCTGGGTGCTGAACTGTTCAATTGAATCTTGATCTTTCAAGAATTTTAGTTCTAAACTTGAAGTAATTATCAAAGGTTTTCAACATCCATTCAGAAGTATCTATTGCGTATTTTATCCCTTGGGAATTTATATCATCAAATACTATATTCCAAATTTTGTATCGAAGTGTACTTACTTGTTCATCTTCTAGTTTATTTTATTTTGAAAATTGTTCTATATGTTGGAAATTGATTTCTCTGAGATATCCAATTCGGTGTTCAAGTCAGCCCATTTCTGAAAATAAGTCTTCCTGGAATCATTATTATTTCTGATGCCACGTCTTCCTAACAAATCGGACACATAGATAAGAAATCTATCTCACAGAATAACTCACAGATACTGAGAAAGATGTCCTGTTATGCGGGCTGAACTATAATCACAAAGATGTGAACAGAACAGACTTCATGGCCGCTCTGGAGAATGCATTAAAAGACAACAAACCCACAAGATGAAACACAACAAGCAAACTATAATCCCCACACTACACTGAAGGAACAAAAGGGACAACCTGAACACAGCAGAGATAAAAGCACTAGATTAACTCAGGAAAGACAAGACCATCCTATTCCTGCCAGCAGACAAAGGGCGCATGACTGTCATTATGAACAAACCAGACTGCGTTAAGAAAGCACAGACATTGCTTGCAGATACAACCACTTACCAACAGTTGGTGATAGACCCAACACCGCATCTAGGGAATGGGATACCCAGATGGATGAATGCAGGGCATATAACCAAGACACACTTCATGAGAATGAAACCAGAAGGCACAAACACCGTCCCCCTACCCCCCCGCTTCTATGCACTGCCTGAAGTACATAAACCAGACCTCCCTCTCAGACCCATTGTCACCTTACCAGGCACATCTTCACAAACTGGCCAAGGACCTACAACAGAGATTGAAACACCTAATAGGTGGATCACCCCAATCTATCCACTCAACCCAAGATTTCCTCAATACCCTCAAGAACATAAAAATCAGCAAGGACAAGATTATGGTATCCTTCGACGACACAGCTTTATTCACATCAATCGACACCCCACGAGCCAAAGAAACAGTGGCCACATTACTAGAGGAGACAGCAACGCAGACCAGCAGCTCCATCAACAAGGACAACATACTTAAATTACTAGACTTGTGCCTCACCACACACTTCGTCCTTAATAGTCAGATATATAAAGAGATTAATGGTACACCAATGGGGTCACCCATCTCAGGACTCATCACAGAAACAGTCATACAAAGACTAATACACATCACCCTCTCCCGCATTCAACCTAAACAGTGGATTCAGTACATAGACAACACATTTGTCATTATTAAACACAACAAATTAGAAGAGACCCACCACCAACAGCGTATTCACAGGGATTAACTTCACAAGGAAAGAAGAAAACAACAATCAACTTCCGTTTCTGGATGTTAAAGTAGAACGATTGACAAATGGGGAGTTCCAAGCCTCAGAATACAAAAAAGAAACCTAAACAGATCAAATCTTCAACTTCCACAGCGACCATCCCAACGTTAGGACACACTGCAACACTTGAGAACTATGCAGGGAAGAGGAAGAACACTTATACAAGATCCTTGCTTTAAATGGATACCCCCACAACTTCATCCACAGATGCCTACAAAACAGACAACAACAGGGGGATACACTACAACCTAACACACTGCCCTACATCAAGAACATATCGGAACTGGCAAGAAGACTCCTAAGACCACTAGCCCACAGTGACTCTACGACAAACACGTACAAGGATTAAAGACCCCATTCCCACAACGTGCAGAACTAACGTGGTTTACAAAATACCACGCAATGACTGCCACAAACATAACATCGGACATACAGGAAGGAAACTAGCCATCAGAATACATGAACATCAGCTAGCAGCAAAACGGCACAATGAACTCTCCTTAATATTGGTACACTCAGACAATGAAGGCCATCAGTTTAACTGGGACAAAGTAACCATAGTAGCCCAAGCCAAACATAGATACGCATGGGAATTCCTAGAGGCATGGTTCTCCACCAATAATGCCATCAACAAACATATAGAATAGGACCCCATATACAAATCCATACAGATGAAAACTGCTCACCATAACGGACCGGACAGTATAAATTCCAAGCGGAGTAGAATAACATCGCTTCAGCGGAGGCTCCACTGATGATGTCACCTAGCATGGTGATGAAATGTCTGAACAAAAACAAGCCAGCTTGGCGAGCAAGTCAACAACCTCAGGATTCTACCTTTCTGGCAAGATTTTTCAAACCTTCAGCTTTTGCCTGTTTCTGACTGTGCGGTGTGATCTGGTGAATTAAAGCTGAGTCTGAAGGTCTCCTAATATGGCTCACCATGTGTTGAATGAGCAGGCAAATCCACACCATTACCTAGCATGTTGTATGAGAATGTCAGCTCACTGCTGCTTTATAATGAAGGAGCTGCCACCATCCATTTTAATGGAGGAAATGAAAGAGCCGCTTCATCTATTATATTTGAGGAAAACCACTTCCTGCTCCAACTAGAGGAGTCTCATTTCATACATTTTCTTGCTTCTTAGCAACTAGCTACAGGATAGATTGATATGATAGACGTTACAGAGACTGATAGGTCAGATGTTTGGACTCACTGTTTTGGGATCCTAAAATATTCTAATCCCAAGACCACACGACATAAATGACTCAGCTTTGTGTGAACCCTTTCAGATGCTTTGTACCTATGTACAACAATCTTGATTGTCCCTCATCTCTTACAGATATTTTGCATGGGTGTGGGCAAGTACAGAAAGCTCCTATCCCCATTTCTGGTGGAGGATTTGAACACACCCAAAATGGACTACAAGCCATGTGGCATGTGGTCTCATTTCTGTTTTTTGCCTTTGACTGAAATACATGCAGAAGTCTGGGCTTGTATAAATTAAGGAACTTGGAAATATCCTTGTTCGTAGAATTACTTAGCACAGCAGGAGTCCTTTCAGCTCACCATGTCTCTGTTGATTTTATGAAAATGCTACCAATAAGTCCCATTCTATCAGACTTTTTCTTTAACCCTGCATTTTTTTTCTCCATATTAAATATAGATTTAACTCACTTTTGTCAGTTACTATTGAAACAATTTCCAGTATCCTGTCAGTGAGTGCATTGCAGATCTGAACAAAGACCTGAGTAAAAGAAATTCTCTTGTTATGGCTGGTCACTTGGAAGCACCATGGTGAGGGAAATTTATAACTTCTTTCCGCGTCAATGGAATCTGTAATTGGGCTTAAAATGTTTGAAAAATACTTTTGTTTTCATCCATTTTATAGGGAATAATTCTTACTTTCTTGCGAAAGAAGTACAGGTCCATGTGACCTGCTGAGCTGTGACCACAGGAAAATCCAGCAAACATGTGAAAGCCCTTTGCCTGCCAGACACCAAAGAAAGCTGCAGCAGGGGAAGAACTGAGAAGTCACATTTGCAAGCATCTGTGAGTGTTTTAAAATTTAAAAAGAACAGACAGCTAAAGACAGGGTTACAGCAGAAATTACGAATGGGTCATTTCTGTGCAGGTTTGACCAGGAGTTAGATAAAGGAGTCTTCTGGGAATCTGTGCCATCCAAATTATCATACTTTTAGCTGGGGGTTCTGCAGGAGCATACTACTTACATGATGACTACGTCTGGGGACTTGGGTCGAGTGGAGCTATTGTAGCTCGAGGAACAAATGTGAAAAATGAGAAATCCTTCATTCCTTATGGCAGGACAGAAAGACTGAGAATACACAAATCTCATTTGTCGGGATTGTGATACAAGTGCTTGTAATCTAGTGAGATGGTCTTTGTTGTCTCTAATTTTCCTTATGTAATTTATTTATCATACTGATCGTAATGCATCTGCTAATTCAAGTTTAGTTTATATGGCTTATGATTAGTGTTAAATTCAAAGGGACAAAAAACAGTCTTGTTGATAGTTTCTTCACTTGGGGACCATTCAGTACATTTGTTCACTTTGGCTCCCCTGAGGGAACTGTAACAAACAAATCTTGGCTTTATCGGTCAATTGTTTTAATATTCGTCCTTTGCTTGCCGATCCTTGCAGTGGAAATATTTTCTCCCTGCCTACCGTAGCAAAACCACACTCTGCTGAACACTGTATAAATTCTCCCCTTAATCTGCCCCGCTGCAAACTGAACAGTTCCGCTTGCGCCGGTCTCTTCAAGTATCTGAAACCATAATCCCAAGGCCCATTCCAAAGGGTCTGATTGACACCGTTTCCAAGATGTTTGCACTCTTCATAAAGTGTGGTGGTCCAAAACAGACTCCGTACTCAAGGTGAGGCCTAGTGTTTTATAAGGTTTAGGTCACCTTTGAACATGACAGAACGAATTTGTAACTGTCATGTGGACATTCACTGCTGCGTTGTCGAGATAAAAATGAAATAAAAGTTTCTCCATGACTGACTACCATGAAATAAACCACTTACATCTGACCATACCAACCACAACCCTCAGGGCTTACACAATCTAATGTCATGGTGGTATAACGTTTTTGTAGACCACCCCTGTGGAAGGGTTGGTTTGATGTGGTTACTTTTTGAGATGTTAAACATGACTACTTTGGATGAAACAGTTTTCGTCTTTTAGTCAAAATATGCTCGCATATGTTTGGATTGTTTGTGAGCTCCTAATTCGGTTTCTGTTCGAATGGAGCAGGTTTATTCAAATTGCATGCACCATCCTAGATTTCATATTTGCTCAAATTTTCATTGTAACAAATTGACAGAAAGTAGTACAGAAACAGGGGCAGAATGTAGCAGACAAAAGGGAATTAATTAACAAGGATGTGAGATGAGCAAGAACTTAGTGCAATAACTTGTTTTTATTGGAAACTTTAATGAAATGGGACATCCCAAGAGACTTCTCAGGATATAATTAGATAAGTATTTGAGATCAAGCTAAAGATGAAAACCTTGGGAGGAAGCTTTGTTCAAGTGAACGGGGTTTAAGGGACATTTTAAGGGAGGACAGAGATGGAGAGGCAGAAATGTTTAAGGAACTATAAATGTAAAGCCTCAACAACTGACAATACAACTGGCAATGTTGGGGCATGAAAAGTGAGGGATGAACAAGGAAGCTGAATTGGAAGGTATGGGTAGGTCAGAGATCGGAATGAGTGGTAGGGCTACAATTATTTACAATTTACATTAATGATTTGGATGAGGAAAGTAAAATATACTACAGTCAAGTTTGTGGATGAAGCAAAAATACATGGGAAGACAAAATTTGAGAATTTGATGAGTCTACAGAGGGACATAGATAGTTTAATGAGTGGGGAATACTTGGCTGACTGAATATCATGTAGGAAAATGTGAGGTTATGCACTTGAGCTGGAAGCATTAAGGAGCTGAATATTATTTAAGTGGGGAAAAACTGCTTCAGAACAAAGAGATTTAGGAGTTTGCATCCATGAATAACAAAAAGCTAGCATCCAAGTGCAATGGATAATTGGGAAGGCCAATGGAATGTTAGCCTTTATTTCAAAGCAAATGGAACATAAAAATAGGGAGAGTTTGATAAAACTGTACAAGGCAATAGTCGGACCACAGCTGGAATACTGTGAACAGTTTAGGGCCCCTTATCTCGGGAAAGATTATACAGACATTAGAGACAGTCCAGAGAACATTTATGAAGCTGACACCAGGAGTGGAGGGACTGTCTTGTGAGAAGAGGTTGAGTAGGTTGGGCCTGTACACATTGGAATTTACTAAGAATGAGAGACCACCTTCTTGAAACATGCAAGATTCTTAGGGGACTCGATAGAGTCAATGCAGAAGGTTATTTCCCCTTTGAGAGAATCTAAGGCCATACGGTAAAATGTCAGAATAAGGGGTTGCATGTTTCAGACAGAGATGAGGAGGAATCTCTTTTCTTGAGGGTAGTGAACCATGGGATTCTTTATCACAGAGGACTGCGAGGTTGGATTGTTGTGTATTCAATCAGTGTATATAAACCAGGAAGGGAACAAAGGGTGATAGGGAAGAGGCAGCAAAGTGGAGTTGCAGATTATCAGATTCAGTCTCCACTAATGACAGAGCACACTCAATGGGTTGAATGGCCTACTTCTGTTCCGATGTCTTCTCGGAAAAGTCATATTCATATATGTCCATTTGGACCTGGCACTAAATTGGAACTGGTCTACCTGATTGACTTAATGTAAGATGTAGCTATAAAAGATGGAAGGCATGATTTGCTGCTCTAAAATAGCTAAACCATAAAACTCCTGTTTCTAATATCCAATCCTGGCATCATCAGCCTGAAAAGTATATATAAATAAAGAAAATTTAATCATAGCCATAATTTATAGGAAGAAACTATCAAATCAGAGAACTTTTATGGATGTTAATTGCAACATGAAGAAGCTCTTAAAATTTATTTTTGAGTAAAATATACTGTTGAAATGACAATTAAATGCCAACTGGCATTGCCAATATCTTCAAATCTGCAGGAGTTATATAAACATTTTGAATCACAGACTAAGCTTTGTACATCACACTATGCCTATGGATTAACTCCTGTGACAGAAATGCATTTGATACAACGATTCAGAAGGTCAGGGAACTGATCCACACTGAAATTCAAGGATAACAGCTTGACAAGACAAGAACATGACAGTTGACCTCGAGGTCAAAGCTGTTTGACTAAACACATTTTTGTGGCTTTCATTGTGGCTACAGTTTGAGCAATAAGTATTTATTTAAATAAGAAGCAGCTGTGAAAGACATTCTCACATGCTGACAAATGAATCTTGTTCTTTGTGGTGACCAGAAGTGAAAAGTTACCTCAATTATTAAGTCTGCTGAAACACATACTTGTATGATATTGATGGTGCAATTTGCTGTATGCTGTAAGCATTCGTTTAGACTTTTCTTTCTTCCAGAAAAAGAAAAACTCACCGAGTAATTTTAACTTTGGGGGACGGCAAATAACGATGAAATTGGATTAGCTGTCCATTCTACACCCCCTTGCCTTTCTAATCCTTGTGTGTCATTCTGAACAGTTTACACAAAAACAGGAAATGCTGGAAGTTTTCCAAAGTTCTGGCAGTTGGTAGAGAAATGTCTCAGCCCGATGATATTTTGTCATTTACTTTGAAAACTGCTTGATAAAAATGTATTGAATCCATTTGTTATGAAGTTAATCCAAATTGAATTTAAACTCTGTTCCTAAGCTCAGTGACTGATAGCTGGCTGCAAGTGTCTGCATTCCAAAACCAACTACTGACTTCTTTAAGAAGGAAACAAGTTTTTCTAAAAAAAAGGGGATAAATAGGTTTTTAAACCATGAATCTGATTAAAAGTGGAGCATTTAGTCACAATCACACAACCACAGTTATAGACAACAATGGTTCCTAAAGCACGTCACAAGGGCATTCCCTCATGACCATAAGACCATAAGAAATAGGAACAGGAATAGGCCATTCTGCTCCTCATGCTAGCTCCAACATTCAACAGGATCATGACTGATCTAGCATTCCTCACATCTACTTTTCTGCATTTTCCCCGTAACCCTTGATTTGCCTACTGGACATGCATCTGTCTATCTCAGCTTTAAGTATACACAAGCACTTTGCCCCCACAGTTCTCTGTGGTAAGGAGCTCCAAAGATTCCCAACCCTCTGAGAAAAGAAGTTCCTCCTCATCTCAGTCTTAAATTGGTATTCCTTTATTCTGAGATCATGCCCTCTGGTCCTAGACTCTCCAATGAGGGAAATCCTTTCAGGATTTACCTTGTCAACTCCCTTAAGAAGCCTATATGTTTCAATGAGATCATCTCTCATTCTTCTAATCTCCAGTGAGTAGAATTCCAGCCTGTTCAGGTTTTGCTCATAAGACAATCCCACCATACCAGGATTAACCTAGACAACCTTCTCTGAACTGCTTCCAATTAAAGAATACCATTCCTCAAATAAGGGAACAAAAACTGCGCACAGTACTCCAAATGTGATTTCACCAGTACCTTGTACAGTTGCAGCAAGACTCCTGTTGTCTTATACGCTAATATTCTTGAAATGAGAGCCAATTTTTCCATTAGCCTTCTTGGTTACCTGCTGCACCTGTGTGCCAGCTTCCTGTGTTTCAGATACAAGTACCTGCGGACCCTTTGTGTTTCAGCTTTCTGCAATTTTTCTCCATAAAATACATCGTTTCTGTGTCTGCTGTAGAGTGGCAATGAGAGATTGATTGTTATGATTACTCAACACAACAATTCTGTATCATTGTGTCATGTGACTACCAGGTCAGCAGTGAGTGAAATAAGGAGACTTTACCGAGTAATTCCAGTGTTCCTAAAGCAAAATGTTTCTATTGTATCTTTTCATCCAGTTCAAGCAGAGTGGTAGTGTCTAGAATGTAACATTGCGTCAGCTACTGTTCTGTTGACATTGGTGCTCTGGATGCCATGCACAGGAACTCAAATTGGATGGTCACAATGACCACGAGTGGGACAATACTTGTACTGCATATATTGGGGTAATATGATATACATAGGAGCCTGACTGCAAATATGTGGCATAAATGGCCATTGAGCAGCCTAACTAAAATAGCCTGTCCCCCGATTATTATGTAAGATGAATTACAGCATAGTCTATGCATTGGTTGGTGGGGTTCCCAATCCTCCAGAATTGACTTCAGGTCTCCAGAAATTTAAGATTAATGTCCTGGCATAGTGCTGCCAACAATTTGTTGCAATTCAAAGTGGAATTATGAGAAATTGTGCAGGGTTATTTCTGTTCCCTTTGAATAGCGTCAGTTATTTGTAATAATGATTCTCGACTGTCAATTAATCTGGCTTAACCAAGAGTATATTCACCATTCTGAAGATTACGTACCAGAATGTTGAATGTGTCAAGTAACCAAGGGCAGCAATGTGGGAGTGGGATGTTTGGAGACAGGAGATCATGTGATGAAACCTCCAGGAAGATGTAATTGGAGCTAACAGTCCGAATGACCACCCATCATACTCTTCAACTCAGCAAGTGGCTAAATTGTATTTCTAGGCTTCTTACAGGGACCTTACCATCTAAGCAAAAACATTTCTACTCTTATTTTGACATGTAAGCCAGAGCTCTATTAGTGGAATCAATCCTTTCTTAATGAAACTAAAATTCAGCTGTATAATATTCAGTTAGTAATTGTACAAGATAGCAGTTGCAAAAAAATAGTTTAAGTACTCAGGATAATTGGCATTGAATTGGTAGCCATTGCTCATTTATCATTCCTCGTTCTTTCTGCTATAAAACCAATGGCTTTCATGTGTCTCTGTTACCACCTGATTGTCTTTTTTTAAAATTCATTTTTACTGTTGATTTCATGTGATGTTTACGTTAATTAAAAGCTATGAAGCTATGCTTATTATTGATTGTGGCATGGGAAATCTGAAGTGAAACACGTGAGTTTTGCTAAAATCAATATGGATGATTCATACAATGCAGGAAAGAATATCTGAATTGCAATTTGAGCTAAAATATTCTGTTCTTACACAAACCTTTGCACTATTAATGCTAATCACTATTCAGAGAGGAGATATGACAGATGCCAATTAGTCATGGAGTCATTACAGTACAGAATGAGGAAATTTGGCCCATCAAGTCAATGCTTGCTTTCTGTAGAACAATCTAATTGGTCCCATCTTACCCTTTAAACATTTCAGGGATAATTTGCTCTTGTTATTCAATTTCCTTTTGAAATTATTCACCACCTCTACTTCCATCACTATGAGAGGCAATGAGTTTCAGGTGTTTACTAATCGTTGTGTGAAAATGTTCTTCCCTGCACTCCCCTGTGTTTCTCACCCAGATTCTTAGAAATACATTTGCTGGAAGCCAAAGGAACAGCTCTTTATCTGCATACAACAAATCTCTCCATGATGTGCTTTGCTCCAAAAATACATTTCTTCAAAATAACCTTGCAGCCAACATTCCTTATCCCTGGAAACCTTCTGATAAATCTCCAGTCCATGCTCTCAATGACCTTCTCATCTGTATGAAAGTGTGTTGACTGTTATTGGATGCAATATTTTGTTTGTGGCCAAACAAGAGTTTTGTTCAAATTCTATGAGACTTCCCTGCTTGTGTGTTCATTTCTGAAGCCTGAGGTCCAATATTCTTTGATGACATTTCTCTCAACATATAATATCACCTTTAAAGATTACAAATATGAATCCTTAAGCCCCTTTGCTTCTGCATGGATTTTATAATTGCACCATTTAATCTATATTGTTTCTCCTTGTTGCTTCTGCAATGTGTATCACCTTTTTACTTTTCTGCATTAAATTCTATCTGCCACTTGTTCTTTTTATTTGGTTGACTTATGTATTTTCCGTTCCAATCTATTGTTACCTTCCTTACTTTTGCCCATGACTCCAAGTTTGGACCAATTGTCAAAGTTCAAAGTTTTACTCTCCCTTTCAGTATCCATGCCTCTGACTGTTTAAATTAAAACAAAGAACTGTGGATGCTGGAAATCTGAAACAAAATCAGAAATTGCTGAAGAAATTTACCAGCACTAGCAGCATCGATGGTGAGAGAACTGAGTTAATGTTTTGAGTCTAGTAACTGTCAACTGATGCTGTCAGATCTGTTGAGTTTATCCAGAAACTTCTGTTTTTGTCTCTGAATCTTTTGTTTTCCAAGTGAGCACTAGGCCATCTTCATGTCATAAACATAAACAGCTATTTTTTAATGTTGGAATTCACTTTTAATGAGAAACAGGGAGATGACTCTTCTCCATAATTAGTAACCCACAAACAAAATGGAACGAATTTACAACTTTAAACCATACAATTTTTGAGAAAGCAATTTCATTAGTGTGTTGTTAATTACACAACAAATACAAAAATTATCCTACTTTTAATTCAAATGATTTCACCCAATTTCGGGCTAGGATCTGATTTTCCAGACTGGGCTGTGTCTGGATTGTACCAGAATGAAGTCAGTCAAGCAGTGCATGTAAATGGATTCACTGTAATAGATTTATTGTCTATATACTTGTGTTATTGGGATGAATGCCAAATCTGCATATAAATTCATAATCTGTAAAACTGGGGATTAAAATTGTGTTTCTGATGTGTCGAATTTAAGCATTATTTTGCTGACATAATAAGTGACTACATTTCAAAATATATATAATTTAATCTAAGTGCTTAACAGCAAATTAAATCATGTTAAATCCAATTCTGCAATGAAATGGACCTAAGGTAAAGCATCAAAGAGGTAAGACAGTTCTCCCTCTGAATGCAAGATATTCTGTAGAACAAAATGGCAGCATCGAGCGTCTTTGGCTACCAGCAAGATTTTCTTCTTCACAAACGGTCCTTCAGGATCTGGGAAAACTTGCTTTCACCCTGGTCAAGAAGTTCCTAAATGGCTGATAAGTTTAAGATGCACTCTATAGGCTGTGCCATACATGGGGCAAGTGTTCGTTGACGTGTTAGCCAAACAGGTTGTTTAGAGGTTTTTGCACTCCCTTTGAGAAGTTGATTTCACCGGTGCATGTTCCTGACAAAGTTTCTCAATGTGTTTGATGCCTTCACAAATGAACCTTCCCCATTTTGGTTGGTCATAAGCCACGCTCTTCAAGTGAGCCGGAGAACAGGTTTGAACTCTTCACGGATGATTTCTGCTATCCTTCTAAGGGTAACTTGCTTTGACTGAATTCCAAGTCACCAGGAGAATGCTTTGAATATGGAGCTACAGTTCTGGGGAGGATTGTGAAATTGGGACTACTTCCAAAATGCAAAAGAGAATATTAAATTATTTAACAGATTTTCAAAATTATGTGGGACTTTGATAACATGAAGGGAGAAATTCCTCAGAAGTATCAATGCCAAGGGATGATCTATGTAAAATTGTTACTTTAAGGATGTGGGGAAAGAGGTATGAAATACTTTTATGCAGAGTGTTTTGGAACATGACAGCTGCACACAGTTAACCATGAAAGGTCCTCATCACAAACAGCCAGTTTCATAAATAACAACAGAATAACTACTTATTGTGAACAAACTTATTCTTTAACAACTAATAAAATACTAATTTACTACTGTGCAGCTTGAACTATTCCTGTGAATACTCTCAAAACACAACTTTCATTCACAAATAAGACAGACCATAAGAAAAGTCTGTCAGCCATATTATTAGAGGAAAAAAATTTAGACAGCAAAAACAAATTCCATACATCAAAGGTTCAGACCACCAGCGTGGAGAGTTATATCTCTCAGAGATAGTAAGAACTGCAGATGCTGGAGTCAGAGATGACACAGTGTGGAGCTGGAGGAACACAGCAGGCCAGGCAGCATCAGAGGAGTAGGAAAGCTGACGTTTCGGGACGGGACTCTTCTTCAGAAATTTCTGACCCAAAACATCAACTTTCCCACTCCTAAATTTCTGAAGAAGGGTCCCGAACCGAAACGTCAACTTTCCTGCTCTTCTGATGCTGCCTGGCCTGCTGTGTTCCTCCAGCTCCACATTGTGTTATCAGTTATTCTCTCAGTTCTTTTGATTTCTTTCCGTGATGGTGATAGTCGATCTTTAATTTAATAACTGGTTGAGTGGCCCTAGATCTTTTCTTGAATTATAATTCTTTGTTCAGAGTGTAAGATTTTTTTGTTTTTTTCACTCACAGCTAAAGATGGTGAACAGATCCTTCTTGTTGCAAACTTCTGGATGTCTTCAATTGCACTGCACTCACAGGTCTGCAACATGCTGAAACTGGACTAATCCAAAGGCTAGCATGAGCCAGTTTTTCCTCGGCTCAAGCATTCCTGGTATCACTCTGTCTCTAAGTATCCACCTCACTACTCTAAAAAGTAACACAGTCTTATATCGCTAATGTGTATACTGCACAATTCCTCTCCTGGTAGTTTTAAACTATATAGCACTGTCCAACTTCAATTTCCCAGTTTACAGTTGGAAAGGTAAAACAATGGTTCCTTATACCAATTCCAATTCCCATGAAAGGATCAAAAACCAAAACAGAAATTTAAAAAAATCTTGCTGCACCCCATCAGTTTTCCCCAATACAGGTTTTTTTTCTCCTTTGATGGTAATTTTTGATGTCTAATTGAATTACTCACTTACTACAATGTGCGTGAATACTGGACTCTTTTTGTGCTATGTGTCCAATTCACTGGTATTCTCGATGTGCAAATATTCCACCAACTCTGGCAGTCCAGGGCACTTTGTGCAAGTAATTCTGAGTGTCTGATTTCCTTATGACATGGAGGCCATTTTCTCACTATTGTAAATTCTCCACCCAGTTCGAGTTTTGACAGAAATTACTCAAAGAACATTTTGAATAATTTTCACCTTGATTACTCAAATAGTGTTTTCGAGCTGTATCAAAATCACAAATTCAGTGTATTCAATCAACTAAACACACCACATGATTTCTCTGTTAGGCTAAAAGCCTCCCACCATGTGTGGAATTAAAAACCAATTCAACCAGGTTTAAAAACTGCATCGTTAGTAAGACACAAAGAAAATAAACTGCCATTTAAAATTTATTATTTGGTTTATAAAAGATTTTACAGTGTTGTTTTTTTCATTATAAATTATAGCAGTAAACCTATCAATCTTTCATACATTGCTGAGTGCTAAACTTTCACAACGTAAATCTTGTCTGCACCATCATCACTTCATTAGTATAAATGACCACCTTTGAAAAATGTGAATGTGGAAATAAATGGCTAGGCTAATTAACCGCTATTTGTGAAATAACATATAATGGAGTCCCCTGTCAGATGTTATGTTTATTAAGATAGAGGCCATAGTATAAAACAGGACCACATATAATTCAAGGCATTTTATGTTAGGTTACACTGCCTGATTGTATTAAATATTAAAAGGCTTTTCAATTACTGAAAACTATCTAATCCCAAGTCCTGTATAAAATGAGTACTTTTTTTATATACGTGACACAGCAAAATCAACATTTTGGAAATGAAATGATTTGTATCAGTAATCCTAACCTTCAGTGATAAATTACTGATCAGCAAGAAAACTCAAAGAGCTTATTGTTCCACTTTCAACAGAAATAACTGTGGTTTTGAGAGGAATCCTTCATACAAATACAACTAACGGAATGGGATCAACATTTGGGTGACTGATCTTCAGCTAATTGAGTGGATGTCTGTTATTTGTAACATAACAAGATTAGTCCCTATTCAAATGGTAACATTGCACTCCCTGTTCGACATTGAATTCAAACTAAGCAAAGTTTCTACTGTCAATTTCTCATGATTGTTTTCAAAAACCCCTGAGTCTTCACCCCTATTTATCCTTGAAACTTTGTTTTGTGCAACTTATTTATATTCTTCCCATTTTGGTCTCTGAGCACGCCAGATTATAATCACTCCAGCACTGGCAACCATGCTTTCAGTTGCTGAAACCAGAAATTATGGAACTCCCTCCCGAAAAGTCTCTGCCTCTTTCACTCTCTTTCTTTCTTTAAGTTCTTTGCAAAATCTATCACTTTGACTGATTGTGCCACATTTTATGAAATAACACACCTGTGAAGCAACTGAAAAGTTTTGCAATGAACAAGGTGCTCTATAAATGCAGGTTTGGAGTTGGTTTTGAATGATGATGATTCTGGATATTCTTGGATCAGTAAAAATATCTGTCATACTTCTCATCCATTATCAAGATGATATTCAGAAGTATTGTCTACAAAGATGTTGAAGAATCATCTACAGAAATATAAGTGACAGAATATGACCAGCTCATAATGGGCTATGCATAAACTGTATGAATGAAAGCACAAGACTAGGATATTACTTGTACCTACATACAAAATACAGGCCAAGGCCTTCATATATTTTATGGGACATGCATATATATATTGCGCATATCATAACCATTTTAGTCGGCAACTTCTGTTTTTGTACATGAATTAAACATAGTTCCACAAAATAAGTTAACAATCAGCCATGTTGTTATTTTGGGGAAAAAAAAATTGCATTTATATATCTTACCAGTGTTAAAATTGTCTCAAAACAGAATAAATTGCAGAACAATTATATATATATATCAGCAAACATCAGAATACTTGAGACTTCAAGAACGTATAGTTGTCTCAGATTATACTCAGCCAGTTGGAAGGTGTAGAGCTGGATGAACATAGAACATAGAACATAAACAGTATAACATAGAACATAGAACAGTACAGGACAGTACAGGCCCTTCGGCCC
>NC_063344.1:58342850-58346093 GCF_021869965.1 Rhincodon typus
CATAGAACATAGAACATAGAACATAGAACATAGAACATAGAACAGTACAGGACAGTACAGGCCCTTCGGCCCACGATGTTGTGCCGAACTTTTACCCGAAACCTAATGTCTATCTAACCTCCACCCCTACCTTATACTATCATCCATATGCCTATCTAATAGCCACTTAAATGCCCTTAATGAGGGCGACTCCACTACCCTCGCCGGCAATGCATTCCACGCCCCTACCACTCTCTGAATAAAGAACCTGCTTCTGAAATCTCCCCGATATCTACCTCCTTTCACTTTAAAACTATGTCCCCTCATAAAAGCTACCTCCATCCTAGGAATAAGTCTCTGGCTGTCGACTCTATCTATCCCTCTGATCATTTTGTACACCTCTATCAAGTCACCTGTCATCCTTCGTTGTTCTAAAGAGAAAAGCCTAGCTCGCTCAACCTTTCCTCGTAAGACCATCCCTCCATTCCAGGCAACATCCTGGTAAATCTCCTCTGCACCTTTTCCAACGCATCCACATCTTTCCTGTAATGAGGCGACCAGAACTGGACACAATACTCCAGATGTGGCCGAACCAGGCCCATCCAGCTCCACACCTTGTTGTCTCAGATTCTCCAGCATTGGCAGTTCCTACTATCTCTGATATTGGAAGGATTGTAATTCAATTTCATTGTGTTCCTTGAACTTGCTGTTGGCAGAAGTTTCAGTGCTGTTGTTGATGAAAGTTGACAAACAAATTTCTCATAAATCACTTAAGATCCAGAATTCTTTTTTTTTTAAAAAAAGTATTCACCTCTAGTTTCATGCTTCATTGAACTTACTCATGATGTACAACTAGTGACGGAAATTAATAGCTATTAAGGGCAGGTGGCATTTTAGTAATATCCTTCCATTTCAGAAATCTGTTAGACTCCTCTAATTTCTTTGGACTCTACTCAAATGTGCTTGTCCTCTCTGGTTATTGCAAACATTATTGAGGTAACACTGAAAGTATCACTGAATCACAGGTTATTTATTGTCACTCTTGAAGTGTCATGACATGAGAAGACCAAAGAACAATTGTAATCAATCAGCACAGTAAGTGCTTGTGTGCTAAAGAGCTGTTTGTTGAGCTTCCTGTCGGCAACAGATTGATGACTAAATAGGAAGAAATCTCCAGTTCCCCTCATTTTGATTACCTCAGCTCTAACTTACTGTAACAGAGATGTGCAATGTCCCTCTAGCCAATCTATGTTCTGTACTTGGACCACATTAAAGTCTGTAGGCTGATGTGCATTGGATTATAATTGGTCTTCTATGATTGAAACATGAATGTACGACCAGGAAAACATGCCAGAACTTGGAAGTTCTGACACACTGACTCTGGGAATTGCTCCCAAAGTTCCAACTGAATTTCCAATGGAAAATAATCCTGCTTCTCAGGACCCTCTGAAATGTCTTCGATTCAGAGTTCAAGTAAGAGACTTCATACAGTTATGACTTATTTTAGCCAGATAGTTTATCTGCAAATATTAGACAGACTAATAATTATGTTTACCTCCTCGGTAACTTTCATATTTTTAACCAAACTGACAAGAACAATGGCCCAAGAACCCCTGACTTCATGGACCTAACTAACTAGGATGCACCTCCAACTCTTCCCTGAGCTGAATGAGCCAGATCCATTACCTGTCCCACCCTCGATACTTCAGATACCCCTCACCTGAACGAATTAGAACCCAATATCCCATTCCACTTGATGGTCCCTGACTTCTCCCTGGCCTAACTAGACCCAAGCACCTGATATCCTCACGACTCCTCCCGCATGACCTGACTAGTTCTCGGCCCATCACCTTCTCACATGACAGTTGTCTTTCCATTCTGCCACTTCACTAACTTGTCACTCGAACACACTTACCAGTCTACCTCATCTAGCACTCTGCCACCCTGCCCAATGTACACCCTACAATCCAACACCCTTCCAACCACCCACCCTGACACCCTGCCATCAATACCTTCACCCATTCAACTCACCCACATTCATTCACTAACACCCTGAATACATATTTAAATGCCCTAAATCTTATAATTGTATTAGTGAATGAAAACTGACCAGAATACAGCAGTTAGTGCTGTAAAAAGGGATCTTAATGTGCCCAGATGGGGGAAATTGAGTAACAAACCATTAATGCATACAAGTGACCATACTGAGCATGCTGGAACCACATTTTCACATTTTCAGGAGGAGGTGGATCATTATATTTAATGTGAACGTTTTACTATTTTTTCCTTCCTTCCAGGCAACTTCACAGTCAGTCCAATGCTATGAAGAGGGACTTTGAATTAAACAATGCTCCACATTTCTGAGGAGGCAGATACTAGAAATGCCAAACAGAAATGCAGAGGCTGGTTCTTACATAGAAAATAGGAGCAGAATGGCAGTTGAACAGTGATTGTCACTGCTCAGAGGTTATTGGCCAAGATCAAAATTGTATTGTTTTAATGACTTGGAGTTACAAACAGGAAGGTTTTCATTCTTTTCCTATCCTAAGCCACTGCTATGACACTTACTTCGTCCACAGTACTAAAGACAATGGCAGTAAATTTGATTGTATTGCAACCAAAGAAAAATACTGCTTACCGCCTGGTTGTAAAACTAACAATTGTAGATTGTTGGCTCATGGCAGAAACTGCCCACTTTTAATTTTCATTGATCTTCCTCAGCAAAGGGGTCTTGTGAAGAATACAGGAGCTCCCGTGTCTGGTAAATCAGGTGATACAAGACCCTCAGTGTGGAGGGAAAGCCCACAGCTACAGCTGTAGTTCTAGGACAGCCTGGGGAAGGGGTTGCAGGATTTGAAGGGAGCTCTCGTGCCTCCCCTTATCCCAAAAACCTGTCATCAGGAGGCATTCATCCATCTGCCAGACACTGGTATCATTGGAGATCCTGTCTCCCAGTAGACAGATCCATATCTCTGACTGTGTCACAATTCTTTTGCTAAGTGAGCACTTCATTGATAATAATTTGCTACCTCCCAGTGCTGGACAAGTAGTTTCTACTGGAATAACCCCACCTCAAAATTCCTCTGAGGTGATCCAAATTGGGGTAGCTTTCCAATTGAATTATTAATCTTCCTCCTGGTCCCGCTGAACGGTGCTGACGAAACGCCTACTCAATTATGCAGTCTAAATTACCTCAGATTCTGACTTCCATCCAGAACCTAAAAACAAACATATGTCCAAATATTAAATTCAGATACCTCTGCC
>NC_063344.1:58346103-58376667 GCF_021869965.1 Rhincodon typus
GAAATCAAGCTGTACTTCAGACACATCTAAGTTAGTTTCATCTTTCCTTAAATTATAACATTCGTGGCATTCCCTGTAAAAGCCTACACCTTAACTAGACATGCAATAAAGAAACAAAGTACATTTTATGGGTAATTCATGGAGAGATTTATTTTTATGACTGGAGATTTTTTTCATTTATTTGTTGAAGTTAAGAAAGCAATGTTCACTTAGTTTACAGGAACCAATTAAAAAACACTTTCTTTCATTCATTTAGATTCATAGAATTCCTATAGTGTGGAAGCAGGGCTAATAGGACCATTGAGTCCACACCGATCCTCCCAAGACATCATACCAAGACCCACCCCATCCCCGTAACTCTGCATTTGCTGTGGCTAATCCAGCTAGCATGCACGTCTCTGGGCACTTTGGGTAATTTCTAATATGAAGCAGAGGTTGACACCCTCCCCCCCTCGCCTCATAATCTGATGTGAAAAGTGGTATAACCTCTCATGTCTGCCCCCCACCCACCCCCCACCAAATCAGTGGTTAAATGGTTAAGAGGAGTGGTTAATTGAAATGAAGTCCTTTCACTTACTCTATAATCAACAAGCAAATGTTTATTTATCTAACTCTAACAGTGAATAAATTAACAGAACTATTAACAAACTGAACAATTCCCCCTTAACTATTAACTACTCCCAAATAAAATAAAATTCCAATAGTATACTGTTCCAATAAATACAAGTTCCACTTAAAAATAAGCAAAATAATAAAAAAGAATTAAAACTTAATCTTTTGAAATTACAGCCAGGATACATCTTTTGGAATGCTGTGCACCCTCTCCATTGATCCTCAGTCCAGGAGGTCTTTCTCTATCGAATTCTTGTTTCAGGAACACTTCTCTCCATCACATTCTTGTGTCAGGAATATTAGTTTAGAATGCTGCTATACCTTTAGTTATATGATGGTTACTCTGAGAGTTTAGAGAATTCTGTGAGAGCCACTGATTTTCTCATTGGAGCTGCTGGTTGTTAACTCTATCAGATGGCAGTTCCTCTCCCACCAATTTTCAATACCCTCTTCTTTTGTACCCTCGATGATCTATTAATTCCTTGGAATAGGATTGGCCATAGGTTGTCAAAACCATCAGATTTAAATTTAATTGGTTTTTGGTCTCTAAGTGCCTGGTTTAAATTAATTGGCTGATTTTCAAATGGTTGCCTTAATAACAAAACAAGAGTACTGTCTGGCTTGTTAACCACACATCCTTTTGATACAATGTTTTACTTTCAGGACCTCTCTGTGCACCTACACACTTTTTAAAAGCTCCAAGCCTAGAAAAAACACATCATCTTTTAAAAGAATCACACACTCTTCCCCCTATCATTTTACAAATATCAAATACCCTACCCAACTTTGCAATAATTTCCCATGGTCAATCTACCTAACCTGCACATATTAGGACTATGGGAGGGCACCAGAGCCCTCAGAGGAAACCCACACAGACACAGGGAGAATGGTAAAACTCCAAACAGACAGTCGTCTGAGACTGGAATCAAACCCAGGTCCCTGGAGCTGTGAGACAGCAGTGCTAACTACTGAGCCACCATGCCACCCAATGTCTCTGTGGATACTTATAACACACTTCTTTCAAGTCTTTCAGCTTTTCCCATTTCGGAATTGCAGCAAGACTGCATCCCTCCCAACACCAGAAAATCAAGGATTGTTTGTGTTTTTATATATAGTACGTATACCATATATTTATTGTATTTTTAATATTAGCATATTTTTAATATTAATCCCATCACTACTATGGTTATAGTTTAAAAGCATTCAATTAGTAGTTTTAAGACATATAATGGCCATGAGAAGTATTTTATCTACATACAGATCTTTTTTGCTTCCTTTCTATTGAATAATATCGTCTCTATATAAGATCTCACTTTAGCCTTTGAAATACATAACAACAAATCAGACTTTGCTTCTCTGTTTAAAGTCTGATGCATCCGCATTATACAAATAATGAAAAGTAATTAAATACTGCCATGATAGTCACATTGGTACAACAGAATATCTTTTACCTGACTGGCCAAAAAAAGAAAAAAATGGAAAACAAGAGAAAAAAAAGAGATGGCCAAAAACTTGGTCAAAGATGCAGGTTGTAAGCAACATTTTAAAGGACTAAAAAGAGGTGGATAGGTTCAGAGATGGAATTTCAGATTTAAAACTTAGGCAGCTGAAGACCAGGCTACCATGATAGGATGTTTAACGTCTGGCATGTTTAAGATCTAGGTTTGAATGTGCACAGATATTGTGGAGGTTTGCAGGGCTAGAAGACATGATAGAAATAGGGAATTTTAAAATTGAAGTGCTGTTTGACCCTGAGCTGGGGTAGATCTATGAGCGCAGGGAGTAACAACATATAGAAAGGTAGAAACATAAGTGCATGGGTTGTAGAACTTTGGATAGGTTAAATTTTATGGAGAATAGAATGTAGGATACCAGCTAAGAGTACATTCGAAGAGTCTAGGTTCGGTAGCAAAGGGATTAAACATGCTTTCAGCAGCAAATAGTCTGAGGCAGGGGTATGTCATATGACGTTCTGGAGATGGTGCAAATATGTAACTGGAACTTATTTCTGGATTAAATATGTATGACACCAAGGCCATAACTTGGTTTTGTTTTTGTCAGGAGCAGTCTAGGAGATAGGTGGAGCAGCTCGGGAACAGAGTTTGGAGTCGGGCGGAGGATAATGGCTTTCATCTTGCCAATGTTTAGTTGAAAGATATTTCTACTTATATTAGTTATTGGATAAGCAGTTAGATAATTTAGCAACCTTAGAAGGATCAATAGAGATCGTCGACAGGGAAAACTGAGGGTTGTCAGCGTACATGTGGAAACTAATGCTTATGGAGCAGAATGTGGAACAGAAATTATGACAGCCAAGGACATATCCTTGGAGGACATTAGATGTGATAGTGCAAAGATAGGAAGGGAATGCAATGTAAATAAAAACCAAAAGAGCTGCGGATGCTGTAAATCAGGAACAAAAGCAAAGTTGCTGGAAAAGCTCAGCAGGTCTGTGAAGGAGAAAACAGAGTTAACGTTTCAGGTCCAGTGACAGTTCGATAGACATTATGTTTTTTCAAAGTTATCTCGGTTCCGAACATTTTCAACTGATTTTAAACATGTGTTATGAAATAAGGTTGGTACCGCAAACTGAACTGTTGTTTTGTTTCAAAATGCACCAAGAATTCAGACCATAGCTGTTAATTAAAGCGGATAAAAAAAATATGATTTTTGGCAAGCTAAAATCAACAATGATTTCCAACAGCAAAACCGATCTGCACCCTGATTATCTCATTGTACACAGATCCCCGTAAAAGGCATTGCACTGAAGAGAAATGCTAGCTTAAGCAAACTGTTAGTCATATCTTTCCCAGCAGACACTTGATAAATCACTCAGAAGCAAATCATTTGTTACTCCGGTATTGCAGATATTATGGAAGGTCTTGAGACATATTAAATCATTGTAACGATGTTTGTTCCAACTAATCACCTATCGTTTTAATTTATCTACAAAGATCGATTCTTTTTCTTCTCTTCTGAAGTTTTTGACTCACATTGAAATACATGCTCACAGTTCTCTGGTTGTTCTCATCTTGTGAGTCTCCACAAGTTATACAGCAACGGCATCAACGCTGGCCTTAATTCTACCCTTGCCTGACATTTGCAATACATTATGAGATAATACTAGGAACAAGATTGTTGGCTGATTTCTCAACTTCCCCACAGGATCTCAGGTTAAATAAGCCTTCTACACATTATTATCTCACATTCCCATAACAGCCAGGCAGACCATTTTTGCCACTGAACTGTACAGAATATCCAAGAGGCATAAGCAGTGCGTATTTGGCTTTCATAGAGTCATAGAATGACAAGGTAGAATGTGGGCATTCAGTTCATCTTACTTGGTTCTCTGAAAGAACAATCCACTTTGTCCAACTCCCTTGCTCTTTCCGATGGCCTTGATAATTTTCTCTTTAAAATATAATTCCCATTCCCATTTGATATTTAACCTATTCCCATGACCCTTTCAGTATTTTCTTTCATTTTCAATTCTGCAATTTAAATTTGATTTGTTGGAACAGCATCTTAACATCATCGCATTTTCAGCTTGAGTGGACGTGCAATTCTAATGCACAAGCAGAAAATGCCAAGTCGATTGGCAAATGTTTGAGTGGCGAAATGTGTGTGTGGCAATGGAGCAGACGATAAGCCTGAGAAAATTTAATTCATTGTGGTCGCTTTAAGTTCCTCTGTCCATTATTGACAGCCCATCAACCAATTTATTCAAGGGAGAGGAATTTTAGTGTCTGTGCAGTGGTACCCCATTGCTTAATCTTAAGGCTTTCAACCTGATTTGAAAATCTTCAGCCTACATTTGGAAAAAAAATGGCAACCTATTTGAGAAGGCAACAGACTGCATTAATCAAGCACTATTGTCATCTGACCCCTTTCAGGTCATTGCTTCTAGACCCCTGCAGAATTAAAATAGGCACTCAGGAGGGAATTTGGAAATTAAGTGACTTGGGTAATCAATTTCAAAGCAAATAGAAATAGGCGAGGGAGAAATAGAAATATTCTAAAGTTTATTACATGGTGGATCTGAGAACTGCTGTGATGCACAAGTAGCTGGCTTTAACCTAAAGAGAAGTGAGGCATAACACTAAGCCTTAATTACGCCAGCAAAGCAACTGTATCTTGTGGTCTTCAGGCAAAAGCAGCATCATTTCCATTAAATATTTAAGAAGGGAGGTTAAAAACAGTGGTAGGTAATACATGCCATTCGCAGATCTGTTCTTGATGACTAGTAATTTATTCATTATTATAAATGTTATCTTGCCTCAACAGATGGCAAGAAACGAAGTCAATACTTCCACTTGAAGAAAGGCAAAGAACTGCAGATGCTGGAAATCTGAAACAAGTACAGAGAATGCTGGAGAAACTCAGCAGGTCTGGCACCATCTGTGGAGACATAAACAGAGTTAACATTTCAAGTCCGGTATGGCTCTTCTTCAGTTCTGAAGACATGTCATACCACACTCAAGACATTAACTTTGTTTTGCTCCCTACAGATGCTGCCAGACCTACTGAGTTTCTCCAGCATTCTCTGTGCTTGTATCAATGCTACACTTACTAAGCAACTACACTGACAGAGACTATGTTAATGTCTGTCATGCAAATCACTGAAGACGGGTATTCACGCATGAAATCATGATCCTTCTCCGTGGCAGATTTTTTTTACTTGGATGAATCTAATCTCTTCCTCATGCAGAGCCTGACAGTGGGGAGATGTATACCAACTATTTAAATCCAAATCATCCCAAACTTGAAACAGAAATGACAGAATGCAAAGGAACAAAGGAGAGTTGGATTCTTCTCAACTAATCTGCTTTTATTCTAATAATTTTGTTCTTTATTCATTACTATATTTATAACACTAGTTAATTTGTGATGATGCCCATGGAGAGGCAAGACTTGGCTTCATTGTCAGGTCAAGTAGATTAGAGGCATCAAATGTGCAAGAGTAATTGAACTTCTTTTTGGAAGTCAAACATTCCTTTTATGCTTTTCACTTTACTCAGTGGTTACATTATAATTTACAGTAAAATCACAAAATCCTATAGTCTTTTGAGCAGCAGAGGAAATTTATCGGTTACAATTTCTAATGCTGGCTGACCCACTGTACATGTGTAACAATTTCCTTTAGTTAATGACATCCACAGAACAAATAGTCTCAATTGCAGCCGGTAAAGAGCATAACCAACACAAGTAAACTTTTTAGAATCTCTGAGGGTAAAATGCCCTGTGTAAACGGACATGGGGACGGTGAAGTGTAAGTGACTTGAGTCTGTCACGTCTGATTCAAGCAGAGTACAAACTTTGTGCTGGCTGCTTATTTCCATGATGGTAGCACGCAATGCACAGTGTACTGCTGAATGGCTGTCCTCCGAAGTATTACTATTGTTCTTTCATAAGATATGGGCATTACTGACATCTCTCATTGCCCAGTTGGAAGGCTAGCACAGGTACAGTTCACCAAAGGGGAAGTTGCATGAGGTTTGGTGCAGAAGGCTCAGTTGAGTGGCAGCGGTTCCGTGGAGCATGTTCTCTATCAGAATTACAGCATCTGTCCTCCCACCACTGCCACTTCACCAGTGCCTTTGCAGTTACCTACCACCCAGCCAGCCCAACTGCAGCTACCATTCCAAGATGGTGCGGTCTGTAACTGGGTCTTTTAGTAGCAGAGTTGCACAAGATTATCTTGCAACACCATCTGCAGTCTCCTCTGCTGACAGTTAGCTGATTATCATCAGCCATGTTGCAGGCACAGGAGTCGTAATGTTTAGAATCACTAGACCAGGAAAGGGCATGTGAAAGACAAGCACCAAGAGAATGTACAGGAATGATTTGATGCCTTAGTATGGAATATTGAATGATTTGTTTCATAATGTTGGTTTGGAATGTTTATTTTGTGGTGCCTTTTCATTTCAGCATTGGTGATGCCTTGATAGTCAGTAGCGGGGTGAAAGTAAGATGTGAGGCTGTTACTGAATGAGAAATTGGGGTCACATTATTGGGAGTACAGTTGAAACAACCAAGGGCAGCATGACTAGAAATGTGATGTATTAATTTCCTCCCTTCCTTCTCTTTCTCCTTTGCCTCCTCATCAATTGCTCACTGAATTCTTCAAAGCAAAGGTTGTACATTTGGTTTGCAACAGCTGACAATGAGATGGGGGCAGATGTTCTGGCAAGTACCACAAGGTTCCTCTGGAGTGGATCAGAGAGTAAAAGTGGCAACATGCTAATGACCTGCTCAATAACATTTTGTCCAGATCAATGGCCTGGTTATGTGCAGGCTCCCATCATGGCGTGTGTGCACTAGAGTCAGAAGCTAAGTGGCCATCCCACAACGCTTATCTTCCAATAGCCACCCAGTGGTATGATGTGGATGATCTCTAATGCCAAGGTTGAAGACAATTGTCACAGAATAAAGACATTAAGACTGCTCCAGACTGTATTCCAAACATTGACACACATGATATGCTGGTAATAGTCACACACAGCTAGATACTGAAGAAAATAATTTGAAGTGTGAAGGCTATCATCAAGATTCTCTCAGGCTGATTCCACTACACATTCCAACCCAGAAGTAACAGTTTTCTGTATGATGTGAGCTCCAGACCTCAATAACCACTGTCACATGTTACCAAGAGAAATGTTATCTGATCATTGGGCCTCATTCCCTGGACCCTCACCCTCAGGTGGACCCCCCCCCCCCATGTTTTGTATGGGCTTCTGGTTTCTCATTCTATCGTGCATTATGCCGCAGATGTTGGAATGTGGTTTCTGCAAAATATGAAACATATATAGAGAGACCCAATCACCCTGTATGAATTGACATGAATGGAATTAACTGAGTACTCTGTTGCACAGGAATGTTTGATCTGATCCTCCATTTACCATGGTTTTTCACGTCTACTCTCACCTCAGCTTAATCCTCCACATACGCTGCAGAATAATTTGATCGTCAGGTTAAGAATAGGCACCTGGATCTTTTGAAATCAATGGTAAAACCGACAACAAAATAATTATGTGCATATAATAGGACACCCATCCCCTACATTAGTACATTGATGATAAAATGCAGCTCTGGCAATTCTGCATCAAATCACAGATATTTCACTGGTAGCAACAGGATTTCTGGCCTGCACTGATCTCAATATTGTGACCTTTCATAAGATCACTAACACATTAACTGCAGCATGCTTTCATGAATCATCCAGGATTTAGAACAGTTGTATCCAATTAGATCTGATGCTATTTGAAATTTCCAAGGTGATCCTGTATTGCACCACAAAGGGGATAGAATTCCAGCATTTGACCCTCCCAGAAAATGCATGTTCACACACAAGAAGAACTGAAGAGTGGGTTGATGATACGAAATGTAACGTCAGAATCAGTTATGTGCATCAATCCGAAGACTAGTGTAATTCTAATTTGAGCACTTCCAGAGCCCAGATGATATTACTGGACAACACAGATCCCTGAGTGAAATCTGGCTTGATAGATTATATTTTCTTTGGTTTCAATAGGGTGGTCCTTCACTGAAGCATAGACATGCAATGCTGCCAGTACAGGTTTAACAATAAAACATATTTATTGCACAAAATAAATTAAGATAAAATAGAATAAACCAAAACATTTACAATATATTGCAAATTTTATGATTTAGAATTGCCAAGTAAAATGCAATCCCATTAATCCTAAAAGCATTCATTTACAGTACACAGAGTATTCTTTGTTTGATCTTTGGGCTTAATTTAACTGTAACTTCAATTCTCAGTATTGAGAATCCAATTGTCTCATCCTAACATCTTCATACAACTCAGCTTGCACTTTCTCAGCTTTAAATAACTCCGTCAGGGTTACAACAAAACAATGCTGACCTGGAACTTTCAAACTAAACTGCTTACATTAAGGTAAATTATTTCTTAACAATTTTAAATCATTTCCTTTTATCAGGAACAATTGTTTAACACATCCACCTTCATCCAAGGCTTCTGCAAAACCACCAAACCGAAACCCAAAAGCATTTGTCTATCGACAAGTGAATCCCTTGCTGAAAAAACACAACCTTTGACCGAAACCAAAAGCCTCATGCGCTACACTGTTTGCTTCGTTCACCTGTAAGCTCTCCCAATGAAAGCGACATCCTATTACACTCAGGAACTGCCTCTCTCATACTGATTATTTTAAAAGAAATCACCATGGCTAAGAAATACTTACAAGCTAATCATTAAACTACTTCAGACACATAGACCAAAACTCACATGATATCAGTTCAAAATACAAAATCAAAAATAAATGTTGTTTAAATGTATATGAATCACACACCTTACATCATGAGTGTAAAAGCAATATGGCACAATCAAGGTATATTTGGATGTGAGACATGTAAGCCTTTCTCAAAGGAGATGCCCACTCTTAACTTTAGAGGAATTGAATCTCAAATTCCCAGGAGTCAAATTCTTCTCCAAGTTAGATGTCAAACACAATCATTGGATGGTTCACTTGTCAAAATAACCTGGAGAAATCACAACCTTCAGAACATCATTTGGAAGGTATAGTTTCCAGAGAAAGTGTTACTAAATGTGTGCACTAATGATGATTTCCGCTTATTCTGAGTCTGGGATCAGAGGGCATAAACTCAGAATAACGGATTGCCCATTTAAGTCTAAGATGAGGAGGAATTTCCTCTTTAAGAGGTTAGTGTATCTGTGGAATTCACTATGACAGAGAGCTGTAGAGGTTGTGTTGTTGAGTATATTAAATGTTGAGAAAGAGAATTTTAATCATGAAGGGAATGGAGAAAAGGAGGTATGGAGAAAGGCAGGAAAGTGAAGTTGAGGATTATCAAATCAGTGATGATCTCGTCAAATGGTGGACCACACTGGATGGGTTAAATGCCCTGCTGCCCTAATGCCCTATAGTCTTCTCGTCTTATGATATTGTGATGATGGGCAAAATCAAGGAAGGGCATGACTGAAATCTATACATTGTGAAGGAATCATCTTCAATAGCAAAGGGTGTCAGATGAACTTTCATTTATTTAATTTGTAGAATCCATTCCGATTCAGGCAAAATCAGAGATGTAAGGCATATATCCAAGATAACGAACGCCTGCAGTACGTTTCATATTTTTTAGTGTTATAGCACCAAACATACCAAATTTTTCTGAAAATGTATATTCACAAAGAGAACTGTTAAGGAGAGACATACCTTACATATGGTAAAGGGAATCACGCTTTTGAATCGTGCAAACAATTATAGCATGCAGAAGCTTAATATTTTACAGTACACAAGATAGACGACATCTCTGACCTTCTGCAGGGATCAGTGTTGGGGCCCTTGCTGTTTGTGGTGTATATGAACAAATTAGATTTGAATGTAGGAGGGTTGACCAAAAAGTTTGCGGATTTTTTTTTGATGGATTGGTAAATAGTGAGGAGGATGTAGACGGGCTGGTCAGGTGGGCTGATAAGTGGCAAATGGAATTGAATCCAGGAAAAACAAGGCAAAAGAATACATGTTGAATTTTAGGATCCCGGGAAGCTCCAAGTTGACTTTGATATGTATGCCCACCGGTCGAGTTAAGACAGCAGGACAGATAGGTAAAGTGGTTAATAAGGCATATGGGATTCTTGTCTTTATTAGCCGAGGCATAGAGTTTAAAAGCAGGAGGTTGGTGTGGAACTGTCTGAAATGTTGATTAGGCACAGCTAGAGTAATGTGTGCAGCTCTGGAATCCACATTATAGGAGTAATGTGATTGTAATGGAGAGGATGCAGAAGAGATTTACTGGACTGTTACCTGAGTTTTAGTTATGAAGAGAGATTAGATAGACAGGGTTCCTTGCAGCAGAGGAGGCTGAGGTATTGTGGGGTGAGGAGCTTGATTGAGATGCATAAAATTATGGGGGCATAGATGGATAGAGAGGAAGGATTGTTGCCCCTTTGTGGCATGTTCAATGACAAGTGGGCACAGATTTAAGGTCAGGTTTAGAGGTGATGTGACGAAAAATGTTTTCATTCAGAGGGTAAAGGGAATCTGGAACTCATTGCCTGCAAGGGTGGTCATGCAGAAACCTTCATAACATTTCAGAAGCATTTAAGTGTACACTTGCGATGTTAAGGCATACAAGGCTATAGACCAATTGCTTGAAAATGGGATTAAAATAGTTATGAGTTTATTTGTGACTGGCGCAGACTCGATGGGCCAAAGGGCCTTCGTTGGTGGTATAGACTTCTTTCACTTTATGACTATGACAATCCTAGAACTGAATACATCTCAAAAAGTGTGTATCCTGCATGAGGTAAACCAGTTGCATATGGATCTAAAATGCAATTATTTAAACATAGTGTGTGAAATACTTGCTCTATTATCCACTATCGGAGAATGTTACATATAAATATTTGGTAAGCATTTCAGCATAGAAACAGATCACAAGCCATTAGAAATGATTTGGCACCGACTATTATAGTTCACCACCTAAGCTATTAGAACTTCTAGTAAGAGTATAGTGATATGACTTCAATGTATGCAACAAATCTGCTGCCAAACAGTCACCTTGGACACATTCAGCAAATTACCAAACCCAAATAAGAAAGCAGAATTTCCACTCGCTAAACAAGTTGACAGTTTGGACATTGAGGTGGAAGATGTGTTTAAAGTTGATCAGAAAGAATTATGTTCAGCTTAAGTTCAACTGACTTCAAGATGAAAAAGGTAATGATCCATAACTGAAAGCACGGCTAAAGTTGTCATGTAATTATAGGCTGAGATGATAAATCAGTTGCCGGATGCATTCAGATGCTTCTGACCACACAGAGATGATCTAAGTTTGATTTTTCAAGGCAAACAAGTGTTTTCATCTAAAACTCTTCACTGCAATATGTTGTCACATCTAATCAAGGAGATATAGGCATGAGAGATTATGCCATCTGGCATAGAATACGATGTGATGGCAAAGGATCAACAATGGCAGAGATGACTCTGAGAATGGGCACGTCTACCAAATTCACCACCCACAACCACACAAAGAACCCTGCACCCTCATGAGATTCTGAGTCCCTTGGTTCAAATTTGCTGCAGAATTATTTACCAAACTTTCAGACCATAAGGAATCACTCATGTATCTGACTTTGAGAGAACTGGTGAGAAATTGAAACTTCACAGCCTACCTAATGTTTCAGATGTTCATCTACATATTTCCGTTATATGCATCTTGGGTAAAAGGGGACTTTGAATTAGTGTTTTAAGAGCTATGCTGTTTTATAAGTTTGATATGCTGTTAAACCAAGGACCAGCATGTAAACCACATGACCAACTGCCATAAGCAGGCCAGCAAGACACATGCTAACAGGATTATCTGTAACTGCAAATTGTACTCTATGCTTTCAACAAACCTGTTTGTGTCAAGAAAATCAAAGTAATCCTTACCCATGTGACGATTTTACATTGAATGTGTAATCGTATTCATTCATTTCAATACCAATCCAACAATTAATCCCATTGTGTCTGTCCTGTTGAAGCAGGTGTGCACATATTTCCTTTCAAGAGATGCCTTCTTGAACTATTGCAATCTTGTCAGAGTAGGTAAACTCAAAGTATTGGGTAGGGAGTTTCAGGTTTTTGGCTTTAGTGACAGTGGCAGAATAGTTCTTAGTCAGGATGGTGAAGGGGATTTTGTAGGCATTCCTATGCATCTGCTGCCCTTGTTCCTCTCGGTGGGAGGGTTTGTTGGTTTGAAAGATACAGTAGAACTATCCCTGCTGAGTTGCTGTGCTGCATCTTGTCGATAATGTACACTGATGTCTGATATGTTAAAAAAGCTTCAATTTATGATTCTTATTTATTTGCCAGTTATAGAAAAAAAATCTCAGGCCTGTAAACATAGCAGCTGCAAGATGAGAACTTTATGCAAACAACTTATACATGCACCTTGCATGCTAGATTAGCCTGTTTTTTTTAAAAGTATAATCTAAACTCACACCTCTAGCCTTGAATTTTCTTTCGTTGTTAAATAACTCTGCCTCAGAGAATGGTTTTATGCCAAGATTGAGGGAGATGTTGTATAGTGAAACCTGTCAACAGATTGCAAGCCACCATCTGCATCCCACCAGATCACATGCCTTCTCCCATGCATATTCATACTATCTACCTGGGGATGTGCTGACACAGGCAGCATTTTTATACCTGTTCCAGTCTTGTTGTACATGTATCTGAAGGAAACAATGAGATTATTAGCGCAATGTCCAAATTAAAACTTGAAATGGAATGAAGATATAATTGGATTACATAAAGCAATAGTGAAACAAAGACCCGTGATCTTTGTGGCATAAGTCAGTGGTCCTGAAATAGTTAATGCTGAAATGGCAGTAGCTTCACTTAATAATGTTACATCGCCTTTGGAAGAAAAACTGATGGTCTTGCATGAGGCCTGAATGGAGACAAACATGACTTACCTGACAACTGATAATTATGCAATTATGCTCAACTGGTTAATGATAAATGCACCTATTGTTTTCTTGCAATAACGTGTACCATAAGCACATAAGAAATAGGAATGGAAATAAGCCATTCAGTCTCTCGAGCCTGCTCTGCAATTCAAGAAGATAATGGCTAACCTTGTTATGTCACATAAGCATGTCTTTTTGTTAAGACTGTCTACTGTTCTATTCTGTAACACTGGGAATCAGACAGATTGTTTGACTCAGCATAGAAAGGAGGATGGGTGGCAGCAAACAACCCCAGTCACAGTTTACCAATGGATGGTGGCCAGAGTCCATTACAACACAACGATCAGCAGTGGACATTATTGCTGAATTATTGGAAGCCGTCAATGATGAAGAGAATCCATTCAATACAGAATAAAAAAAATGAAGAAAAATGCATTTACTACTTTAAGAATATTCCCATTTAGAAACAGTCAGTGAGCAGATAAATGCAAAATGTATCTTCCAATTTCATGCTTCCACAGCCTTCTGTTTCTAAGCAGCTCAGGTCTTCTCTCCATCTCTGCCCTGGCTGTTTTGGAAACTGCAAAAGTAACAATATTTCTGCTATTAAGGCCCATTTTTGCCTGACTGAACCTGTTGTTCATTTATCTAAAGCCATATAATTTCATTTTTTAACTCACTGTTCAAAATGACTTTCTGATATTTTCAGAACTGAAAACAAAAACCCATTTTTTCCCTAGTTTAAAATAAGAGTTCCCAAATAATAACAATATGCAATGAACCTTCATTACAACTGTGACCATGGATCAGAATTCCTAAGAAACTTAATTGTTAAAATTATTGATAAGACTTTGCCATCTTTCTTCAATTCAAGTATGACTTATCTTACAAGAAACCTGTTCAAATTGTGCTGGAAGCAGAAACAAGAAGTGTAAACAACTTGAATTGAAATCTTACTCCTACCGTCATCAACAATTAGGATTTCCTTTATAGTGTGAAATGAAAGAAAAGGTGAAAGAAAACTGGCACAATAGAGACTGGATTGAAAATCTGCTCCAATATTTAACCTTGAAGTTTCAAGTATATTCAACCAATGATCAATGTCATCAATACTCATAGAGGCATCTCGGGTCCCAACAATCTCATTCTGCTTTCTATACAGGATGCTTTAAGTCTATATAGAAAAAGTTGATTCAGCCCAACCAGTCTATCTTATGTTAATGTTCCACATGACCCTCCTCCTATCCCTTCTTATTTAAATCCACCATCATAATCATTCATTCCCTTCACTGTCATACTCTCCTTTAGTGCACTCATCCTATTTGTTTTAACCACTTTGGCGAGCAAATTGAATATTCTTAACATTTATTGGGTAGATATTGAATTCTTCAGTGCATTGCTTGGTGACGATGTTATATTGATAGACTTCTGTTAAGCTGTTTCTGACCAGAGGAAATATTGGACTGAATGTTACCAAAAAATAGGATGTGTCATTTTTGGGGAGATCCATGAAAGTTTCTGTCCATGTTCTGATGAAAGGTTACTGCACTCAAAATGTTAATTCTGCTTTTCCTCTGTAAATACTGCCATATCTGCTGAGGTTGTCCCAGCAATTTCTGTTCTTGTTTCAGATTTTAGCATCCACAGCCCTTGGTTTTATTTTAGGAACCTGGAGCTCCTGGTGGATTGGGTGATGGAGTGGAGGGCTGCCCTTTTTCCTCAGAATTGCCAGAGGAGACCATGGTACCATGCCAACCTGCTTTCCACCTGGGTCAATATGGTGTCTAGGGTATGCACCAATGCCCAGCAAGTGCAGGAAGAAAGTTAATAACCTTTTACCCACTGCAAAGCTAAGTGCCACTATCTTCTCTCTGTTACCTCATACACATTCTGCCACTGCACCCATTTCTCACCAAGGCTCGCAGTATATCACTCTCATTGTTGCCTGAAACCTCTCCCTTCACACACTTTCACAGTCCCTACTTCCCAACTCCCCCGTCCCTACACAATCCGACTCCCCACACCCCTCTCCCCCTCCACACCCCAACACCCACTCCCACACCAAACCCCCCATCCAGTTTCTATCCTGCACATGAGAGAAAACTGCAAATCAATGAAGCAAGTTTAAGACTTAATGAGATCAAATGCATGCAAGTACTTGGCTCACTGCCAACAAGCAAATTCCTACCTCACTGTTCAAAACCTGATTTCAGAAATGGTCTTTTTTCTCCTTCAATGTCGAAAATTTTATTTTTCCAAATTTGCCATTTTTTTCCGAAATGACTTGCCATTGCCCATGTCATTCAGGAGCTAGGAAAATTCTGAGCATTCTCTCCGTATTACTTGATACAAACCCCCATAATTTATTGGGTCACCCTTCAGCCTCTTTTACCAAGTAAAAATGAGACTCAAACGTTCAATCCTTTCCTGATATGTGTACATATGCTTTTCTGGTGTCACCTTTGTAAATTGTCTCTGCACTATCTCCAGTGCCCCCATATATGGTGACCAGGACTGCATCAAGTACTCTAAGTGTGCTTTTACTAAGGGGCCCCATTTCATTTAAGTATATTCATCTGTAATGGCCAAGGCAACATTCCTTTTTTGATGGTTTTAAGTTAACATATAACCTAAAATCAACAAATTCTCCTTGAACAGACTTGAAATTCTGATATTTTCTTCTGGATGACATGGCCATCTTCATTCTTGCAAGTAAACCCATTTCAGTAGTGCGAATGTGAAATGAAGTTGTGGTCAAAGCCTGGATTTGAAACATCTCTCAGTCTGATATCTGGGGTGAGGGAGGAGAAAACATATGTGCGCTGAAGCAATTGCTATTCTAGACACTGATGCTACCCCTGCTTCCCTGCACTCAGCACATGTCCTATCCTTGTAACAAATGTGAGCAATAAGTCAAGGTGTGAAATGCATCATGACAACCAGAAATAAATCAAGTCAACTGAGAATGTCATCATTAAGAAAAATGGAAGGAAATAAAAGGGATGTTACACAAGGACTTACAATGAAATTCATGCCTTTAAAAGCAATGTCTTGAGAGTGAATGAGTCAGCCACCTGTCTATTTCGATAACTCTTTCAGATTTTATTCGATACCTAATTTGTTGCATTGGCTGGGAAATGAATAACAAAACACCTACATGCTGGAATTGGAGCAGAAATGAGATCATTGTATTTTAGCTCCCAGAATTATTCTGAAATAAATCAGGCTGTGAAAGGCAAATCGCAGGACTGTGAAGATACATTTTATGATGGATTTCTTTCATTTATTCATTTATTCACTTTAATTTATCAGTTAGCTTATCATGCTTCCCCGTTGACACAGACTCAGCAGAAAGTGCTTGGGGTTCAATCGTCAATTTGTGTGCAACCGATCAAAAGAATAGAATTATGCAAAAAGGAGCTGAAGCCTCAATTAAAAACAACAAAAATCAGAATACTATGGCCAAGGGTAATGCCCTCAGCACCATCCCAACTGCGATCAATTAATTCAACATAACCTTCTCTTTATTCTACATTTAAAATCAAATATATAAAGTTCATGGTGAGAGGTGCAAGTATGATCACTTTTGGTTACATTCTCAGGTTTTAAAGCACCACAGGGACCAGTTTGTCTGCCTGTTATGTTCCTGAATTTGAGTGAAAATAGAACATATTGAATTAAAAAATACAATGCAATTTGTACCAATGTTAGTCTCCCATTCAAACTTACAATTAAGTTACAATCTGAGCAGGAAGGGGTTGATCCCATCAAAACCAGGTGGGATCATTAACATTGAAATTTGGCCAAAATTATACAATTAGGTCAAATGTTTATACTGTTGATAGGATCATTGAATTATACCTCAAGTTATTGCCACCTCCCCCATTCTTTCCCCAAAATCCTGCAGTTCTTTTCTCATCCAATTTATCCAATTCTCTGTTGAAAATTAATATTGATTCTGCCCCACTACCCATTCAGGCAGTGGTTTCCAAATTGCAATATCTCACCACACCGTTTTTCTCCCTCATGCCTCCTCTGCTTCCTTAGTGAATTACTTTAAATCTCTATTCTCTGGAAATGTTACTTGAAATAGCTTTCCCTTAACTTTTCTATCAAACTCTTCAAGATTTTGATTGCCTTTCTCAAATTTTCCTTTTGCCTTCTCCCAGTTTCAAGGAGAAAAACTATGTTCCTGTAGTTTCTTTCTGTAAAATAGGTTTCTCATGCCAGGTTGCATTCCAAATAAATTTCTTCTGAGTCCTCTCTAAGGTCTTGGATATTTTCCTTCAAGTGTGACAGCCAGAGCTGACCACAATACTCCAGCGAGAACCTAAATGGCGTTTCAATGTTTAAATACAACTGAATGCTTTAATACCCTATTTCTCTATACATAAGCCAAAGATCGTGACCACAATTTTTTAACAACTGTCTGTAAATGTCCTGCAACAGCAAAGATTCAGATTTTGAATCTTAGTTCTTGCATTCTTTTTAATATTGCACTATTTGGATATCAAACAATGATCAGACGGAATACAGGAAGGAAACAGAATGCTTGATATCATAGTGCAAAGATAACTATTTCTCCCTCAATGTTAGCAAAAATAAACAGCTGATAATTGACTTCAGGAAGAAAGGAGGAGAATACGCCCTTATGTGCATCAATAGTCTTGAGGTGGAGAGGATTGAGAGCATCAAGTTCCTAGGAGTGAAGGTCACCAACAATTTGTCCTGGACCACCCATGTAGATGCAATGGTCAAGAAGGCACAACAATGACTTCTTCAGGAGGCTAAGGAAATTTGGCATGTCCACAAGGGCCCTCACCAAATTTTATAGATGCACCATAGAAAGCATTCTATCTGGATGTATCACAGTTTGGTACGGCAACTGCTCTGCCCAGGACTGCAAGTAACTACAGAAAGTTGTGAACATGGCCCAGACCATCACGCAAGCCAACCTTCCATCCATGGACTCCACCTATGCTTCTTGTGGCTGCAGAAAGGTAGCCAAAATCATCAAAGTCCCCACCCAGCCTGGTTATGATCTCTTCCATACTCTTTCTTCAGGCAGAAGATACAAAAGCTTAAACATAAGTACCAACAGGTTCAAGAACAGTTTCTTCCCCACTGTTACTAGACTGAATGGACCTCACAAATTTCAAATCTAATGCTGATCTTGCTTTTGCATGCCTCCTGTGCAGCTGTAACTTTGTACGCCTCAGTCTGTTCAATCACACTATGATCTGCATATCCTTGTACTTCATGATTTGCCTATACTGCATGCAAAACAAAAGTTTTCACTGTACCTAGGTACATGTGACAACAATAATTCAAATCAAATCAAAATTTGGTTTATGTTTTCTCTCGTCATTCCACCTGGCAAATGAATTAGCTTTCTCTTCTCCATATTAAATTTCATCTGCTATGGGTCTGCCGATTTTAGCAATCTGTATTCTCTTGAAGTGTGTTACTATTCTCCTCAATGTTCATCAAATTTCCAGGCTTCATCTTATCTGTAAACACTGAACCATATGCCATATACCCAAGCCCAGGTCATTATTGACTATCTAAATGAGCAGTGCTCCTAATACTGACCACTGCATACTTCCATCCAATCTGGAAAAAAATTGTTCACCACATTCCCTGCTATCACGGTAAATTGGCTAACTTTCTGTTTATGCAGACGATGCCCCATTAATCTTACGTGCTTTAATTTTGCTTAAATGCTATTCTCATCCACCCTTTCCCTTCCTAAATCATGAACCGAATCAAGTTCATCTCCTTTGTGACCCTCGAAAATGCATAGCAAATGATATTACAAATGTAGTGTTATATGTGTTCTGCATCTTCTCAACCTATTGTCTTTCTCTGCAGCAAATATGGCAGAGACTGCCACGAGGCATATGAGCCATGGCTTAATATAGCATTGACCACAACAATGTAGACCATAGTCTAACATGACAGAAGGCTGCCATAATATAAAAGACACGAGCAATTGTCCATTAGTCGGTCTCTATTTCTTTGCATACATTCTTAGCAATGTGTGTGCTCTGAAAATCAATAAGTAGTCATCTCTATCATTCATGGAGTATTCTTGGAGGGGATGCAAAGCTGCCCCAGCATCTCTAGCAAAATGAATTCAGCCAGCTACAACTATTCCAGGAAGACACCTTCATTTCAGCAGCTTGTGTACACAGATTAATTTCGGAAACAGAGCACCATTGGGATATTCATGACTTATCATTTTTCATGAATTTAACCATCACTTGACTAAAGTACTCTAAAGTTAATACTGTGCATGTTTTCTTTTTCTGTTTCTTCTCAGATCTGTGCATGTGTGTTAGTTTTTGTTTGAAGAGTAGATGTAAATTTACACAATCCAAACGAGTTATCAATAATATTTGCAACTTTCTTTGAGTAAGTTGGTTGTGGTCATAAACCAGTTATTTGTTGTTGATTAACAGAACCTGGATGACTTGATCTTAATAATGATACTGAAACAGTCTGATACCTATATAATTGGTTGTATCACCAACCTGGGCAGATTTAAAATTTGTTCAGGGAAATGTGTTGAACTAGAAAAGTAAACAGTGCAACCCTCCAACTTCAGTTCTAACTTTTGAGTCATCCAGGAAACTTGAGCGTTTCTACATACCCATATAATATTCAAGCCTTTGCATCCAATCCACCTGAACCAGATCCCTTGAGTTGAGTATTTTTACTTATGATGTTTCTCATCTTTTTATATTCTGACCCTAAACTGAATGATATTTTTATTCACTGATTCCAGACTGCTTGCCTGGTGGAACATAATGCTCCTGCCCCGCCTCATTTTGTAAAACTAGACTCAGTACCAATTCCTTCCTCATTGGCTGATAAATGTACTGATAAGGAAGTTCACTTCTCAATTTTGAGGACTTCCTCCTCCTTTGGTCTTAACTGTTATTTTCCACTCTATATCTGACTACTGAGTTCCTATATTATTACCTATTGTTGATGGATCTTTCAGAAATTCACTTGCAAATTTACTCTACTATTTTCTCTTACTGTTTGGTGGCTATTAGGATACAGCCAGTATGTAATGCACTATTATTCCTTTATTCATCCAAGTGGAACACGTCTGTGAACATTCCTGCATATCATTCCTTTCTATTGCAGTAACAATAGCCTTTGATCAATGCTAGACTCCCTTCTTTTTTTAACCCATTATCTTTCCTGACTAATTGTGATATTCAGTAATTATGGCTCACATTATGCACTTCTTGAATCTGGCACAGCACAATTAATCAGAGGTATTTTTCTGTGGAGGGGATGTCGTAGTGACTAGCTGGTATTAAACTTAGTACAGCAAGCAGTATACTCTATGAATCCACTATATTTATCTGGATAGAGGGAGGGGTAGCACGCCCTCTGCAGTACATGTACGCTGACAAACCTCAAGCATTATTCGTGTTTGTGGTTGTCATTTTGTTCAAATTATGCCCAATCCATGAAAGCCATCCAAATCCAAGCAAGTGAATGCCCCTTTGTCACCAATTCCTGTGGGTAGATAAAAATTGGACCTGCTTTCTCTGGATCAAACTCTGCATAGCGTGAGTAGGTCTTTTTTTTTGATCGCAGACTTTTTAAATATCCTGCTCTTAGGGAGTGGTGCATCATCTGATGGCCCCAATAGCAGTAATCTTCTGACTAGATGGAACATAGTTTCATACTGAATGTAGAATAATATATATTAAACCAATAGCAGGTGGTTTTACCAAACAATAGCAAACAATTCATTTATTTACAACAACATTCATTTATATAGCACCTTCAACATCTTCAAATGTCCCATGGGACTTAACAGGAATATTATCAACCACAATACGATTCTGATCCACATGGGGAAGCATGACGGGGAGATGTCCAAAATTTGGCCAATGTGTTAGATTTTAAGAAGTGTCTTACAACTAGATAACATGTCAAAACACAATCAGTTGTCAAACGTGGATGTGCTGATTGCTCAGAATGATGATAATGTTTGCTTATGGCAAGAAACTACGTATGGAGACTTTTAATGTTGGAGACTATTGCAGACCAGCTACCACATGGGTCTGACTGACCAGGAAACTCACCTACTCCTGCTGCCTGCCATTGGCATTTCAGAAAAATTTAGAGATTGACAATTAATTTAGTACGACATCCTTTCCACGGCCATCAATTCTTGAGTGTGACTTGAACCTGGAACTTCTAGTCCAGACGTAGGGATGCTCTCACTCTGCCACAAGACCTGTTATTTGTCAACTATTTGAAAGTTAAATATACAAAAAATTTGCTAAGAATATAATCCAGGTAAAAATAATTTTAAAATTGCAATGAGTCCATTATCACTTGTAAGAATGACTCTTGAAGGATGAGACAAAATCTTTATTCAAAAACTGTCTACCAAGTGTGGACTCTATATGTCTCCTCTCCCCATATAATGTTCACTGTCCATGTATCACTCTGTAAAGTAACATGATAACATGGAAGAAAATGATTCTCTGGCCATAACCTCTGAACAAGCTTCTCTTTTCATCCAGTTTATTCTTTCAAACTCACTGATTTTTTAACTGAAAGATTCAAATGCAGAAATTTGGATTTCTGGGTGAATTAGAAAAATGTGTATGTGAAGAAAGTGTCCATGAACTGCCCACTACTAAAGAGGTAGTCAATATTATTATGGAGACGAAAAAGATTGTGCCTACATCAGAGATGAATTATTTCATTTCCATGTCATAAATGTGGGAAAAAATGACAGTCAGGAAAATAACTCCTCTTACTTCAAACCTGTTGCACCCAACTTTGCAACACAATTCACAAATTTACGAATCTCAGGGAGAGATGGAACACAAGGTAATTTGAGAAAACAAGATGTAGAAAGTTTCTTTCCAACTTCCTTAGGTGATAGAAACAAGTGTACAAAACCACTCTGGTCTTTGTAGAAGTTATGCAGGTATACTTTCTGTCTGAGCTGACCTCTGTCCGAAGAGAAATAATGAGTGGGATGTGCCAGTGTTGGAATGGGGTGGACAAGGTCAGAAGTCACACGACACCAGGTTATCATTCAACAGGTTTATTTGAAATCACTAGCTTTCACAGCATTGCTCCTTCATCGGGTAAAGTGAAGGGACTTCACCTGATGAAGGAGCAGTGCTCCAAAAACTTGTGATTTCAAAGAAACCTGTTGGACTGTAACCAGGTGTCATGTGACTTCTGATCAGGAGAAATAAGTGCTGCTCTCACCTGAAAGAATTCAGCAAATCTGTATTCAGTCTGTCATGTGATGAGCATAAGAGCATAGATAGAGATTCTAATTTGCAACTTGCTCATGGCCTCTATTCCCCCAACCCCTCAAGTCAGTGTTCAAATTCTTATGGGGATTTACAAAGCTGTTCCTGCCATTTTTAAAGAAGTACTGGTCAAGTCTCAGTTTGGAAATGGAGTTGAGACCAAATATGAAAATACAGCCGTGTCTGAATGAAAGTTAGGACTGAACTAGGCCACTCTCAGTGATCCAATGATATTCCTCTCATGCTAATAAGCTGCGGTAAAAAGTAAATTTCTCATCCTCTAGGTTAGTAGATGAGAGTGACCCTAAAGGGTAGATTATGAAATGGGAATGAGAGGAAATTTAAAAAAGCAAAAGACTATCAAATTTCACTGGCTGAGAAAGATAGAAATAGATATGTTATAAAATGCAATGTATTCCAATTACAAGTTCAGCCCTAATTCATTTCCAAAGGAGCAAAGTCAATAGCATTGGTGTATTCAATGAAGTCTGAAAACAAATTCGAAGCTTAGTTGTAACAACAAATTCTATTTTTGGTTCAGGCTAAGAAAGATGGTCAATGTGTAGCAACATATGTGAATTCATCCAGTACATGGATCAAGCTCAGTTGACCCTGCCATCAGGCTACTTGCATGTAACCCACATGCTTTGTTGCAGCAGCAAGCTCTCTTCATTAGTTTTCTCTTGCATGTGCTATCTTTTGCTTTTAACACAATGGTCCCTGATTGTTCAGAAATTTCCTACTAGACAGACTGCTTCAGGCAAATGATTACCATCAAAGTTTTTGAGAAGATTTGAAGCTCGGGTTGTGGATGATATTGCAGACTTGCTTGCCGAGCTGATGTGTTTGGTTGCAGATGTTTTGTCACCCTGCTGGGTAACATCATCAGTGCGCCTGCAGTGAAGCGTTGGTGTTCTGTCCCGCTTATTATTTATATGCCTCATTTTTCTGGAGTGGTTGGCATCACTTCCAGTTCTGTTTTTCAGTAGTTTGTATATAGGGACCAGTTCAATGTGTTTGTTGACAGAGTTCCGGTTGGAATGCCAGGCCTCCAGGAATTCCCTGGCATGTCTCTGTTTGGCTTGCGTTATTATGGATGTGTTCCAGTCGAATTTGTGTCCTTCTTTGTCCATGTGAATTGAGACACGTGAGAACTGGTATTGTCTTTTGGTGGCTAATTGGTCTTAGTGTATCCGTATTATCAGTTTTCTTCAAGTTTGACCAATGTAATGTTTCACATAGTCCTTGCATGGTACTTTGTATATTACGTTAGTTCTATTGGTTGTGGGTATGGGATTCTTTACATTTGTCAGTAGCTGTCGCAGGGTGGATGTTGGTTTGTGGCCTACCCTGATACCTAGCAATCCGAGTAGTCTTGTGGTCATTTCTGATATGTCCCTGATGTATGGTAGGAAGACTAGTGTGTCTGGCTGCGTTGTGTCTTCTTGTTGTGGTCTGCGACACCCTGAACCATGAACTGGATGTCACAAATATACGGATTTTTTGATTTTATTTTAACACAGTGATTCTTAAGAAGAGATCTAAAGGAATTAATTCTGTTGATCTTAATATGCAAAGGGATGAGATCAGTTTGGTTCACTGATTTGAATTGCTGATGGCTACAGTGATGTAAATAGGTGAGATTGCTTGTCTGAATGGCAGTTCTAAATGTCAAATTATTTCTGAGTTATTGTTTAATTGGAAAACTATTGAATAACTATTCAGACTGATAGCTACATCCTGTTGTACTGGCGTGAATTCTCCCAAGTTCTTCTCTCACAAGAAACTCTTTGTTTTTATTTTATGTAGATGTCTCATTTGAACCTTAGAATTAATATTACTGGGTTTACCTGAAGATCTTGATTTTGAAGTAAGCGGGTTAAAAAGAAATATCTGAGAACTTGCATTTGTAATAAATGGTTCAATGGGTGCAATAACATTACAGAAAGAACTTCTCAAAAATTGAAAATTAATTAGAGACAAAGCAATGAAATAACAGGGTGATTGTGGGTAATATCAAACTGGCAGATTTTGAGGAGGATCTGAAGGAGGTGGCGATGCTGGGGTGAGAGAGTGGTTGGCAAGCTGGGCTGAGGTGGAGTGTTCCAAATTTCCAGCCTGAAAGAATGAAAAGTTATGAAGATAAAAATGGGCTTATAAAGAAGGGAGGATGCAGAAATGGAGAGAACAGAGCACAGAATAGGAGATGGGAAGGGACAACACCATGGAAAGTATTGGTTGAGCAGAAGGATTTCGGGCTTAATAGCTCTAGTATTGATGTCACATCTTGGGGGTTCAGGGAATTGCTGAAGTGAAATACGTATGCCATGAATTTCCATTGTATCTATAAGTAGAATCTTACTGTCATATTTTTCTTTTGATTCTCAGCCAAGGGCTGGATAATTTTATCTCAGAGATTTGTACAGCATCATGGTTAAGACAGTGGCCGTTTGTCTCACTGCGTCCATGCTGGATCTCAATCAATCCAATCTGTACCATTCCCTTGGTCTATTCCTGCAGCCTGTCCAGTTTATTTCCTTCAAATACCCATCCAGTTATTTTCATAAATAACTGATTGCCTCTGCCTCTACCACTCTTCTAGGCAGTGAGCTCCCCCAGCTTGTTAATTGCTCACTTCATAAAAATGTTCTCCCTCACAAGTCCCCCTGAATTTTTTCCAAAATGTTGAATGTGTGTGTCTTGGTCCTTGTGCAATCAGCTAACAGAACAGCAATTCTTTATTTAGCTTATCTAGACCGTTCATAAGCTTACATATATTTAGCAAATCTTCGCTGTTCCAAGGAGAACAAATCCAGCTTTTCCAATCAAACCTATAGGCCAAAATCACTTACTCCAGGAATGATTCAGGTTAAATCTCTTCTGCATCATATCCTTCCTACAGTGTGGTGATCAAAGTTTGAATACAATAGTTGTTGCATCAGGCCTAAGTCAAATTTTCAAAAGATTCAGTGTAACTTCCCTATTTGTACCTCCATTTACAATGTCCAAGATCATAAGAAATAGGAGCAGGAGTCGGCACCAGACCCCTTGAGCCTACTCCACCATTCAATAAGATCATGGCTGATCTTTTCTTGAACTCAGCACCACTTACCTGCCCTATCACCATAACCCTTAATTCCTCCATTGTTCAAAAATCTATATATTTGACATAAAAAAACATTCATTGAGGTAGCCACACTGGGCAGGCAATTCCACAGACTCACAACCATTTGGGCGAAGAAGTTCCTCCTCCGTTAAATCTGCTCCCACTTATTTTGAGGCTATGCTCTCTAGTTCTAGTTTCACCTGCCAGTGGAAACAATTTCCCTGCTTCTACTCTATCTATTCCTTTCATAATTCTATAGGTTTCTATAGGAAACCCCCTTAATCTTCTAAATTCCAATGAGTACAGTCCCAGTCTACTCATTCTCTCCTCATAAGCCAACCCTTTCAATTCCAGAATCAGCCTAGTGAACCTCCTCTCCCTCGCTAGCTTCAAACGTTGATGCACATAAAGCTGCAGGTCCCACTTTTCCTGGACAATCTTAATATCTCTGTCATTAAGCCAACATTTTCTCTCCCATCTTTTCTGCTAAAATTCATCGTCACACACTTGTCAGTATTAAATTCCTTCTATCTCTTGTCTGTCCATGCTGCTGACCTATCTATGTTATTTTGCAGGTGATTTTAAACAGTCTGTTTACCACTCCTTAAATTTTGTCTCCACAACAAAATTTGAGGTTATGCTTAGTATTCTGTTATCCAAATCATTAATATGTGTATATACATAAAATGTATATATATATATATATGTATATAGAAGAGCAGGGAATCTGGTATTGACATTTAGGTTACTCCTTTATCAAGATGCATCCTCCAATTTGATAAACAACCTTTTACTAAACTGGCTGTTCTCTGTCCATAAACCCCCTATTTTTAAATCCAAGCTGATACGCATTGTCTTGTTACATAAGTCTCAATTTTATTAACCAGCTTTTTATCTTCATCCACATCAGACAACAAACATTGCATTTCCTTCATCAAGCTTCTATGATACTTCATTAAATAATTCAGTTTGATTCTCAAGTACAGTCAACATTTTTGAAATCCATGCTGGCTCTTCTTAATTGACTTAAACGTCTTCAAGTGCTTGATAAAATCTTCCCTTGATTATTGCTTCAAAAACCTTACCTGCCACTAACATTAAACCATCCAGTCTGTAGTTACTATGATAGCTCTTATGTCATTTCTTGCTTAGCAAAATTTGGTGCAAACCACAACCCAGTGCACTTACCTGAATTCATAATTAGGATGATGTTCCTTGGAACCTGCAATCAAAACCACCCAGAACCCTGCTTTACTGTGTGGAGCTACAATGTCATTTTTGGAGCCACTGATCACTATATTTTACTGGTTAACTTGTAACACAAGATAGCAATTGAAGTGCATTAGACCCTAAGCCTGTCCACCAACATCACCATATATGAAAAGAGACTGTGATTTTTTTTTCAAAAGCAAAGGGCACATAACAACAACTTATCCTTATATGGCATCTTTAATATAACGTAACATCCCAAGGTTCTTCATACAACATTTATGAAACAAAATATGCCACTGACCCACAGAAGGAGATATAATGTGAGATATCCAAAAGCTTGGTCAAAGAGTTAAATCTTTGGACATTAGTCCTAAAGTAGAAAAGCAAGGTGCAAAGGTAGAGAGTTGGTTATTCCAGAGCAGAGGGCCAAGGCAACTGAAGGCATAGCCACCAATAGTTCAGCAATTGAAATCAGGGATGCTCAAGGGGCCTGAATGAGAGAAGTTCAGATATCTCAATGAATTAAGAGGGTGATAATGCTTACAGAAATAGGGAGGGGTGAGATCATAGAGAACTTTGCAAACAAAGATGAGAAGTTTAAATCAAGACCTTGATTGACTGGGACCCAGAATAAGAAGAATGAGAGTGGTGTGATTCAGTTTCAGGCACCAGAGGTTTGGATGATATTCAGCTTGGGGGATATGTGGGAGACTGACCAGAAATGTATTGGAGTAGTCAAGTCTAGAGGTAACGAAGACATGAAACAATAGTCTCAGCAATTGATGAGGTGAGATCAGAATGAGGTTAGATGATGTTACAGAGGCACTTTCCTAATTTCACATGAATATGAAGCTCACAGCCACAAACAGACTAATTTCGGTGTGTAGCTAGTATGGTATCATGGACGAGAATGTTGCATATTTTTTGAGAGAGAATTTGGTTTGATAAGACTTTCTTTATCACTCAAATGCTGCATGGGCTTTTAGCATGCACCTCCAGATAAAATACAATACATATTCATGTCCTCTATAGCTTGTAGTTTTTTTCATGAAGTACCTTAACAAAATTGGTGCTGTGCCTCAATTGTTTTCTCTTTCAACATTTTGACATTCAATTCTTGTAAAGCCATATAATGTCCACCATGAAAATTAAATCAGTCTTGTTCCTTTCCATTCTTCAAATAGCAAATGCTTCGATTAACACAATATGCAAATCTTGGCGAACCTGACTTTAATCAGAATGTTATAAGAAAATAATTTCAAAAATCTACAATCATCTCTTTTTTTCTTAGATAGAAAATGTATGTGCATTCTGTAATTGCAAGGTTCTAATGATCTCAAAGAAAACTCAAAACCCAGAAGGTGAAATCTAAATCAAGTCATTGGCTCCTGTTATTGTTTCTGAAAGTTACAGTCTTTCCTCTCCTTCTTTGTTGAGAACTCAGTTTGAAAGTTATGTAAGCCCACTAACTTGCTATATCCTAGCTAATACGTCATTTCCAAACAATGAACTGCTTCATTAAGATCTTACATGTGTGCAATATAATCTCTGGACATTTCCGACCTCTATACAGGTGAATCCATCTTATGATCAAGTATATTGGGTGTTATCTTTGTGTGACTGGTTTCTACTCTCTTAGGATGTCTTTGTGATTGTGCAGAAGAACATCAGACTTGGTTTCAGTTAACATTAATCTAGTAAAATGTATTTGACAAAGACCATGTAACTCTAATTCAATGATTTAGAATAATTTTGTGAAATTCTGAGCTTTGACAAATAAACTCTACTGATCTTAATGTGTTGCAGCATCATTATCTCCACAGCAGCTCTCAATCACTTCAAAGAGTCTTCAAGTACCGCTCTGAAGGCGCGCTGCATTTTCCTAATGGTGCTTCTTCATTTTCTAGTCACCTTAAAAGGACTCTAGTGAGCAATGGCAGATTTAGGCTCAGTTGGTTTATAGCAGTGAAGAGAGATCAAAGGAAGACTGTACATGACAGGAAGCAGAGATCAAAAAAAAGACTCAACTGTATAATCTTTTTATAGAACAGAGTTGCTTTCAAAAGTGCCTTTGTGCATCTGGCTCGTCAACCTCCTGCTGACTGAGCAAAGTGGTTTTGCCAGCAGGCAGCAAGAGAACTGGTTGAAAAATTACCAGACTAATTTTTTTTTCACAGAGTGGACACCGGCAAGGTTAAAAAATATCAAGAGAAATGACTTGGTTTTTAAAAGTCTGTGTTGAATGGAAAGATGTGAAAATATGGAATTATTAGGAATTGATTAGATATGACATTCTGCAGAAGAATGGATTAAAACAGAAGACACAGTGTATCTTGCTTTCAGTATAATGAAGATGTAGAAAGGAGGAATTTTACGTAGAATTTAAATTGAAGCCGTGGAGAGTGTTGAGGACAAAATACAAGGCAGAACTTATCAAACCAGAAATTTTGCCATGGAAGTATGTAACGGATGGAAGTAGAAATAAAACAATAAACGTTGTTTATCTTTTGCTTTAGCTTGTGCTTCAAGCCAATGCTGCCACCTGCATATTGTTACCTTAATCTGGAGTATCTCAAGCTACATCTCCCTGAACATACTTTATCCATGAGGCTGCTTGCTCCTCACCATCACGTAAGGCTCTCCAACTCTTCAATTGCTGCAGTATTCCTTTATTTACATCTGGGTATGGTAGATGATAAAATACAGCTCTCCAGTGTAGCGTCTAAGACCTCTCTCATTTCGTGCTTATGCTCGACTGCTGTCTTTTCTCTGACTGATATCAGTCAGATGTAATCAGTTACAGCCTTATGATTTACATGAATCTCATAATAACACACCTTGTCCAATAAGATGAGGGTCTGATAACCTATCCTGCCTGAGCAGAAATTCTCTCAGCTAAATATTGGAAAGACCAAATTGACCCAGTGATTTTGATTCCTGCCACAATTGCTATGCTGTAGTAATTGGCATTTCCCTCTCCCCGTTTACTACCTGAAGCTGAACCCGAAAGCTAATAACCTTGCCATCCTATTTGACCCTGAAATGAGTTTCTGTATATATATCTGCTCCAACACCAAGAGTGTTTACTTCCAACTCTGTAGCAGTATCTGTCTATGTCCCTGCCCCATTAGTTCATCTAACATCAAATGCTCAACTTTGCTTTTCTTATCCCCATTTGATCAGCCTCTCTTCCTCCAACTTCCATAACCTTGAACCATCTAGTGTCTAATTCACATGATTTTCTAATTCCTAATTCACATGAAATAATTGGACTAGGATTAGAAGCATTGAGATTTCAGATAGCCCTGGAACTGTCACACACTCCACGCTGGATTGCAAATCCATTAATCTTAATGAACAAACAACAGCCGTGCATTTTCCCATAACTAGCACTGGATATTGTGTGAGGAATGGCACACTCTATTACAGCAAGGCTTGTTGGTTTGTGAACACCATATTAACAACGCAAGGCTTTGTGAAGTCTTAATTACCATGATTTCTGGATGAGGAAAATTCCTGTCCCTCCTCTCTCATCTCTGCGTTGCTACACAAAGGAAATCTTCAAATTAGAGATAACAAGGTGTAGAACTGGATGAACACAGCAGGCCAAGCAGCATCAGAGGAGCAGGAAAGCTGACATTTCCGGTCTAGACCCTTCTTCAGGAATCGGGGAGGGGAAGGGAATTCTGAAATAAATAGGGAGAGAGGGGGAGGCGGATAGAAGATTGATAAAGGAGAAGATAGGTGGAGAGGAGACAGACAGGTCAAAGAGGCGGGGATGGAGCCAGTAAAGGTGAGTGTAGGTGGGGAGTTAGGGAGGGGATAGGTCAGTCCAGGGAGGATGGACTGGTCAAGGGGGCGGGATGAGG
>NC_063344.1:58376767-58397524 GCF_021869965.1 Rhincodon typus
GGGGGATAGGTGGGTGGAAGGACAGATTAGGGAGGCGGGGATAAGCTGGGATGGTTTTGGGATGCGGTCAGGGGAGGGGAGATTTTGAAGCTTGTGAAATCCACATTGATACCATTGGGCTACAGGGTTCCCAAGAGAAATATGAGGTGCTGTTCCTGCAACCTTCGGGTGGCATCATTGTGGCACTGCAGGAGGCCCAGGATGGACATGTCGTCTGAGGAATGGGAGGGGGAGTTGAAATGGTTTGCGACTGGGAGGTGCAGTTGTTTGTTGTGAACCGAGCTAGGTGTTCCGCAAAGTGGTCCCCAAGCCTCCGCTTGGTTTCCCCGATGTACAGGAGGTACTATCTCTTCTTCAAATTGATCTGTTATATCTGGACTTAAACTTTTCACAGAGCAAACACAAAGGTGGCAGCTTATTGGTTACCATTGACTTGTGTGAGTAGATCTTAGGGTCTACTCCCAGAACAGTTGAGGAATCAGAGAGTCATTGAGTCCTACAGCACGGAGAAAGGTCCCTTGACCCAAACTGGTCTGTGCCGACCAAAAAATCCATCCATGCTAACCCCATTTCCCTGCACTTGGCCCATATCTTTCTAAAGCCTTCCTATTCATCTATTCATCCAAATGCCTTTTAAATATTGTTAATATACCCGCCTCAACTGTTTCAGCTGGCAGCTCATTCCATATGCATACCAACATCTGTGTAAAAATGTTGCCCCTCAGGTTCCCATTTATTCTTTCCCCTCTTACCTTAAAATAATGCCCTCTAGTCCTCGATTCCCCAACCCTGGGAAAAAGACTGAGTGCATTCACCCTATCCATGCCTCCGATGATGTTATACACTTCTATAAGATCCCCCCTCGGTCTCCTGCACTCTAAAGAAAAAAATCCTAGCTGGTCCAACCTCTCCCTGTAACTTAATCCCTTGAGTCTTGGCAACATCCTTGTAAATTTCTTCTGCACTCTTTCTAGTTTAATAACATCCTTCCTATAGCAAGGTGACCAAAACTGAACACAATACTCCAACTGCGGCCTCACCAACGTCACGTACAATTGCATCATAACTTCCCAACTTCTATACTCAACATCCTGACTGATCAAGGCCAGTGTGCCAAAAGCCTTCTTCACTGCCCTATCTACCTGTGGCTCCACTTTCAGTGAACCATGCACGTGAACTCCAAGATCCCTCTCTTCCACCACACTCCTCAAGGCCCTACCATTCACCATGAAACTCCTACCTTGATTTGACTTTCCAAAATGCAACACCTCACACTTATCTATATTAAACTCCATTTGCCATTTCTCAGCCCACCTCCCGAGCTGATCAAGATCCTGCTGCAATTTCTGATAACCTTCCTCACAGTCCATGATACCGCCTATTATAGTGTCATCTGCAAACTTACTAATTATGCCATTTACATTCTCATCCAAATTACTGATATAGAGAACAAAAAGCAATTGGACCAGCACCAACCCCTGAGACACACTAGGTCACAGGTCTCCAGTCAGTCAAGCATCCTTCCAGTATTACTCTCTGCTTCCTACCATCAAGTCAATTGAGGAATGTAACTTAGGATGCTGGCTACAATTGTTCAAACAGCAGTCAAACGTAATTTCATATAGGACAGTTTTCTGAAATAAATGTGCATAAAAATGGAAGATGTACAACAGAGAAAGACGTGTAATTACTCTGAATTTCTAGAAGAGTTCTCGTCCCATTCAGGCTCAGTCATTCTATGTTCACGGGCAGCAAAACAACTCATTAAAACTGGCTGAAAGGCTATAAAGTTAGATCGCCCTCCTCTATTCTGTTAGACACTGCCTTCATCAAGGTGAAGAGCACATTAACAGTGAGATCTAACTGTTCAAGATCTAGGATCAAGCAGCTAGGAAATAGGATCACCCAAACACTGAGGAGACTAAAGAATGCATGACAAATAACCAAGACAGACTACATTAAAACTAAACCAAAAAGCTCGAACACCCCTCGCTTCTATGGACTCCCCAAAGTACACAAACCAGACATCACCCTCAGACCCATGGTCTCTCTACTGGGCACACCTACATACAGGCTAGCCAAAGACCTACAACAAGGACTGAAACACCTGGTCGATGGATCACCCCACTCCATCCACTCAGCCCAGGAATTCCTTAATAACCTCAAGAACATAAAAGCAACAATGTTACAGCGCTATTCATGTCCATTGACATCCCACTAGCCAAAGAAACACTGGACACATTATTAGAGGAAACAGGAACGCCAATTTACAGCTCCATCAGCAAGGACAACATACTCAGACTACTGGACCTATGCCTCACCACACACTTCTCCTTTAACGGTCAAGTAAACAAACAGATGAATGGCACACCTATGGTGTCGCCCATCTCAGGACTTATTGCAGAGGCAGTCATGCAAAGTTTGGAATGCACTACCCTCCCCTGCATACAGCCAAACTGTGGATACGATACATGGACAACACATTTGTCAACATTAAACACACTAAATTAGAAGAGACAAACCACCTCATCAACAACTTATTCACCAGGATCAAATTCACAAGAGAAGAGGAAAACAACAATCAACTTCTTTTCCTGGGCATTAGGGTAGAACGAATGATGAACAGGGAATTCCAAACCTCAGTATTCAGGAAGGTAACCCACACTGACCAAATCCTCAATTTCCATAGCAATCACCCCAACGTCCAAGACAAAGCTGTGTTAGGGCGCTATTCAAACAGGATGCAACTGGATAGACAACATCAAGAGGACACAATACAACCTAATACACTGGCCACACTACCATATGTCAAGAATATATCGGAACTGACAACAAGACTCCTACGACCACTAGGAATCATGGTTGCACACAAAACCACAGCCACACTATGACAAGTATTCCCAAGGACCAAAGACCTCATACCCATGACATGCAGGACCAACGTAATGTATAAAATACCATGCAAGGACTGCCTTACATCGGCCAAACAGGAAGGAAACTAGCCATTACGAACACCAGCTAGCAGCAAAACAGCACGATGAACTTTCATTAATATCAGTGCATGCAGACAATGAAGGCCATCAATTTAGCTAGGACAACATGACCATCCCAGCTCAAACTAACCACAGACACGCACGGAAATTCGAGAGGCCTGGTTCCCCACCCATAATGCAATCAATAAACATGTGGAATTAGACTCCATATACAAACCCTTGCAAAAAAGAACCAGAAATGACACAAACCATCTCAACAGACCAGATCATACAAATACTAAGCGGAGTAGAACTATATCGCTGCATCGGAAGCCGCAATGATGATGTTACCTAGTAAGGTGACGAAACGTCTGAAGTACAACCAGCCAGTTTGGCGAGCAAGTCAACAACGTCACCCACAACCCGAGCTACAAATCTTTGCAAGAACCTTAAAATATTCAAGATCATCGCAGTTTGTGCGTGGGTAAGTGAAGATGGATCATGCAGGTAGAATAATCTTGTAAATGTAATATTTTGGCTGGGTTTGTCAGGTGGTAAATATGATAAGAGTTTGAATTGGAATTAAGAGAATGTGGTTTACTATAGCATGCGCATACAAATAAAGTTTGAAAGCCATCTATTTTGTGACTCCTAACCATGTTACCTTAGTAGTGGTTTGTATTAATGATAGTTTGCCTGTCTACTTTGTACAATGAAATTGTGGCTAACCTGAATTGGCAGTTTTTCTAATATTTTCATCAACTTTTCAGAGATATAAGAATACACCTCTCGGGTAGAGGGGACTTGAAGCCAGGTCCGCTGGCTCAGAGGTAGGGACACTACCACAGTACCACTTCCTCAGTCAGCTAAACTAATTTTTCACCTGCTCCCATATGTTTTAGCACTGCATTGCCCATTTCCTAATTCAAAGCAAATTCATCATGCAATTGTGAAGATTCTTGGGTCATCAACAAAGCAATTCATTTTATCTACAATTCTAGCAATTGCACAGCTGCATGATGAAGTAAAGTTGCTCTGCACCCATGCCCATCCATTTGCAGATTTGTGCCAGGAAGTAATAAGGAGCCCCTTTAAAAAAAAAATTTCCAATCTCCAAGAGTTGCAGCTGCATGCTATTTCCTACCTCAATAATTTCCGGCTAGCGGATGCCTTCCAAGCTGTGAGCTTGCTGTGTAAGTTCAAACCAGTATTATTTCAGTAAATGCAAAGACATTGCGCTGTGAACACACTATTTCAGGCTGGGACTGGAAGGTTTGGCTTTGTGACTTTGAAGAAATAATAACAGCAAGAATTTCATTCTGCCATTTCTTTTTCTGAAAGCCAGAGACACCGGTCGTAAGCTAGATCCCAATATATATGATACAACAACATAGATCAAATCCAAATGGAGAAGTCATTGTCATCAAGCAATTTCAACATTTGAGAAGAACAGAGTCCAGTGTCTTCAGGGGAGGTGAGCATGGTACAAAACTAATGTCTCCACCCATCCCTCCAACACTGACTTCATTTATCACACAAATTGAGACTTGTTTTAACGGTATGTGTGCAATGAGATCAACCAAGATTGTAAACTGTTTTTGTTTTCCCCTTTATTTTGCTGAACACTCATCCATCAAGGTAACAGGAGAATCCAATACAGTGTCTCAAATTCAGCCAAGTAAAAACCAGAGATGTCCAAAAATCAGAAGAATTTTAATTCTTATTAAACAAGTAAGATAACTCATTTCTCCTGCCAGGAGCTGTATTAGACGAATTAGATAGCTGCTTCATGTGTTGGCCTTTTCCTACAAATGACCCTTGGACCCTACTCAAACTGATTTAGCCTGATCGACTTGACCCAGCTTGAACTGCTCACCTCAAGATCCGAAACCTGGCATGGACACAGTCCTGAGATTTCCAGGTTCAAGATCCTGCGTATGTTTAATAGAATGTCTTCTTGACATCAACACATATTTATCAGGGAGCCCCACAGCTATGTAATAACATGATTCCTGAAGACTGAGCTAAGACTGATGGTTTGAGCAGTTGCCCTCATGATTTGAAAGATCACAGGCTCCCTTGATTGATTTTCAGCCCTTCATCAGGTCTGTATTTCGATACACTTTCTTCAGTTCAAAACGAGACCCACCCTCCCAGTGTCTTGGGCAGCAACTGATTGCTGGTGGCTTTGAATAGATTATTTTCATTAAACCAACTCATTCCAGTGATTCTAATCACAAATATGCAAATATATTTCATATTACCAAGTGCTGGCAATGAATAAACATTTCAATTTCATTACAGTAAATTTTAATAAGTGTAATGGAAGTATCTAATTAACCTTTCTAACTGAACCTTAATCTTCTTTTATCTGCAGATGTAAGAAAATATCTTAAAACATACTTCATGGAAAAATCTGTATGACATCACAATATAGTATTCACAACCCTGAGAAAAATGGTTTGCTTTGGTGTTAATTGCTTCTTGTTTATTTTAACAATTCCAAATTTCTCATTCAATCCTTAGAGATTTGCATAAATGCAAAGCAAATGAACAGCAGATGCTGGCTGCATGAAACAAAACCAAAGTGCTGTGAACACTCAGCACATTAGGCAGCATCAGTAGAAGTAACAATTTAGGTGTGGTCTCTCTTCATTTGGATAAGACTGTGCCTAGGAAACTGGCATGTATAACTTTAGCCAGTCACAAATTTTCAATTCATAATTTTATTCTCTTCTGATGACACCAACTGTCATGCTAACCCTCTTGGTAGATGCCACAATACCAGCTATTTGGATAACTCTGCTCCTCATTACCAGTATCATTGTTCTTCATCTTAATCTTTGTACTCGTGACATTTCACTGAAGCAGGCAACAAGGCTGGCAATGCCAACTTTAGGCGAAAGGAGCTCTTTGAGTGTCAATAGCATCTATTTCTTCTGACCCTTAACTGTTACCCCACAATAGCAACAAACTATTTTTGCCTGGAATATTATTGATCTCTCTTTCAGTCATCTTTTCCATTCCTCAAACATAATCATTTCCTGATCCTTCATATAATAGATAGGAATAGAATTCGGCTATTCAGCCCATCGGTTCTGTTCTGCCATTCAATCATGGCTGTGTTTCTCAACCCCTTTCGCTTGCCTTCTCCCTGTTATCTTTGATCTCCTTACTAATCAAGAACCTATCTATCTCTGTCTGAAATACACTCAATGGCTTGGCCTCGACAGCCTTCTGCATCAATGAGTTCCATAGAGACACCATCCTCTGGCTGAAGAAATTCCTCCTCATCTCAGTTCTAAAGGGTCGTCCCTTCACTCTGAGGCTGTCTCCTCAGGCCCTGATCTCTCCTACCCATGGAAATATCTTCTTCACCTCCCCGCTATCCAGACCTCTCAATATTCTGTAAATTTCAAACAGATTCCCCCCTCATCCTTCTAAACTCCATTGAGTACAGATCCAGAGGCCTTGCCTGCTCCTCACATGACAAGTCTTTCATCCCCAAGTCTTGGGAATGTAAACCTCCTCTGGATCCCTCCAAGGGCAGCACGTCCTTCCTTCAAAACAGGGCCCAAAACTGCTCTTAATATTCCAAATAAAGTCTGACTAGAACACTATACGTCTTCAGTAGCATATCCTGCTCTTGTATTCTAGCCCTCTTGAAATGAAAGCCAACATTGCAGTTGCCTTCCTAACTGCCAACTGAACCTGTATGTTAACTATAAGAGAATCTTGAACTTGGACTCAGATTTCTGAAGCCTTTCCCCATTTAGAAAATAGTCTATGCCTCTTTTCTTCCTACCAAAGTGCATAATCTTACACTTTCCTACACTGTATTCCATCTGTCACTTCTTTGCCTTGTCTCCTAGCCTTTTGAAGTCTTCTGCAGTCTCCCCACTTCCTAAACACTACCTGCTCCTCCAACGATCTTTATGTTATCTGAAAACTTAGGAACAATGCCCTCAATTCCTTCATCCAGATTGTGAATGTATAGAGTGAATGTATAGAATGTATAGTTGTGGTCCCCACACTGACCCCTGCAGAATTCCACTCGTCTCCAGCCACTGTCCTGAAAACAGCCCCTTTAAACCCACTCTCTGCCTTCTGCCAGTCAGCCAACCCTCTATTCATGCCAGTACCTTGCCCCTAACACCATGGGCTGTTATCCCATTTAGAAGCTGCTTGTGCAGCACCTTGACAAAGGCCTTCTGGAAATCCAAAGAAATCACGTCCACTGGCTCTCCTTTTTGTAATTTGCTTGTTACATCCTCAAAGAATTCTAACAGATTTGTTACCTATGACTTCCCCTTGATGAAGCTGTGCTGACTCAGGCCTACTTCATCCTGCACTTCCAAGTACTCCACAATCCCATCCTTGATAACGGACTCTAAAATCTTCCCAGTGATTAAGTTCAGGCTAACCACCCTATAGTTTCCTGTCTTCTGCCTCCTTTCCTTCTTAAAAAGGGATATTACATTAGTCATTTTTCAGTACTCTCAGACCCTCCCTGACTTCAGTGATTCCTGAAAGATTAACACCAATGCCTCCAAATCTCCTCAGCTACCTCCTTCGGAGCCCTGGGGTGCAGTCCATCCGGTCTGGGTGATAACTTTTCAGTTCCCCCAGCACATTCTCCTTAGTGAGAGTCACTATACTAACGTCTTCTTCCTGACCATTTTGAATTTATGGTATGCTGCTAGTGTCTTCCATTATGAAGACTGATGCAAGTACCTATTCATTTCCTGTGCCATATATTGGTTTCCCATTACAACTTCTCTAGCTTTATTTTCAAGCGATCCAATATACATTCTTGCTGCTCTCTTACCTTTTATATATCTAAAAAACACCTCCTGAAATCTTCTTTTGTATTACTAGCTAGCTTACCCTCATGTTGTATCTTCTCCCCTCTTATTGCATTTTCAGTTATCTTCTGCTGGTTTTTAAAGCCTTCTAGAACCTTTGGCTTCCCACTAATCTTCAACACATTGTATGCTTTTTCTTTTGATTCTACGTTGTCCTTGACTTCCCTTATCAGCCATGATTGCCTGGTCCTCCCTTTCATATATTTTTTCCTTCCTTGGGATGAATTTCTACTGTGCCTCCCAAATTGCCCCCAGAAACTCCTGCCATTGCTGCTTCAGCATCTTCCCAGCTATGGTCCCCTTCCAATCAACTTTGGCCACTTCCTTCCTCATGTCTTGAGAGTTCCTTTTACTCAATTATAATACCATTATGTCTGATTCCAACTGCCCCATCTCAAACTGCTTCATACTATTCCTACATGGTCTGTCTCACCTGTGGCTCCAGACCAATTTAACCACCCTCTGAACTGGCATAACAAAATGCTCAGTTCAAGGACAATTAGCAGTGAGCAACAGTGCCCATATCTCATGAAAGGGACTTGATGACTTTCAAGCCACCCTTTTTTCACTGAGATTTTATTCTGTCTATTACAACGCAGTATTGATCACCTATCTGGTTACATATTCTTTATTCTGTGAGTTGCAGTTCCTGGGTGGTGGTTTTCTACATTTGGGACACATTGTGGAGAACTGGTTGTGGAGGCCAGTGTAGTCAATATATGGCCTTCAAAAATTATCGCTTTTAAAGCTAATGGTGAGAACATCAGGATTCACTAGCTGCCAATTTAGCCATGTTTTGTGTGTTCGATGTATCTCCAGGTAGCACAAATAAAAATGGATTATATTCCATGGTCATCATCAAAACAAAAGAACAAAAGAGAATTACAGCACAGGAACAAGCCCTTTGGCCCTCCAAGCCTGTGCTGATCATCATGCCCTAATTAATGTAAAAAACAAGCCTTTTTACCCTTATTTGGTTCATAACCCTCTAATCCCTCCTTATTCATGTAACCATTCAGGTGCCTCTTAAATGTCGCCACCGTGCCTGCTTCCATCATTTCTTCTGGCAGTGCGTTCCAGGCTCCTAACACTCTCTGTGTGAAAAGATCACAAGAAAAGATCACAAATGTTAACAGAGATTATGAAAAGATACATTAAATGCTCGTCATTTAAAGTGGTACTTCAGGTTTTGAGATAACACACTGTGGAGCTGGAGGAACACAGCAGGCCAGGCAGCATCGGAGGAAAAGGAAAGCTGATGTTTCGGGTCGGGACCCTTCTTCAGCTCCACACTGTGTTATCTCTGACTCCAGCATTGGCAGTTCTTACTATCCCACTTCAGGTTTCTACACTTGCTTCACTTAGAATGTTTAACATTGACTTCAAAGTCGGCATGAAGGTATGGATGCCTTTGGAAGCAAGTGCACATATGAAGAAGGGATAAAACACAAGGAGAGGAAACACCTAACAAGTCAATTATTCAATGCTCAGTTGTATTTTACTTATATCAGAAAATACCAAGCACATATAGCCAATACATACGTATGCATTTCAGATTTTGAACATATTCATCTCAGCCTCGAATGATGAACAAGCAAGATGATACTATGGGTCAATTGTATAAAGCTTTGTATAAGATTGTTCATTGAATATTAGAATATGTTTAAAAACACAGCCTAAGTTTAAATAGATGTTGTTAACAATCCTTCATTGCAACCATTACCATGAGAAATGCACTTACACATATCAACGTTTACAATTTGTTGTGATGCTGTTGCAATTTGAGCAAATATATTTTTCCACATTAGACCGACAAAATTGACAAATGCAAGTGCCTCCCTTCCCCGAATCGGTGATGATGGCTAAACATTGAAATATTTTCCCAGATGATCATTCTTAGTACCTGGAGGTGTTTACCAACTCTACAAGTACGTGGTACCAGGTAAGGATTGTTTGAGGTAATTCACTGTCACCACTCCAGAGGATGCACTCTTATTAGATAACAAGGAGATTTACTGCATGATATCAATAAGGAAAATATTTTGTCAGACATAATCATGAACAATGAAGGAGCTAGTACACATACGTCTATTCCCTCTGAAAGTGAGAGCTGACCTCCTTATCTCCACCCACTGACGATATGTAACATCAGTAGAATGGTAGAGCGGCTCCACCATTCTGCCTCAAACAACAAACATGAGCTATTCAAAATTCCAGTTCTTCAGTCATTCTCCAGATTTTGCAAGCAAGGATAGTATTTACTTTCCATTTCTATGCTGACAGGGTGGTAAAAAGTCTTCTTGCACCACAGGTGGTTGGTTGACACAGCTGAATGGCTTGCTATGTTACTTCAGAAAGTAACCGAGAATCACACACATTGGTCTAGTACTAGAGTCACAGATAGAGAAAAAAAGCAGGATTCTTTCCCTCAACAACATTAGCTAATTAAGTAAGTTTTTTTTAAAAACGATGTGAATCCACCAGTTTCATGTTCATGAGTATTGCAGAGAAAAGACAATGAGTGCCAAAGCTTTGCATCTTGCACTTGAAGTGCTGATTCAAGGGGATAACCAATATTTATGCTACATTAGAGGAGAGTATTGATTGGTTGGAAAATGGGCTTTGATTTGTAGAAGTGTCGTCATGGAGAATTCTCCAATTGATGTTGGTTAACAATTAACTGCCTGGCTTTGTCTAAATTTTAAATCAGGCAGATTGTGATCAATCAGGGCATTTCCCTGAGAAATGAACCAGTGAATGGTTGTCACCTAATCTGTTGAGTTGACAATCGTCAATCCATGGCAAAAATATTCCATTATTGGAGCCCTGATTCCAATAAGGCAAAAACAGAGCTCGACTAGATTGACTGCAACCAGAGGTCGGTGGGAAAAGCAGTAACAGAATAATCGACTACCTTCAATGAAGAGAAGATTTGTGTCAGTCAAGGTATATTCCCTCAAACTGGAAAAATAGTACAAACAAATCCAGACCTGTCTAGATGACAAAGGATATAGAGAACAAGTTAAAGAATATGTGAGCTTATTCAGGAAGTAAATAAAGTTGAGAACCAAGCTGAATACAGATTGTTCAGAAGGCAAGTGAAAAACCAAATATGAGAAGCAATGAAGGTTATGAGAAAAATTTGGCAGCGAACATAAGTGGAAATCTCAAAGTCTGCAGGCACATAAATAGTAACTAAGGTTTTGGAGTAGATTTGTAGCTCGGGTTGTGGGTGTTGAGGTTGGTTGGCTCGCCGAGCTGGTTTGTTGTTCTGCAGACGTTTCGTTACCATGCTTGGTAACATCCTCAGTGCAGCCTCTGATGAAGCGTCGGTGTGTTTTCCCGCCTGGCTTTTTAAACTCTGGGGTCTGTTGCGATGGATTGCCTCACTTTCGGGTTTCCTCCGTAGTGGAATGTATATGGGGTCGAGTTCAATGTGTTTATTAATAGCCTGCTTCGTGGAGTGCCATGCTTCCAGGAATTCTCCTGCTTGTCTCTGCCTAGCCTGTCCCAGGATCTTGGTGTTGTAACACCAGGTGGGAAAACACACCGACGCTTCATCAGAAGCTGCACTGAGGATGTTACCAAGCACGGTAACGAAATGTCTGCGGAACAACAAACCAGCTCGGCGAGCCAACCAACCTCAACATAAATAGTAAAAATGCAGAATAGGGTTGATTAGAGACCAAGAGGGGGATTAACACCTGGAGGCAGGACCCATGGCTGAGGTGTTAATGAATGCTTTATATCAGACTTTACCTGTGAGGCAAATGCTGCCCAGGCCATGGTGACAGAAGAGGAGATCCAGTCACTAGAAGTGTTTAACATTGATAAGGCAGAGATAACGAACAAGCTGTCAATAATTAAAGCTGATAAGGCACTGGAACCTGATGAGACGCATCCAAAGATATTGAAGGAAGTGAGAGTCAAAGTTGCAGAGGCACTGGGAATAATCTTTTGATCATCCCTGGAGTCAGGGATGGTGCAGGGGACTTGGAAATTGTAAACATTATGGCCTTGTTCAATGAAGATTGTAAAGATTGGCCCAGCAATAAAAGGCCAGTCAGCTCTGGTGGTGGGGAAACTGCGAGAAACAATTAGTCATGATAGAATTTATAATCGTATGGTAAAAGTTGCATTACTTAGAAAGAACCAGTCTAGATATCAGGGAAAGTCAAGCCTCATCAACTTGCTGGAGTTTCTGAAGAGGCAACACAGTGGATAATGCTGTTGATGTGGTGTCCATGGACATCCAAAAAGCATTTGACACATTTCCCTCAACAGCATTGTGAGAAAAATTATAGATCACAGAATAAAAGGGATAATAACAACATGATTACGAAATTGGCTGAGAGGTAGATAGCAGAGAGTGATGGTGAATGGGTATTTTTTGAGCCAGAGGATATTTACAGTAGAGTTCCCCACAGAACAGTTCAGGAATTCTTGCTTTACTGATATATAATAATGATCTGGATCTTGGTATGCAGGGGACAATTTTAAAGTTTGTGCACAACAAAAAATTACAGCTAATTGTAAAGTGAGAGTGTAGGATTCCAAAAGGACAGACAAGTTAGTAGAGTAGGCAGGCAGGTGGCAGAAGAAGCTCAATTTGGAGAAATGTGAGGTGATACATTTTGCTGCAACGAATATGGAGAGACTTCAGAAATTTGTGCAGGAGTGAAAAAACCCATGTGTATATGTGCATAAATCATTGAAGTCGACAGAATAGGTAGAGAGAGCTGTTAATATTCCATACAGTATTCTAGGCTTTGCTTTTAGGGACATAGAATACAAGAGCACAGAAGATATTCTGAATTTATGTAGGACACTGGTTAGACTTCAGCTGGAGTGTTGTGTGTTGTTCTGCGTGCCAATGTTTAGGAACCACAGGATCAATGAAGAGAGTGATAAAGAGTTTACAAGAATGGTTCCAGGGATGAGAAACAACATTATGAGGATAGACTGAAGAATTTGGGATTGTTTTCCTTGGAGGGCAAAAGGCTAAGATGCGATTTGATAAAAGTTTTCAAAATCATGATGTGACAGTTCAAAGTAAATATGGAGAAACTACTCCCACTCATAGAAGAATTCAGAATCTGGGGAATAGATTTCAAGTGTGTTATACAAGAGGAAAGAGATATGCTGTTGCTGTCATTGAGATATACAGATTACATACTTCATGCTGCGACTGAAATTCATGCTTATCAATGCCAGTTAATTTTTAAAAAAAATTTTAAGAATAACTAAATCTAGTATTCAAGGTAGGATTTATAGTCACATGCATCCAAAAACTTATCTGCGATACTGTGGTCTCCAATCCCAGCAGAGAAAGAGGACATCCAGAAATGCTAAGTTCTATCATTTGCTGATACAATGCTTGCTCCTCAAATATATTAATAACTATAAAGATTCCAATAGTAATGGATGGTACTGTAGCCCAAACACAGACACATTTGAATGCAAACACATCACATTACCGTATATGCTCTCATGTAAAAGTTTACCCTCTATTTTCGGCCAAAATATCTGGAATTTTCTATATATCTCATGTGAAAGTCAATCCTAGTTCTTCACAGTCAAGGTATTATCACGTACATAAATGTTATGATGGGGAAATTAATTTTTATCATGCTGTTATCTGTTTTGAAAAATTTTCATCATTTTGTGCAAAAATGCCCTCCAGAAAAGAAACAAAAAATATACTGCAGTGTTTAAACTGAAAGTTAGTGAAGTTGCAGAGAAGACAACTAACTGTGTAGGAGCAAGAGAATTTTGTATTTCTGAGAAAATTGTGAGAGACTGGAGAAAGATATCGAACCAACTACAGACAATGCCAAAATGAAAGTGAGCCAACAGAGGTAAACCTAGCCAAGTGGCCACAATTGGAGAAAAAAGTCGCTGAGTGGGTACTTGAAAATCATCAAAATGGAAAACGTGTTAGTCATGACGCTGTCTGAATCCATGCACGAAACGTATTAAAGAACGATGGAATTTTGGATTTTAAGGCAAATGCTGGATGGTGCACAAGATTCATGAGAAGGCATGACTTAGTACCTCGGCAGAGAACTAAGATTGCACAAAAGCTACCTGCTGAACTCAAAGATAAGATATTACAGTAATTACCATAATTTGTTGCATTGTTTTTCTTTATTCATTTAGAGATCAATTGAGCTTTTGCTAATGATACAGTATTTTGGACTGCAGCGGGAATTTCTGCCCCTCAAAAGTAATAGACAGCTCTATAAATTTAACCTTAAAAAAAGTCTAAAAAATTTGACTATTATGTGAGCATATACGGTAGTCACCAGCCTAGCATCATCACAACAAATAGTGTGCATTAACATATAGACTTTTCTAATTCTTCAATTTGGCAGAGAATGAGGCTATCAGGAACTGCAAGTCATAAAATTATGAGTATGCAATGCGGGAGTCTCTGTTTGTTCATGTTACCATGTAGAAAAATATGAACTACATCCCAGAGATATTACAAGATACATGGCCAATGAACAGAAGACCATTCTGAGTGCGCTAGACCAAGAAATTAACCTATATTCCTTTAGAGAAAGACTTCATACAAATCACCAAACTGAACTGTCAAGAACAGTAGTAACTAAATGTGTAATCATAAACATATAGAAACCATTGTTGTACTTTTGTTATTACTCACAAAGAAATTGTTATGTTTTCAAATCTGTTTCTTGGGTTCCAGTCCTGATGAGGGCAAGAAGAAAATATTCAACTTCTAGTCTCCTTTTAGTAATGCCAAAAAACATGTCTTTTGAAAAATTGTTGTGTTTTGGAAATTTTTTCCACGTTGTGTTCCTTTACTTCTTCTTAACCTTTTGTATTTTTTCCTCCATCACTCTCACAAATGTTCTACCGTCATCGTTTCTTTGCCTTACGTCTCCATTTTTTGATTCCTTTATACAAATGAGCTAAACCAATCTTCTAATATTTACAGTACCTTTCTCATACAAAGGATTAATTATATTTTGTCTTCAACAATTGGTACAGATCCTTCCTCACCAAAAAGTTTGCATGGACCCAAGGAGGATGCAATAAACTGGAAATAAAGGTCAAAGGATAAAAAGGGAACAAACAGAGTAAGGAAAAATAAAGAAATGAAACAAGATGATGCACAACATCACTCCCCTAAACAAAACCATTAATAGCAAGTTATGCTGATAGATTTTGTGATGTAGGCTGGGAGAGGGATTGCAATTCAGTAACACTAGTACAGATCTGTTCGGTTGAATGGTCTGATTCTGTGCTTATTATTCTTTCTAATCCAATGTAAGAAAATGAATAGCTTCCCAATTCCACCTCGGATCATTTATTTTGCCAAGTATTTTGTATTGATACAATCAAATAAATAGTAAGATATATGACCAAGAATTTTAAGCTAAGCAGAAACTGAGTACTGTTAGCTTCAAAATCTATTTGACATTTGGGAAAACCTCACTTAAAGAAAAACACTAATCTGTGAACCTTGCGATTAATAAGAAATGGTATTTCATTTTCTTAGTTCCTGGGATAGTAGAACTATCTAAATGTTAATGATTAGGTTTTCCCCAGTTGGGGGAAATAAAACAGTGGTGGTGTTGAAGTGAATGAATGAAGAAAGGATAGAAGCTAGATCTGATAAATTGCTGCAATCCATTAGCTGTTACCCTGCATTATTATAGTCCATTAAGCATTAAACAAGAGGAGAAACATGGTACCACTGAGTTAGATGGTTTGGAGCATATAATGTGATATCACATCTTGAAGTAGATCTTGTTACCAGCACTTTGCAGTAGAGGTTAGCACACAAATGATCCAGTTGCAGCTAATAAGATACCACAATTAGACGACCTAATAAAGGGTCAAATGCCAACTTTCTGCTATGAATTTTACATGACCAGAAATTGTCTCAAGTGTTGAAATAAACATTATTAACAATTGAGTTTTTTTATTTAAAAGAAGCATTTGATCTGAACATTCTGTAAGGAATTAACTTACGAATTAACTTGACAAGAGCCCATTCTAAGAGTTTATTAACTGACCAGTAAGAGCTCATCACTTTCTAAACTAAGTCTCCTATTTTATGGTAATAAAGTGAATGTAATTATTGCTGAAAAGCAGATGCTATTTTGGATGCAGAAATGATTGACTGTTGATATTTTGTTTTCCAAAAACTGGTTACTTTTAGTTTTCCCATATTTGTTACACATACTCTTCCTTACATTCTACATACAATTTCCTTAAAAAGATCACATTTTCTCTCAAATATTTGTTTGCTTTTAACCTTTTTTCATGATTAATATGTACATTAAATTTAATCAAGAAGTGACAGATAAGGCTAACTAAGTTGACTGAATTTTTTTAAACATTGATTACATTTTGGGCTTCAAAGTCAAATTGCTTATGAAAGGTTAGAATGTCTATGATTTAAATCTACCAGCAAGGAAAGACATTCTACATTCATATTATCATGGTATTTAAATATTTTCCCACCATCAATAGAAGAAAATTGATGTAATGATACATTCAATCATGCATGATGTAGACATTTTTAAGTAAATAAAATGATTTAGTAGTTTGAAACAGCACTGTTATTTTGCAGGGAAATGCAGGCTAAAGATTTGGGCCAGGCAGTGTTTATAATGATCAGAAAAGTCTGATTCCAAGTTGCTAATTGGTTCTTGTGGAATTTAGCACTGCATCAAATGCTGATGTAATAACGCATCTGAGATGCAATTGATTTGCTTTTACAATTTAAATCTCTTGTTTTAAAATTTTACTACCTTCAAACTCCCTGCAAAACAACCGCTTGTTCAGATGTTAAAGGCATTGCTCAAAATTGAAATCATGCTAAAAAAGTACTTAATTTGATCTCCAGTTCATGTTGAATTAATAAAGTTCAATCAGGTTACTGAAATCAGTGTCAATACCCTTGATGAAAGAGTGAGAAAATCAAGCAGCTTTCTTCTCTTTCCAAACAGAAGTTGTTGACCTTTTTTTTATCTTTTGGTGAAGGTCAAGAGTGAGAGAAGGTAGGGTTTCTAATTTGGATACAATAAGGACAATGCATCGAAAATGTGTGAAAACATATCACAGTTATATTACAGTTCAGGTTTCTGAAAATTACTTTGCATAATCACAACTTTAAAATAGTTGTTAAAAAGAATTAACCTGGTGCAGTTTTAGTCATAAGGGTGTTAAGTCACAGTGTCGAGTCCTCCACTAACGCATTGTCACCACTGAAGAATTTTTGATATGTCTTGTTCCAACTTGATGAGCAAGGATAAGTCAGCTCCCCCATTTTCAATCTTCTAGGTTGGCTGCAACAACATTTTTTTTAGAATAAGGCTATGGCACTCTCTCATTGAAATGTAGTCACTCAATTTTATTAAGGAGCCACTCAAGTATTCTCGAGAGAAAGAAAGAACAATTTTATTGCCTCCTAACCTTGAGGGAGAAAAGATGTCAAGCACACACATACATTCACAGAATAAAAAGGACAGTGTCCAGTACAACAGGAAGTTGAAAAAAATATGTAGTTTAAATCCTTAGGGTCTCTTTGAGATGTAAAGCTTTAACCTGTGACCATAGCTGTTTATCTTGTACCTTGATTATCTGTAGCAATGAATTTTGCAGTTGTCCTTTAAATTCCCAGTGTTCTGACAATTATAGAGTCACACAGCACAGAAACAGGCCCTTCGATACAACTCGTCCATGCTGACCAAATTTCCCAAACTAAACTAGCCCTGCTTGCCTGCATTTTGCCCATATCCCTCTAAACCTATTTTATTCATGTACCCATCCAGAGGTCTTTTAATTGTTGTGACTCTTATCTGCATCCATCACTTCCTCTGGCAGTTTATTCCACATGCGAACCACACTCTGTGTGACAAAAGTTGTCTCTCAGGTCCCTTTTAAATCTTTCTCCTCTCACCTTAAAAATATGCTCCCTAGTTCTGAACTCACCCACCCCAGGGAAAAGAACTTGGTGCTTCACCATTTCCATGTCCCTCATGATATACCTCTATAAGGTCACTCCTCAACCTCCTATGCTCCAGTGAAAAAACTCCCAGCCTATCCTTAGAACTCAAACCTTCCAGTCCTGTTAACATCCTGGTAAATCTTTTCTGAATCCTCTCCAATTTAATAAAACCCTTCCTTATAGCAGGGCAACCAGCACTGTGCACATTCTCTCCACTCCAAAGCATATTTCCTTCTTGAGAGGCTGAGAGAGTGCTTACTCCAGCTGATTCCAGTTCTGTGGTCAAAAATAATTCTCTCCTTATGCTACAAGCAGCTTCAGAAGAAGGGTCCCAACCTGAAACACCAACTTTCCTGCTCCTCTGATACTGCCTAGCCTGCTGTATTCCGCCAGCTCCACACTGTGTTAACTTGAAATACAAGCTTATTTTGTGTATTCAAACCACAACATTTTCTTCAGGTTTCCCAGTTGCAGGCAAGGTCCCATCTCCAATATGTGAAAATTCCCATAAAAATACAAACAAAAATGTGAGGTCCTTTTCATAGCTAAATGTATTGATTAGCTTCAATGTCTTTTGATGAAATGTTAAATTCACTTCTGACAGTTTCATGTCAAACAGTCATAGGGTAATACAGGCCCTTCAGCCCAAACTGGTCCATGCTGACCATGGTGCCCATGCAGCTGGTTCCAATCAGCAGCATTTGGTCCATATCCTCTAAACCCTTCTCATCCACGTACCCATCCAAATGTACTATAAATATTACTATTGTACCTGCCTCAACCACTTTCTCTGGCAGCCCATTCCATCAATGCACCACTCTCTGTGTGAAGAAGTTGCCTCTCAGGTCCTTCTTAAATCTTTCCCCTCTCGCCTTAAACCTATGCCCTCTAGTTTTCAATTCTCCATCCCTCAGAAAAAGACTATATGCATCCATCCTATCTATGCCTCTCATGATTTCATACACTTCAATAAGGTCACCTGTCTCATTCTCCTGTGTTCCAAGGAATAAAGTCCTATCCTGACCAACCTCTCCTTATAACTCAGGCCTACTCGTCCTGGCAACATCCTCATAAATCTTCTTGCAAACCTCCAGTTTAACTATGTCTTTCCTTTAACAGGGTGATCAAAACTGTACACAATACTCCAAGTGCGGCCTCACCAACAACTTATGCAACTGTAACATAACATCCCAACTCATATCCTCAATGCTTTGACCAATGAAGGCCAACATTCTAAATGCCTTCTTCACCACCCTGTCCACCTGTGACCCCACTTTCAACGAACTAAGTACTTGTATTCCTCGGTCCCTCTGTTCCACAACATTCCTCAGGACCTTACCATTTACTATATAAGTCCTACCTTGGTTCGACTTTCCAAGATGCAACACCTCACAGTTATCTGTATTGAATTGCATTTGCCAACCCTTAGCCCACTTCCCCATCTGATCAAGTTCCCTCTGTAAATTTGATACCTTTCTTCACTATCAACAATATCATCCGCAAACTTACTAATCATGCCTTGTACATTCACATCCAGATCACTTTGTAAATAACAAATAACAAAGGTCCCAGCACCGACCCCTGTGGCACACCACTAGTCACAGACCTCCAGTCCGAGAAACAACCTTCAACCAATGTATTCCACATTGATATCATAAAGCGTAGCTTCCCTGTGTAGTCAGGTATTTGCTGTGGCCATCTTAATCTGTGTTTTGTTCCTTTTTAAAACCATTTCAATCTTTGGAAGTCCCAGGTATTAAAATCAACAATGGAATTTGAAAATTAAGAAACCATGTTTTATAACTATTGTAACAATATCTTGAAGCATGGGTATAATTAGCAAGGCCAGTGTTTAATTGCCCATCTCAAGTTGGCCTTAAAATGTCATTGTAGTTGTTCCCTGGCAGTTGAGTAGCACTTAGTATGAGACTGGAGATACATGTAGGCCAAACCAGGTAAGGATGGCATATTTCTTTCCCTCAAAAATACATCAATGGACCATTTGGAGCTTTTTGGCTAATCAATAGATTCAGTGTTATTGATATCAGTTATTTCCAGATTATACTCAATTTGAGTCTCTAATTGTTCTCATTCACTGAAGAAATAGTCCTGCTACATAGCCAGTATATTATCTTTCCCTGAATGGTCACCAAGTTAGACCCTCTACAGGGTCTCTAATGCCTCTTTCAGGCAAGAGTTGGCACTTTCAGAAAAGGGGAAGGAAGAAAAATCCAAGAAAAAAGAGAAAAAAGAAAGTTCACTGAAATCCTCTTAATGGAGAGGAAAGCATTTTGTTGCAGGCAAAATGATATGTCCACATAGCATCCTCGATCAATTGTAGAGTTTTAATTTTGAGAACTGAAAGCTGTGCTGCTTTTCATTTGTACATTTTATTTTCTCACAAGCCTCATTTTGAACTTCCCAGATCAATAAAATGAGATAATTCCAAAGTAATAACCAGGATTAATGGTTTGAAAACTCTTGCTAAAGCATCTTCTCACATCCCTTGATGTGCAGTTAAGTTTAAATAACATGAAAAGGACAATAAAGTCTAAATGTACATGAAGATAAATTGTTTAAGAAGTGGTAACAGGCAGCAGAGGACAATAAAATCTGACATCTGATCAAAAATGGATCAATTGAGACAAATTGTTATTTCAGAGACTGTGAAAACCAAACCTGTGCGACTAAGTAGGTTTCACTACATATTCAATTGGCCAGCTTGAAAGCAGTCTATGCAGCAGTGAGAAACATAATGGGCTGATTTTTTGACACAAGCAGAATATATCCATAGTGGTAGGAGTGGCTGGGGAGGGGAGCTTGTGCCAGCAAGTTCTGGGGTTTTGGTCAGGTGTAGACTTCATGAGAGATAGTAGGAACTGCAGATGCTGGAGAATCTGAGATAACAAGGTGTAGAGCTGGATGAACACAGCAG
>NC_063344.1:58402524-58447823 GCF_021869965.1 Rhincodon typus
CTGAAACGTCAGCTTTCCTGCTCCTCTGATGCTGCCTGGCCTGCTATGTTCATCCAGTCCACACCTTGTTATCTCATGAAACAGGGTTTGTGTCACCTAGCACACCTTCTAAACTGAGGTTATGAATGATTTATTGGTAAAAATCAAAAGCTGTGGGCAGTTAGTGGAGAATTTTGCAAGGACAAGCAGTATGGTCTCCATCACTAAGTGTCAGAGATGCAGCTGGAAACAATACTCTCTATATCACTCTTGCTGAAGCTTGGATATCAGAACTCCTAACTATTTCTCAGCTAAATCTGAAATCTAGCCTGAATATTTTCCATTATTCTGTGGCTGCCAGCAACTGTTCCTCATTGATAGGAATTCAAAGGAACTGTGAGCAGTCAACTTATTTTTATTATTTGAATTTGTCCTTGAACTACAATGGTGTTGTTTGTTTTCCCTTTTTGCCAAATTTCTTCCCCATCATAATAGCTCTGCATTGTTGTGAACGTCTTTGTACTGTCTGTGTATGAATGTGCATGTGTGTCTGGGTGTTTGGGATTAAGGGGCTATAGTTTATTTGACATGGTAGCTTTTAATAACTAGCTTGCCACTTATTTGAAGGATTTTTTTTCTGTAATAAATGTGACATTTCTGAGTCTATTAAAAAGAGTGGTAAAAGTCCACTTTGTTCTTGTTAACATGAACAAAGAGAAATAAAATTACCAGTATTTGGAGATTGTGTAAGACGTTTACAATTCTAATGCAGCTCGTGGAGTAGTGGGGTTTGAATAACACACACCTCTGCAAGCAGTTCAGAGACAGTTCACTAGGGTAACACCTAGTATTGAGAGATTGACTTATAAGCAAAAGTTACTCACTGGAGTTTAGAAGACTGAGAGGTCATCTCAGTGAAACACACAGGATTCTCAAGGGGATTGACAGGGTAAATGCTGACCTACTCCTGTTGCTATTTCGTATAGTGTTATGGTCACATCTGCTATACCGCAATGGTTAGAGCTGTCGCTGTTGATGTTTTCCCCTTCTCAAGGATATGCTGCCAACAATGGTGTTTCTAATTCTTCCGAATTTTATTTTTAAAAATCTGTTCAGAGTGCATCTCAAAGATGAAGTCAGCCTCTCCCTCCTCCATAAATTGGGAGATTCACTAAGATGGTGGGACTGCTGGTGTCATTGCTGAAGGAATTCACATCAGCCATCCAGCCTTGGGAGCCTGTACATTGTCCTTCATTGAACAGCAAGTGGAGACCCTGGTCTTTAACTGATCTGGCTATCCAAAGTATTTAAAATAATGCAGGGAATTTACTTCCAATGTGGAGTGAGGTCAGAACTCGAAAGGTCTTCCACTCTAATCAGAGAAGACCCAATGTTAATTAAATATGTGCAACTTAGTTTAGACGGGACAAGGTTCTAAAGCAAAATAGACTCTTTGTTAATGGGGAGAGACACAAATCCCCGAAAAGAAACCTTGTGAGTCCATTCAATAAATCAGTTCCAAAACCAAAATCAATCACAGTAGCAACCGGGGAGCAGCGGGAAGAGTGACCAGTGGCCACTACTTAGCAATGGCCCTGATACAGGGTTCCATCAGGACCACAGACTGCTATGCCCATTGGAAAGCTGGCCATTTTAGGTCATTCTAAGTATTTTTTTGCCAAATAGAGACAAAAGCCTTTAATGAAGAGTACCAATCAAGAAATAAAAGACCCAAAAATCACAGACATCACCTTTCCTTGGTGACGTCACGGATTCAAAATGCAGATATCAGGGTGGAAGTCCGACCTAGTGAGAGATGCCAACTAGTGCCAGTCAGAGGCTAGCAGCTCTCATGCTCAGCAGTGCCATGGAGGACAGGGCTGCTGGAAGAAGGACAAACAAGTTGCCAAGGTGTTAGAGGAGGGGCTTGTTCTAAGGTTGAGGGCCATGGCAGGAGTCAGCGGTCATGCCCAGCCTAATTTCTACGCCCTTGACTGTGCCCAAATCAGTGCAAATTGAGGGAGCTGCCAACCCCAGATCCTCGCTGACTGACAGGCAGCCAGCACTTCCAGAACTGAGATAGTTGTAGCCCAGGAAGGAACAGGCCTTTTACTGGTCCTTCATTGTTTGTTCATTGACCATTTAAAGGACTTATGTGGCAGGAAATTCACACATGGGCCTTTCTGCCCTAACTTTACTTTGGCAAAGAAAGGAAGACATTGGGTATTGATCCCAACAAAAATGCACTCTTAATTTTCCAGGCCTCCCACTTCCTTCCCAGTAACATGCGAGCACAGAAGGTTCTGATCATTTTCTGCTTTATCTATATCACTGTAATGAATGCCTCTCTTTGCTCTGTGCATTCTTGCCCCTCAGTTTTAATAAACTGAGACTTTTTTTTATATCAGGGAAGCCATAACAACTTCAAAAAGCTCAACATCATCAAATGAACAAAGCAATCTATTTGATCAGCATCCCATCCATTAGTCTGAACATTCAATCCCTCACCCACCACCATATAGACTGCAGTAACTGTGCTCAAGTGTAGCACCATACATTACCACCTTGTTACAGAAAAGTTAGTGGATGTCTATATGTAAAGTGACACCATCCACATCCATTACACACACCAAGTATACGCATCGTACTTTAGAGGATGATGAATCTTTCATCAGATAGATGAAATATCACAAATCTGAAACACTGGGGTAGTTTTCCTAGTTCTTTAGTGCCACAGGCATAGATGAGAAATTCAGAAAATACAGCAAGAATAAAAAAATTTTGATTCTTGACATTAAGATAAAAAATCCCATTTCCCCTGGATGTTAAAATGCCTCGATGAGAATCTTGATACTAAGTGGCAACCAGCTTATTTCCATGCATTGTATCTCATTATTAGCTCACCTTGCTTCATTCATACGTGGTTTGTATTTCTCCCAGGCACTGGTTAAGGATTAGATGGCACCAATTCCCAAATTGTTAGTCAAAGCATTTACCTGGTGGAGAAGGCCTCACTGATTGCTTCTTTTGGAATCCACATTCATCCTCATTCACTGAGATCGCCTGGCATGCTCCCTGGACATCAATCACCTGCACTTGTAATCCACAGATGTCAACATTGGCACAATACCAGCTTCACTATATCATCATGCCCTACCTCGGACCAACTCAATATACTTCAGCACTTCAATACTGCACTTGCAAGTTCCTGTCAGGTTGCTTTGTGTGCAGGAGCACACACATGTGGCATACATCTGAACAAATTACAGCTTAACGCTGTTAGCTTGTTTAATTCGCTTTGCGCTTCCCTGGATGCCCCAGAATGTCTGCCTTGCCCTGCCTTTTAGCATATTGCTGCTTAATTGAAAATTTAAAGTTGAAAATGGAAAACTGACTGGCTCACATCTCGCGCTTGACTTGCTTTTAATGCTGAAAGAAAGCGAGGCACCTTGACGTTTGCTAGTACTGAACAGTCCAAGGGACAGATATGTTGTCTACAGTACTGTGATGTATCAATGACACACCTACAGCATGTGCCAGCAGCATCCATGGTTAAAAACATTCCCTATACTTCAATCAGTCATGTCTGAAAGTCTAAGGGAAGTGTCCTTTGTTGAACGAAGAGCGTCTACAGGCAGTCAGGGATGCCACCACATTTCAAACAAAGGCATCGTCTAATCTCAGTCCAGGATGTTGGCCCTGGTCAGTTGGACACTTGTTGCAATCAGGGTTTGAAAATCCATGTCATTTCAGTTGTGGGTTTGGACACAGTCAGTCCTGCAGGCCAAGCTGAACCTGTCTGGGCATCATAGGTAAGTCAGTCACAGATCTGTCATGTCATCAGTCAAGGGACTGGGCCATTCTCAGTCAGACCTGTCTTCACAAGTCAGTTCAGGGAGTGTGGGCCACACTAAGTCCTGGGTAATAAACGTGCTGTTTTGGGAGAAAGCAGGAAACGACAGTGTGAAGATAGGACTCATCACAATGGAACACAGAGGGAATATAGAGTGTGAAAGAGGGAACTCCAAATATAAAGGTGGAATCTAATAAAGCCATGGGAAGGTATAGATGCTGTGTGAGGAGGTATTTCACAAGTCAACAACAACTTGGCTTCAATGGAGGGGACAGTGAAAGTGATAGAGAGCATGCAATGAGGTATGCCAGGAGCTGAGGGGAAAAGTGGGGCTATTGATGGTCAAATAAAAGGGGTGGATAGGAATGTAGGGAGCCTCAAAACTAATGGGGGTGACAGGGACAACCGCACTAAAATGAACATGAAAAGTGGGCTGGAATCTTCACTTTCAGGTGGAGCTTGTAACTCTCTCTCAGGAGTATGACTTGGATAGCATTCCAATATGGGCCAAATCTGAACTGCACAATGAGGATGAAAAATGGTTGCTGCTACATTCCTATGGTGTAAGTATGCATTGCTTGTCCGCAGGGGTAGGGCATAGTTGTGAGTGATGTGAGATCCTTCGAGGGGAAATGCATTAATCAGACATCCATAGAGTCATTGATGACACACATCTGCTATGAAATTACTCTGCATGTGCAGCCCATGAACTGACCAACAATGCACATCGCAAGCCTTGGTCACAAGCAATCCTGACTGAGCCATTGATTGTGACAAATTAATTCTAGTCATCTCTGAGAAGCAGAAGTAATCACAGGAAAACTTAAAAGTGTCATCTGTGGTTGCCATTTCTCAAACACATTCTAAAGTTCTCATTACTGCACAAAGCCTGGGAGCTGCTTTCCTTTCACAGTGAACTGTAAGGACATGAGAACACAGACTCATATATTCAACACTGATTTGTGCAATGCTTGGGGTTGGGGTGAAGGAGGGACTCATTTTTCCACAGTTATCATATCCCAAAGACGTTCCATGGCACAGCTTGTGCCACATATATCTCCAGAAGGTGTTATAAGTCTGACATCCTTGGAGAGACAGCGCATTACCCTCCTTCTGAGAGGACTCCATGCCATACTGCATCACCATTTATGATAAAACCTCACTTCTGTTTGGCATCTCTGCTCAAAAATCACATCATTCAAAAGCTGTTCTGTGTCAAATACTCCCTACACAGGATCAGCACACTCGTCATGAATGAATCCAGCAATAGTGGGTGCTCTCATCGCTTTACAGTCATACAAGGACAGCACAGGATAAGGCAGGAGTTACAAAGGCTTGGGGGACAACAACAACTTGCCACCTCTGGCAGTCAGCCTCCAGAAGGAGAGGGCACAGCAAAAATTCCCCTCAGGATGTGATGGAGGTCAGAGAATGAGAATTTACTGTCCTCAATGTCATTTTGTCCAAATGACTAAAGCACAGTGCAGGCACGGATCATCTTCTGCAGCAGAACTTGCAATCTAAAGGTGAGGGTCCAATGCTTGAATCTGGTGGGGGCCTTGCAGTACATTCTGGACGGTGTACCACATAATCCTGGTATTCGCCACTGTGTACAACTGGAACAGGCAAAGAGACAATGGGATGGATGTGGAAGAGCTGGAAGAGCAGCAGCAGTTTTCCAAGGAGGAAGACGAGGACACTGACTGGGAGAAACATCACTTTCAGCACAATAGCGTACTGGCATTAACTGGGGAATCAGTTGATAATTAAGCCCGACTGTTCCACAAGCTGTCACAAATGTCTAACTAGCCAATTAAAACACTAAAATGATCAGTTGGCCTCTCTGGCTGCTCCTCAGGATAAAAACAATTCACAGCAGGTTTCATCATTAATAGGAAAATAATGGTCCAATGCCCAGATTGTCATTACCGAGAAGTGTCCAAGGGACTGTGCGCAATCCAAATCATAGCAGACTCTGAAGGAATTGCACAGGGAGTTAAAGATTCCACTGGATAATTCCTCGACACTTGGAATGCCCTGCAAGTATTCATTCAAAGCGGAGATTTAGGACAGTTCTGATGGAATTAAGTAAATAGTTACTCAGGAAAAATTAGATGATGAAATACAACTATAATATAATGATATTAAATACTAAATATTTGAGGTCTCAAAGTCTGGCTGCAGGGCATTCTAAATGGAGAAGAGAAGGGTGAACATGGTCATGGTACATCAGTAGCAAGAGCATGGGTTAATAAAAGAAATTAGGTTCTGCAACAGTAATTTGGAGAGTTAGGTAGTAAATTAAAGAGGAAGACTACTGAAGTTGTAATCTTCAGATTACTTTCAGTGTCACATGCTGAATACAGAAATCAGAAGAGAGGTCAGATGAAGGTATCAGGACCAAGGGATGGTGTAGGAGGGAGGTTTTAGATTTTTGGATCCCTGGGACAACCTCTGGGGTAGGTAGAACCTGGACAAGTTGGACAGTTTGCACCTGAACCCTAATGCGAGGTTTCCTTGTGCTGTTGGAGAGGTTTTAATCTAATTTGGCAAGGGGATGGGGCACAGAATAAAGTCATAAGCAAGGTCCAATCAGATATGGGAAGAATGTTTGGACAATCCAGCAGGTGGAGAAGACACAGGCTGGATAAGGCACTTAGGAAGTCTAGAAAGCTAAGTTGTATCTATTTTAATGCAAGGAGCTTGATTGGTGGGGCAGATGAGCTTAAAGCATCGATCAGCATGTGTGAATATGGCATTATTGCAATCACTGAGACATGGTTGAAATGGTTAAAGAATGGACAGGACTGGCAGCTCAACATTCCAGGTACAGAAGTTTCAGGCATGATTAGGGCTGCGGGGAGTGCGGTGGTAAGAACGGTGGTGGCATTAACATTCATCGCTGCTGTTGGTCCAGGACACCCAAAAGCAACCATGGTCTCACGTTAAAGCCTAACAATTTAAGATCATGTTAAAAGACTAGAAACTGAATTTTCTTTTATCTTCCTTTCTGCACGGGACACTATTCCCTTTATAACTTTTTGGGGTTTGTGTGTGTGGCAGATGTAGCATCTTTATTTTCTCAAGTTTAGCTTATAACATTGAGAAGCTCAAAAGGGATTACACAGGTTGGAGAAACATGAAGTCCCTTTTTGAGTCTCCAGGGGAACATCAAGAGGTTCTTTATCCTCAAAGGTGTTCAGAAGGTGTGTGTGAGAGAGACAGAGAGATGGGGAAACCTGTCCAAACTCCAGAAAAGCATGCAGAGACTACACCTTCTGCAGACGATGGGGATTCGATGTCACAGGGGATCTCCAGTAGGCGAGGAGCCAACAAGCCTCGCTGTTTGCCTGGGAGGCCTCTGAGATAATCTTCCAGTCCAGGGTCTGCACTATGGAACAGGATGAGATGTGCTCACATTTCGTTTTCCAGAAGGTCACAAGAAGAGCTCTGTGCTCAGCAGCTTGAAGGAAGATGATGGCTCGGTAACATCACCTCAGTCTGACATCCTGAGGATCAGCAAATCCTTTTATGCCCGTCTGTAGGACATGAAGCCCATGGATAGCACGGCCTCCCAGGTGTTCCTGTTGTCTATCATGGAGACAGCACACAGGAGAGGCTGCACCAACCATTGTCTCTGGATGAGCTGACCAAGGTCCTCGAGTCCTTAGAAAAGAATAAAACTCCCGGAAGTGACGGCTTACCGGCCGAATTGTATCCAGCTCTGTGGGACTTGATTGGCCAGGACCTGCTGGAGGTGTACGACAGTATGTGTCTGGCGGGTAACAGGTGCGAATCCATGAGGAAAGGTACCATCACCTTCATCTAACAGCCGAAAGGGGAGAGGGAGGAGATTAGAAATTGGCAATCAATTTCACTGGAGAATGCAGATCACAAAATCCTGTCTAAGCTCATCACCAACTGGGTCACATTTAATCTGTGATCAGTGATTCACCCCAACCAAACCTGTACTGTACTGGGCAGGATGATCTCTGATCGCCTTGCACTCCTCAGAGATATGTTCGCCTACGTGCAGGACAGGGGGTTGAACACCTGCCCTGTCAGCCTGCACCAGGAGGACGAAGAGGGGTCCTGAAATATCATTGGCAGATATGATAAAAGAAAACCTCAAAGCTTTTTATAAGTGCGATAAGAGTAAGAGGATTATCAGGGAAAGAGCGTGACCTATTAGAGATCAAGGGACAACCTGTGTGTGGAGCCAGAGGACATGAGTAAGGTCTCAAATGAATACTTCTCATCTATATTCACAGAGAAAAAAGAAATTCTAACAGGGGATTTCAGCTGGGATGGTGAGGTTCTAGAATGTTAAAATTAATAAGGAGGAGGTATCAGATGCTAATGCTGGCACAAAGATTCATAAATCCCAGTGCCTGATGAGATGTATTCCAGGTTGCAATGGGAAATGACTGGAGGATAGCGAATGTGGTTCCTTTGTTTAAGAAGGACTGCAGGGATAGGCCAGGTAATTACAGAGCAGATAGGTTGATGTCAGTGGTAGGGAAATTATTGGAAAAGTTCTGAAGGACAGGATTTATCAAAGGCAAGGCTTTTTCAGGGATAGTCAGCACAGATTCATCAGAGGGAGATCCTGTCTGACTAATTTAGTTGAGCTTTTTTGAAAAGGTGACTAAATATACTGTTAAGAGTAGTGCAGTTGATGGTGGTTTACATGGATTACAGTGAGGTCTTTGACAAGGTCCCATGTGGAAGGCTGGTCCATGTGATCCAAGGCAAGTTGGCAAACTGGACCCAAAATTGGTTTGAAAATAGGAGGTAATGGGTAATGGTGGAGGGATGTTTTTGTGATTGGAGGCCTGTGACCAGAGTTGTACCTCAGGAATCAGTGCTGAGACCCTTGCTGTTTGTTATTTAGATTAACGACTTGGATGTGACAGTAGAAGGCACAATTAGTAAGTTTGCAGACAACATGAAAATTGGTGGTGTTATTGATAATGAGGAGGATGGTCTCAGGCTACAGTCTGATATCAATCAGCTTGTAAATTGAGCAGAGTACTGGCAGATGGAATTTAATCCCGATAAATTGAGGTGATGCATTTTGGGAGTTCTAATAAGAAAAGGACATACACAATGAATGGTAGGTCCCTAGGGAGTACTGAGGGAAAAAGGAACTTTGGCATACAAGTTCATAGATCCCTCAGTGAGTCAGCACAGGTAGACAGGATGATGAAAAAGGCATATGGGATGCTTGCCTTCCTTAGCTGGGGCATGGAATAACAGAGCAAGGAGGTCTTGTTGCAACTTAATGAAGCATTGTTCAGGCCACAGACAGAATACTGTGTGCGGTTCTGGTTGCCACACTATCAGAAGGATGTGATTGCGCTGGAGAAAGTGCACAGGAGATTCACCAGGATGTTGCCTTAGTCTTAGTTATGAGAAGAGAGTGGATTGACTGGGTTTATTTTGTCTGGGACAGACGAGACTGAGGGTGGGTGGGAGCGGACCTCATTGAAGTATTTAAACCTATGAGAGGCTCAGATAGTATTAGATCATGAGAATGTCTTCCCTGTGGCAAATATGTATAAGATCAAAAGGCATAAGTTTAAGGTGAGGAATAGGTAGTTTAGAGGAGATCTGATAATTTTTTTTCACCCAGAGGGTAGTAGAAATAAGGAACATGTTGCCTAAGTTGATGGTGTGGGCAGGTACTCTCACAACATTAAAGAAGCATCAGGGTAAGCACTTAAAATGCCAGGGCACAGTACGCTATGGACAAAGGGCAAGTAAATGGGATTGGTGTTGTTAAGTGTTTGTTGGTCAGCATAGATATGGTTGTCTGAAGAGCCTGTTTTTATGCTGTATAACTCCACAACGCTATGACTGCGAGTAATTCCTGAGTAACTAGTAAAATGACCCCATACTTAACTCATTCGCCTTCAACTATAAATTACCCAGTTTATTCACGCTGCCCAAACCCTAACCTGACATGCCCTGTCTTTCTCTCTTGCACAATAAAGGTTACCATTAGCAATTTGTTGAACTTATTATAACATTCGCTTTTCCATATTCAAGAATGAGAACATGAAATGTTCTGATCGGCATTAGGGAAAGAGTAGCAGTCGGACAGGTTTTGAACATTACATGTTGCAAAGGAAGATTAGCTTCTGAGGTGTCATTCATTAGAATTGTGTACAGAGTTCTCATACAGTTATTATCATTTTCAGTTTGAGAGGCACCCTGATAGACATCCTTTTGACCCTCCTATCATCATTCAGCCTCACTGACTGTGATTCTCCATAAATTGCCATATGAGTATGTAAAGTTTAAGGGTGCTTCACTCTGGGTTTAAAATACCAAGGGCTATGCTTACAGTGTCTTTTCATACCAGACCAATGCATTATGAGGCAGGGTTTAGATGTTAAATCAGTATTAGACACCACACATGCCTCATCAATAGAATGAGCCATTGTCTCTCGAGAAGTGTGCACTCATGAATGATCATGTAGTCGCACACAAAGTGGCTGTAAATATGAACCATGAGTCAAAGCAAGGACCAAGTACAAGTCAACATTAACTGTGGACTCAATGATCTCCTTGCTAAAATGTGAAGGATGTCTAAAATCTGTTGTTATTCAGGGTGTTCTTCACAGAGATGAGGAATGTGTCACTAATGTAACTTGTCCACTCCTAGGGCTGTACAAACAAGCTGCTTACCTCGAACATGGTAGCCACATAACCAAGTCCTATGGCTAAATGACAATTGAACAGATATGTAACGGTTTAAATTGTTTATATATTTACAGAATGTGAGGGTGCTTTTACAATAAAATGTCACCCATATCACTTATGGGCTGAGATTTTTCTTTCTACACACGGCCTCCAATGAGGTTTACGTGGAGTCCTAGGCCCACAGCTGGAGGAGAGGATGTCCATTGGAGTTCCATTTTGGAGTCTTTTGGCCTGGAAAATCTGGACCGATAACCTCAGGGAATTTGTGGCTAGAGAGTTCACACATTTGAAGAGTGTGCTGCCCAGGGAGTTCATCCTCATGGGTAAGAACTACTACATCGATTTGGATATCAGGCAGGATGGAAGCGGAGAACCCTGACATATTTGAGTGCCTGGATATGAGACTGCTGGGGGAAAAGGCCTGTATGTGGCTCTTCCTTTGTTCTGGGTACCCACATCTCAACTTGCTGAATGTAGTCAATGGCTACAAGTGAAAGAGTACGGGTCTGCATACATCTCCAGCAGCAACTAAGCATTCTGCTGGACCTGGGTGTCCATGGCAGTTGCCAACCTGAACATGGAAAGAGCCAGATGCATATATGCCAGAAACAGCATGGTATTGATAACATTGATGGACTCCTCCAACTTTCTATCCAGTTTAGCAAGTATGTCTGATCTACATGCCTGCTGCTCCTGTTTGAACGTTTCCATGAAGTTATTACTGGTTGACTCCATGAGGTGAGCTTCTACCTGGTTCTGAGCAAGTTCCTGGTCTCTGACAGTCCTCTGAGTGCCAGCAGCTTGGGATGTTTCTTTCACAACCGGCCACAGAGAAATTCCACTGATGTGCTCATTATATTGCTCTCCCTGAATCTAATCAAGAAAGAGGTGGCTGGTGTGAGATATCTGTGGCAGCTTCCTCAGAGGTGGAGGAGCAGCTGATGGAATGAGGAATGGGACTTTCACGACAGAGATTACGTTGGTGTTACTGGTGCCTGTAAAAGAGGAGAGGTCATTAGTTGCGCAATAGGCATAAAAGATTGGGTATGTTACGAAGATATTCATGCTGGTGGTAATGGGAGAGCAACTCAGCACATTGAAGCTTACTTGGCTGCCTCAATTTGAAGACTGGGCCTCTACACGAGTGGTCTCAATCTTCTTCTGTCATTTCGAGGATCTTCTCCTCATAGAGGGTGAAAACACAAATTTCAGCCATCGCACAAACCATCATTGCTCTCTCTGTCTTATGGTGCAATGTTTTCTCTTGCAATGAGACAAAGGAAGGGATCAGGTGAGATGAAACGAGATGGAAAAGATGTTAGCAATGGTGCAGGAACTGGAGAAGTGGTGATATGTCCCTAGTGAGTGAGAAGGAAACACAGAGGACAGTAAGGTTTGGTAGTTTGGGAAGACAAGGTGGGTGACAGTCATTGAGTGAACATTCTGCATGCAGTGGTAATGCTGGGAGGTGTGTGCAATGGCAGAGTTGGAGTGAGTGTGAGGTTGCAGAGAGATAATAGTGGCAGAGCACAGAAGATCATTAATCTTTTTATGTCATAGCTAGGTGTTTCTTTTCACCCTGAAGACAATACTGACCTGGAGAGCTCTCTCCCCTGGCTGTGTGTGTGTAGCTAATTTGGAGTAAAGACACTTCCTTTCTCTCCACCAATTTCTCATGACTCTGCCAAAGAAACCGGGTACGAGCGATGGAGGGAAAACCTCCTTGAAGCTTTCTGAAAGTAAGAACTAGTCAAAAAAAAGGAAAAATATGGCCCATTAACACAATTTTTTTCTCTCTCCAAAGCTGGAGCCATACCTGTTGGGTATACTATTTTCAGCTTTTTCACTTTTTATTTCACATTTCCAGAGGGCTGTGGTCTTTTATTTTTGTGTGTACTGCACCTGCTTCAGCAAGTCTCCAAGGTTCCCTTAGCAACATCCCCAACAAATCTATGACTTTCACTAAGAAGAACAAGAAAAGTAGGGAACACCATCATTGAAGTTTAATATTATCTATTAAGCACTTTGTGATTTACCTCACCTGCTTTGCTATCTCTATTTTAGTTTTTGCATTTTGAGTCCTTGTCCTCCTCCTTGATTTTTCAAAAAACTATATATAGCAGTAGTGCTGGCAAAGAAAACAGTGGAAGGTCACTTTATCGCCATGAAAAGACATCCTCACCAAAGTCATTATTTGAGGTGTTAGGGAATCAGATTAGGAATTTTCCATCTAACATATCTTGTTTCAAGCTTGTTAGAAGGAAGATTATATATTGACTTGGATGTGGAGAATTTAATTTGTTCTGCTGAAAAGCCATTTCCACACTTCTCCTGCTTTTTTTTTATTGTAATATAATAGCTGTCTCCAAAACGGAAAAACACAGATGCTCTGCAATTGACAAATACACAGTAATCAATGTTAAAATGTCAATGCGTCAACACTCCCATGTCCGTTCATTTCCCAGATCATTTAGATAGCTAAGTAACTGGAGAGAAAACTGTTCAATCTTCAAAACCTTGAGCAATTGCAGTTTTCAAGCACCTCCAATTCACAACTGCTTTCTCAGAGTCTACTCAACAGGAGATAGGAATGTAAAATAAACTTATAATTTTAATGTATTTCAACTAATGTTTTATCATGATGTAGGTTACAATATTTGTACTAACATGTTGAATGACAGTGTCCTATTTTACAGTAGTTAGTAGAGAATTATGTATACTTTGGCATCTTACATGTCTATTCACTAAAATCAAACATCATCATTGGCAGTCCCTTGCTGACGAGGATGAATCCGACTCAGGGTGGGACCATGGATGGCTGTACAGACAGACGTGGCTATTGCAGGTTCTGTTACATTTGGGCAGAAGGTGGTCATGGGAAGAGGTGGTGTGGCAGCACGCTCCTTTCACTGTTTTCACCTGGCTTCCACTTTTTCCCGATGACAAGTCTCGAGGTGCTCGATGCCTTCCAGGATGCTCCTCCTCCACTTTGGATGGTCTTGGGCCAGAGATTCCCACGTGTCTGTGGGAACGCCACACTTTGCCGATTCTGCCGTGAGGGTATCATTGAAGCGCTTCCTCTGTCCACCTGGGGCTTGCCTGCCGTTTTGAAGCTGGGAGTAGAGTACCTGCTTAGGGAGTGTCGTGTTGGTCATGTGGAGACTATTCACTAGATCAAGCATATACACCATCATGCCTTACATTGAGCATACATTTGGAAAAGTTGTAACACGTTAATAAGATAAATATAAGTTTTGTATACTTAACGAAAATTGCAGAATTTAGAGTTTGGTTGAATCATACTACTGGGGTAAATGGGGCAGAACAGAACCCTTGGCTGCACCAATTGAAGAATACAGAATACAGACACCAAATTGTGGGCAGGGGATCATGGCCAAATTTGGTACAGATGCCCCGTTGATGCATGTGTGTCAAGACCCCCGCATTGACCCGCTTAGTACAAGGCACAGTCATATAGAGTTATGATTCTCTTTAGTACCAGGCAGAAAGAAAAACAGCAGAAAGTGACCTTCAGATCATGGGAACCATAGCCTTAGCAACATATACCCCTTAGATTGATGACTGTATTTTGGACAAGGTTTGTTGTCTTGCTGAGGCCTCAGTCACACCCATGTGATAATGAGCATTAAGCTGAGGCATTTTGTAATGGCAGAACGTCTGGATGGAAATCTGTCATTTCTAATAACAACAGTTTTGGATATTTCAAATAGGGCTGCCAACCCTCCAGAATTTTCTTGGAGATTGTAGTAAATAACGGTTAATCTCATGAACACTGCTGCAGACAACACAAGAAAAAAATAGGTTCATTAAAAATGGTGCTTCTTTCAATTATTATTAATTAAATAATGAATGTTGAGAAGATTCTGTCTGACAGAGGTGACTGGTTGGAGGCAGGAGAAATCTTCAAGTCAGTGTCCAAGAGTTGGCAACTTTAATGTCAGACTGAAGAAATCTTCAATCAAAATTTAGATACCTCTTCATAATGTAGCAATGGAAATGTTTTTGGTTAGGACAATATATTTCATTGGCCTACTCTTCATTGCACTGCAACTTCATCAGTCCTGTACAACAGATTTTAAACTCTCTTGGATACTTGTTGGCATTAATCTCTATGATCTGAGGGCAGGAGGGTAGGGTTGAGACATCTGCCATGCATGTCTCTACCATTCCAACATTGTCTCATAGATTTAAGCATGAGGCATGAGTACAGCTGGTGCAGCCTGTTGGCCCCCATTATATCAATGAGCCTTTGAGAACATTCCTGGGGCAATGCAGGACTATCACAGAAGCTCTGTCCTGATCAATTCAATTGGTTGATTTGGACCTCTGTCTGTTAAGGTGTTATTTCACAAGCCCACTCAAAGCCCTAAGAAAACGCAAACAAAATCACTCTAATTTCCATCTCCTCAAACTTGTTTTGGCACCAGTAAGAGTGTGAACATATCAAATAGTTCCGGACTTGTGATTGAGATCAATGATGAGAAAAGGCAGCAGGTGAGATAACTCCACAGAAGTTGCTATCCAGTCATCAAGTACCCTTTATTTATACATGGGAAGTCCTTGACATTGATTCAGCTTCCTCAAAGCCAGCTGTCAGAGTGAGCAAAACCCCTGACATTCCTGTTTATATCTGTCAGCCAGGGCTCCCTGGTTGGACCAGGTTAACAGCCCCAATCAGGGAACTCATATTCAATGAGGTCCATCTGGCTGACCTCATTACAATCACCACAGCAGGTGAAAGTCTAACCATGTGTGTCACTCTACTTGTGGCCTACGCTTTTCAGAAAGTACAAACATGTTCAATTAATGCAAGTACAATAGAAATTGGTCAGTGGAAAATAATTCAAGGATGAGTGGCCAAAGTCAACAAGAAACTGAGATCTGTAAATGTTTGTTTTTGTGATATAAACCGATTTGTATACTAGCTTATTATCATTTATTTCAAGTTTGATACTTGAATTTTGAGTTAGTAACATAGTATAAAATGGGTTTTCTGTGTGTCTGAAATTAATACTTAACACGTAAACGTTTCTGTATACATGAAGATTTCTTTTAATACAGTTTTTCAGGGCTACTTTGGCAACCTGGTGGGGTTTTTTTGTGTTATTTTATCTTATGCACTTTTATTATTTGTTTTATTTTATACTTTGTTTCCTTTGGCATTTTATGACCTGCAAGGAAGACAACTGTATTTCAAAGTTTCTTGTTAGAAATTTCTGAATTCGAAATTTGTATTAAAGCTCAAGGCAAGCTTGTGACAAGGAGAGACTTTTTTTCAACTTATTTGTTAGAGAGTTCTGTGTAGTCCTTGCATGGAGATGCATGTATAAAACAGTGCAGCTGAGAAGGAGACACAATCATGAAATCAAACTACTTCTGACTAAGAAGTTGATCATAGTCTCAGACTAGAAGAGTTTGGATAAAAACCTGAAGAAGACTTGAAGCTGTGTTTGCTTAAACTCAGGTCCGTGATAGCTCCAGGAATAAGCTATCAGAGGTTTCATCTACTAGTTAATGTCACAGTGACTTTAAACCTGTAGAGGTGTTAGAGAAAAGGACTCTGGTCTGAGTACCATACAAGGGATGTTTTCTTTTGAAATTAGTAGTGTTTTGGGATTAATAGGATAATAGATTTTCTGTGTGTTTAAAATTTTTTGAATTTGAGCTAAGACTAATTAGATTGGTTTATTCTATTTCATGCTCATTTCATTTGCTTATTAAATTTCTGTTTCATTGTTAAACCAAGATCTACTAAACTGCATGCTAATTTCTCAGAGTGAGACCATCTCAGTAAAACCAAACTAAAACAAAATATGATCCATTAAGCCAGACTTAGGTCTGGGATCTGACTTTTCCAGTTATAACATCAGCTGGGATCATAACATCTAGATTGGGCCATATTACTCTATCTTATTTGACATAGCCAGACAACTTTGCTTAGCTGCATTTAGAGAATTTATTTTAGGAGAAACATTTTGATTTTCAAGTATAGTGCTATATGACTTATTTTTTTACTAAAGTCCACCTTTAACAGTAGCTGTTAAAGTAAGTGTTCAAGGGAAAATTGCAAAGTATTTGGGTCAAGTTTCAAATTGAGAATCAGACTTCAGAGGACGTAGAATTTTAGTCTCATTAGCTCAAATATCCAATCCACTGTACTCTTGCCTAAAAGATTTGTAAAATCTCACCAGACAATGTTAACACAATAACTTGCATTTGCATAGCAATTCAAAAGTGTAAAACATAAAGCACTCTACAGGAATGTCATTAGACCAAAAAAAAACTGACACTGAGGCAAGGAAGGAATGTTAGGTAAGCAAATGGCTTGTTTGGGAGTGAGTTTTTAAAGGGCACCTGAAAAAACGAGAGTCAGGTGGAGAAGCAGAAGCTTTTAGGGTGGGAATGCCAAAACTTGGGACTGAGATTGTTGAAGACATGCCCATCAATAATGGTGCCTCTGATGTCGGGCTGGAGGAGGTTACAGAGATGGTACCAATTTTGGTCAAAATGGATCAACTTTTACCATAATTTTGCACGTACAATGCAAAGATAAATTACATGATTTATTTCAGGTTTTAGAAGAGTTTAAAATGCTGCAACCCCATTTTTGCATTCATGCCACAAGCTGTGAAACGTCTGCATTATGAGTTTACAAATGACCAGAAATGATTTGCCGTAGGAGTTTGAAAGAAGATATTTTGCCCTTTTAAATGAATGGCTGGATGAATTCACAATGGATGTCACCTGAGCAATATTCTGCTCTGTTAAAAAGTCATGTCCCCACAAGGGAGTGGAGCATGATATAGATATGGATTGTTCCCTTCTTACTGATAAGTGATGCTTTAAAAAAGCTTTGTATTGGAACTTTTAAAAGGAAGAGGAAGGGGAATGCTTTACGTTTCAATTGAGCCACACCAGCAGATCATTTATGAATTCCATTGAGACTGAAATGCTTTTTTCAAAAATTCATTCACAGGATGTGGGCATCACTGGGTAGGCCAGAATTTATTGCCTCTCCATAACTGAGTTAAGAGTCCACCACATTGCTGTGGGTCTGGAGTCACATGTAGGCCAGTCAGACAGTTTCCTTCCCTAAAGGACATTAGAGTCATTGAATCATAATACACCATTTTCCCTGACAATTGACAGTGGTTTCATAATCATCATTAAACTCTTAATTCTAGATTTTTATTGGATTCAAATTCCATGGTAGGGTTTGAATCCAGGTCCCCAGAACGTTACCTGGGCCTGTAGATTGATTCTCTAGAAATAATACTAACAGGCCATTGCCTCCCCTATTTGAGTCTCCTAGGTTATCATTTTTCACTCAAAAATGGTGGGATGGTACAATTTTCAAAAACACTGAGAATATCACACAATTTGTCAGTGGAGGTGCTTGTTTTCAACTCTATCCTTTGTGCCAACAATGAGCGGATTATTTCATCTAAATTCTGAATTTTCACATTGCAGGCTTGTTTAAACTCCACCCAATATTTTTAACCCTAATGTAGAGGAAATAAGCCATTGGTTTTCTGGCTACACAAGTGATGGAATTGAATGGAGGACTCGCTGTTTATTTTAGTTTGCTCTTGGGCCACATCCCTAATGTTCATAGCTACTTTTCAGTATGTTTGCTGTATTGTGCAGAAAGACGGTGCCATAATCAGATGAGATTTGAAAGTAACTGACCAGTCTTGAGGGAAACTTTTAAGGACTAGATTGATAGCCAGATCCTGCATTCAAGTAGCATGTCAGCATGAAAAGACATTGAAGTTATTTTTTGCATGAAGTGTAAAAGGAACCTAGTAATGTGCGCACCATTTGCATCAGAAAGCGACATACAGGAACAGAATCAAAAGTATTGTTAAGTGAATAGACTTGTTAAAATAGATTTGAGTCTTGACTGGCGATCGTATAAAAGGTATTTTTAAAGTAATTTCCCTACATTGCAATCTTGGCTATTTCAAATTCACAGAAAAGCTCTCAACCTAAAATGATAGAATAAAACATCATACATTGAACAGAGCAAATGGACTTTAAGATATTATGGAGCAAATCCCTTTATAGATCATATTACCTTTCACAAAATAAGCTTATTGATTTTATTCAGAACATTTTATAATGATCATGGATTTTCTTGGAAACAATGATCAGCTGTTCAGGCTTGTGTTCATGTCAGTCTTGCACAGGCAAGTAGAATGGACGGTGAAACTGCATCAGAATGATGCTGACACACCTTCCTAAAGCATCCCCAGTCGCTCCTATTTCTCTTGCGAGCATTGAAAGAACTCAAGTCACATCTGGAGCAATCACAGCTTCACTTAAGAATACACCCCTAATGATTTCATTCTGGGAATATGGAAAATTACATGACCATACAGTGTTATGATGTTTGTGCTATAGAACATTAGTTACTACAATTAGAAGAATTATCCATAGTGTGTTTGTTTAATCAGCAATCTATTTGTTTTGGGTACAGAATGTTTTAAATGTTCAGCGTTGGTAAGTGATCAATAACTATCCTCAAGCTGGTTTTTGTTTGCAAGTGAAAAGTTCATACTGAAAACAGTCTATTCCCTATGCAGGTTCAGTATCTGGAAATGAACCTGTCCTGATATAATGATTAACGTCCCTGAGAAGCATTTGAGAAATATAATGGTAATGAAAGAAGCCAGAAGTTTCAAGGCTACTGATTTTGCCAATAAAGTTGTTTCATTTTATGGATACTTTTTGGTTTAATTTTGCTTTGTGCAAATCAGGGATCAAATCACGGATGCTAAATGTACATTTTTAAAATTAGACAAGTTTGAAATCGTGTTCAAGAATCACCGAGTTTGGATTTTCAGTTACGAAGACAAACTGAAATTGAACTGTCAATATATACCTTCTTTAGATGTCATGTTGTACTTTCACCCATCCTTTCAGTGGATTTCCTCTGGTCAGATTTGTACCCACGAATCTGGCAGCAAAAGGCAATCAGTCAATAGGTTCCTGCACTAATGATCACTTCTGAAACAGTTAATGAACTGTGTTAGCATCAGCACATCTAAGCAAGTTGTAGACATAACTACAGTGCAGTGATAACATCAAAATGTGCAGAAAATGGCTGCATGGAACATTTCCTGCTTTGAAATGTGTTCACATTATTTTTTTTTAGCAGAGAGGTATGTCACAAATGTGTGGTGATGTCATTGTATATTTTGTATCAAAACCTAACCTGTCATTAAAATGGACACAAGGAGTCTTTCAAAATGGCCCCAGGAGTTAGACGACTTTCCTTGTGGATTCAAACACGATTGGAGCCAAACCACACTTACCTCAAGAAGAACGACAGGACACCTTTTGAAATACAATGAACTTTTCCAAAGGTAAATGGAAATTCATTGACAATGGCTTCCCTTGAAGTATGAATCGTTATTTCTATACCAACAAAGAAGTGAAATGTGACAGCCATTCATGTTAATGGCTGAGACAGTTAAGAAGTTAATTACTTTGACTGAAAGCTAAAATGTGGGTCTGTACTCCACATTTGGGCAAACTCATTACCTAATATGGATATGATTTGGCATTCATTTTTAAGTTTTGCCCTGTGTAAAAGTCTGGCTGTGAACAGCTATTTTTCTGCAGAGATCTCAAAAAAAGCCTATGAAGATGGCTCGCAGCTGAATAACAGGAGAGAGTGAGAAAGTTGCAACTTTCTCTGGGATCGAGGGAGTTGCAGAGAAAGGTGTCTAGAGCTCATCCCTGCTTGCCTGAAAAGGAATCCGGGCAATTTAAAAGTTGTTCATAGATCATAGAATCTCTACAGTGTGGAAACAGCCCCTTTGGCCCAACAAGACCACACTGAACCTCGGAGCATCCCTGAACATTCTAGGCAATTTAGCATGGCCAATCTACCTAGCCTGCACATCTTTGGACTGTGGGAAGAAACCGGAGCACCCGGAGGAAACCCACACATACATGGGGAGAGCATGCAAACTCCACACAGTCACCCATGGGTGGAATCAAACCCAGTCCCTGGCGCTGTGAGGCAGAGGTGCTAACCACTGAGCCGCCGTGCTGTCCCTTATGCCAGCAGAATCTGTAAAGGTGTTTTCATGAATTCTCTGAAGCTTCTCTACTTGCTGAGCACCCTAATAAAAAAAACTCCACCTATTTGACTGCAGAAGCCATCACTGCTGCTGAATCTGACTTCAAGTTTCAACCCCTTCACGTCAGAAAGAGAATGTTCAAGAAGTAAGGTCTGAAATGATATAACTTTCATCTTTATACGTAACTTCTATTCTAACTTTCTTTAAATTGTATACCTGAATTTTAGCGAAAAACTTGATCACTTTTGTGTAATAAAGCTAAGTTTTTATCTTAATGTTTAAACTATGAACCTTTAGTGCTGGTTACTTTTAAATTAAAATACATGATAATTAAAAGGGACCTCAATATAAGCCTATAAAAGTTCTTAGTTCATGAACCACTTTGAGAAGAATTTGTGGTTGAGACACATTAATGAAAAGAACTGTAAACTTTGTAAGATAGAATATGACCCATGAATCAAATTCTGTTTGCCTTGAATATGGAGTACTGAATATGTGAATGCTGGCTCGGAAACTCAAAGGACAACAAGGGAAAAGTACCATGATTTTGGGAAAGCCATCATGATAAAGAACTTTAAATGGTGTGTGCTGAAAGCTTCATGCATGTATGTCAATGCAATAACTTTATCATTCTATTACACGTGTTGTCATTAGAAACGGTGAAACCTTCTCAGCGTTCTGGCCAACATTTAACCCTCAAAAAAATTTATCAACGAAAGAGAAAAGATTTGAACATTTTTGCATGATTATACGTGAAACACTGTGCTGCTGTGTTTCCTACATTATAGCATTGACTGCACTTCAGAAGTATTTCACTGGCTGTCTCAGTTAGAAAATAACATTTTTACACTGATACTTTTGGAAGTCCAAGATGTACTGGCAGTGGAAAAGTAAAATAATAAATATAAGACAACAAGGCGTAGAGCTGGATGAACACAGCAGGCCAAGCAGCATCAGAGGAGCAGGAATGCTGATGTTTCGGGCCGAGACCCTTCTTCAGAAATGGGGGAGGGGAAGGGGGTTCTGAAATAAATAGGGAGAGAGGGAGGCGGATAGAGGATGGATAGAGGAGAAGATAGGTGGAGAGGAGACAGACAGGTCAAAGAGGCAGGGATGGAGCCAGTAAAGGTGAGTGTAGGTGGGGAGTTAGGGAGGGGATAGGTCAGTCCACGGAGGACGGACAGGTCAAGAGGGCAGGATGAGGCTGGTAGGTAGGAGATGGGGGTCTTGAGGTGGGAGGAGGGGATAGGTAGGAGGAAGGACAGGTCAGGGAGACAGGGACAAGCTGGGCTGCTTTCGGGATGCGGTAGAGGGAGGGGAGATTTTGAAGCTTGTGAAATCCACATTGATACGATTGGGCTGCAGGGTTCCCAAGCGGAATATGAGTTGCTGTTCCTGCAACCTTCGGGTGGCATCGTTGTGGCACTGCAGGAGGCCCAGGATGGGCATGTCGTCTGAGGAATGGGAGAGGGAGTTGAAATGGTTCGTGACTGGGAGGTGCAGTTGTTTAGTGCGAACTGAGCGTAGGTGTTCCACAAAGCGGTCCCCAAGCCTCCGCTTGGTTTCCCTGATGTAGAGGAGGCCACAACAGGAACAGTGGATACAGTATACCACATTAGCAGATGTGCAGGTGAACATCTGCTTGATGTGGAAAGTCTTCTTCGTGCCTGGGATGGGGGTGAGGGGGGAGGTTTGGGGGCAGGTGTAGCACTTCCTGCGGTTGCAGGGAAAAGTGCCGGGTGAGGTGGGACTGGAGGGGAGTGTGGAGCGGACAAGGGAGTCACAGAGAGAGTGGTCCTTCCGGAAGGCAGATAAGGGTGGGGGGGGAACAATGTCTTTGGTGGTGGGGTCGGATTGCAGATGGCAGAAGTGTCGGAGGATGATGCGTTGGATCTGGAGGTTGGTGGGGTGGTACGTGAGGATGAGGGGGATTATGTTTTGGTTGTTATTGCGGGGAGGGGGTGTGAGGGATGAGTTACGGGAAATGCGGGAGACACGGTCGAGGGCGTTCTCGACCACTGAGGAGGGGATGTTGTGCTCCTTGAAAAACGAGGACATCTGAGATGTGTGGGAGTGGAATGCCTCATCCTGGGAGCAGATGCAGCGGAGGCGAAGGAATTGGGAATAGGGGATGGCATTTTTGCAGGAAGGTGGGTGGGAGGAGGTGTATTCGCTATGGGAATCGGTGGGCTTGAAATGGATATCAGTTTCCAGATGGTTGCCAGAGATGGAAACAGAGAGGTCCAGGAAGGAGAGAGAGGTATTAGAGATGGTCCAGGTGAACTTAAGGTGGGGGTGGAAGGTGTTGGTGAAGTGGATGAACTGTTTGAGCTCCTCGTGGGAGCACGAGGCGGCGCCGATACAGTCATCAAAGTAACGGAGGAAGAGGTGGGTTTTAGGGCCAGTGTAGCTACGGAAAAGGGATTGTTCCATGTAACCTACAAAGAGGCAGGCATAGCTTGGGCCCATGCGGGTACCCATGGCCACCCCCTTTGTCTGTAGGAAGTGGGAGGAATTGAAAGAGAAGTTGTTGAGGGTGAGGGTGTCAGTGGAGGGGGACTGGTCGGGCCTGCGGGACAGGAAGAAGCGGAGGGCCTTGAGGCCATCTGCATGGGGAATGCAGTTGTATAGGGACTGGACAACCATGGTAAAGATGAGGTGTTGGGGACCAGGGAATTGGAAGTTTTGGAGGAAGTGGAGGGCGTGGGTGGTGTCACGGACGTAGGTAGGGAGTTCCTGGACCAAGGGGGAGAAAATAGAGTCGAGATAGGTGGAGGTAAGTTCAGTGGGGCAGGAGCAGGCGGAGACAATGTGTCGACCAGGGCATTCAGGTTTGTGGATTTTGGGAAGGAGATAGAAGTGGGTGGTGCGGGTATGGGGAATGACGAGGTTGGAGGCTGTGGGTGGGAGGTCACCTGAGGTGATGAGGTTGTGGATGGTTTGGGAGATGATTTGGTGGTCGGGGGATGGGGTCATGATCAAGGTGGTGGTAGGAGGAGGTGTCAGAGAGTTGGCGCCTAGCCTCGGCGATGTAGATGTCAGTGCGCCATACTCCAACTGTGCCTCCCTTGTCCGCGGGCTTTATTGTGAGGTTGGGATATATATATGTTCTTCCTACAGATATTGTACCGAAACCAAAAATCAATGGTGGGAATCAAAGCAGCTTAAAGAATTTAGAATCATTTTGCAAATTTTAAGTTGCACTTTGAAAACTCCATTAGTGGCACATCAGTAACAGTTGGGAAGGGCTGTAATTTTGAATGCACGCACCATATTTTGTGAAATTAGAACTGCATTGGTAGTTTCAAAATTGTAATTCATGCCATTACTAATTATTTCTGACCCATGGTATCAGTGCCACATATAATAGGCGCACACACAACTATTTGGCTGACCTTAATCTAAATAGTTGTGCCCAGAGTTTAATTATTTTTCACTAAGCACTTGATTTATTCGGCTTTGTACTTATCACACTGATTTCAGTTCAGGGTGGTTGATATTTGCATTGTAATATCATCTAAATCATCTCTGCAAGGCTGGCCTGGAGACAATTTGCATTACAGAGCCACTCATTCCTGGAGATCTGAAGATTCTTCTTGCATAGTAATTCTGCACAAATATCCCAAAACAGTCAGTCAGTTGTCCCCAGGTACATTAAAACAAGTCACAGAGGAACTTCATCAATTTCCTTGCAAAGTAAATGGCATTAGATCAACATGACTGATTGTCAACTGATTCAAAATGCATCTATACAATAAATCAGATAACGAATCAAAGAACAAAGAAAATTGCAGCATAGGAACAGGCCCTTCGGCCCTCCAAGCCTACATCGACATGCTGCCCATCACAACTAAAACCCTTCCGGTGACCATATCCCTCTATTCCCATCCTATTCATGTATTTGTCAAGACACCCTTTAAAAGTCACTATCATCGTATCTGCTTCCACTACCTCCTCCGGCAGCGAGTTCCAGGCACCCACCATCCTCTGTGTAAAAAACTTGCCTCATACATCACCTTTAAACCTTGCACCTCACACCTTAAACCCGTGGCCCCTGGTAACTGACTCTTCCACCCTGGGGAAAAGCTTCCGACTGTCCACCCTGTCCATGTCCTTCATAATCTCATAGACCTCTATCAGGTTGCCCCTCAACCTTCATCGTTTCAGTGAGAATGACCCAAGTTTCTCCAACCTCTCCTTGAAGCTAATGCCCTCCATACCAGGCAACATCCTGGTAAATCTTTTCTGTGCCCTCTCCAAAGCCACCACATCCTTTCTGGTAGTGTGGCGACCAGAATTGAACACAGTATTCCAAATGCGGCCTAACTAAAGTTCTATATAGCTGCAACATTACCTGCCAATTTTTAAACTCAATGCCCCGGCCGATGAAAGCAAGCATGCCGTATGCCTTGTTGACGACCTTCTCCACTTGCTTTGCCACTTTCAGTGACCTGTGTACCTGTACACCCAGATCCCTCTGCCTATTAGTACTCTTAAGGATTCTGCCATTTACTGTATATTTTCCATCTGGATTAGACCTTCCGAAATACATTACCTCACATTTTTCCGGATTAAACTCCATCCGCCATCTCTCTGCCCAAGTCACCAACTGATCTATATCCAGCTGTATCCTTTGACGGTCCTTATCACTACCCACAATTCCACCAACCTTTGTGTCATCAGCAAACATACTAATCAGACCAGTTACATTTTCCTCCAAATCATTTATATATATTACAAACAGCAAAGGTGCCAACACTGTTCCCTGAGGAGAGCCACTAGTCACAGTCCTCCATTCAGAAATGCACCCTTCCACTGCTACCCTCTGTCTTCTATGACCAAGCCAGTTTTTTATCCATTTTGCAAGCTCACCTCTGACCCCATATGACTTTACCTTCTGTATCAGTCTGCCATGAGGAACCTTGTCAAAGGCCTTACTGAAGTCCATGTAGACAACATCCACTACCCTCATCAATCATCTTCGTCAGTTCCTCAAAAAACTCAATCAAGTTAGTGAGACACGACCACCCCGCCTTCACAAAACCATATTGCCTCTCACTAATACGCCCACTGATTTCTGAGTGGGAGTAAATCCTGTCTCGAAGAATGCTCTCCAATAATTTCCCTTCCACTCCAGTAATTAGTTGGATTATCCTTGCCACCCTTCTTAAACAAAAGGACAACATTGGCTATTCTCCAATTCTCTGGGACCTCCCCTGTAGCCAGTGAGGATACAAAGATTTCCCTCAAGGCCCCAGCAATTTCCTCCCTTGCATCTCTCAGTATTCTGGGGTATATCCCATCAGGCCCTGGGGACTTGTCTACCTTAATGTTTTTCAAGACCCCCAATACCTCCTCCGATTTGATCTCAACATGACCCAAACTATCTACATACCCTTTCCCAGACTCATCATCCATCATGTCCTTCTCTATCCTGGGGACTTGTCTACCTTAATGTTTTTCAAGACCCCCAATACCTCCTCCGATTTGATCTCAACATGACCCAAACTATCTACATACCCTTTCCCAGACTCATCATCCATCATGTCCTTCTCTATGGTGAATACTGATACAAAGTACTCATTTAATACCTCACCCATTTCCTCTGGCTCCACACATAAATTCCCTTCCCTGTCCTTGAGTGGGCCAACCACCTGCCTGGCTACCCTCTTACTCTTTATATATGTATAAAAAGCCTTGGGATTTTCTTTAATCCTATTGGCCAATGACTTTTCATGACCCCTTTTAGCCCTCCTGACTCCTTGCTTAAGTTTCTTCCAACTTTCCTTGTATTCCACCCTTGCTTCGTATGTTCCCAGCCTCGTAGCCTTGATAAATGCTTCCTTTTTCATTTTGATTAGGCTCACAATATCTCTCATTATCCAAGGTTCCCTAAACTTGCCATACTTATCCTTCATCCTTAAAGGAACGTGCCAGTCCTGAGTTCCCAGCAACTTACACTTGAAAGTCTCCCACATACCATATGTTGATTTGCCCTCAAACATCTGCCTCCAATCCATATTCTTCTGTTCCTGCCTAATATTGTTGTAATTAGCCTTTCCCCAATTTAGCACCTTCACCTGACAACTGCACCTATCTTTATCCATCTGTACCTTAAAGCTTACTGAATTGTGATCACTGTTGCCGAGTTGCTCTCCTATTGAGACATCAATCACCTGGCCAGGCTCATTCCCCACTATTAGGTCCAGTATGGCCCCTTTCCTAGTTGGACTATCTACACACTGGGTGCTCCTTGCAAACTCTGCCCCATCCATGCCTGAAGTACTAAGTGAGTCCCAGTCAATATATGGGAAGTTAAAATCACCCACGACAACAACCCTGTTACTTTTACATCTTGCCAAAATCTGCCTACATATCTGTTCTTCTATCTCCCACTGGCTGTTTGGAAGCCTATAGTAAACCCCAAACATTGTGATTGCACCCTTCCTGTTCCTGAGCTCTACCCATATTGCCTCGCTATATGAGCTATCGAAGGTGTCCTCCCGCAGTACAGCTGTGATAGTCTCCTTAATAAGTAGTGCAACTCCCCCACCCCCTTTATATCCCCCTCTATCCCACCTGAAACATTTGTATCCTGGAATGTTAAGCTGCCAATGCTGCCCCTCCCTTAACCAAGTCTCTGTATTTGCAACAACATCATAGTTCCAAGTACTAAGCTCTAAATTCATCTGCCTTACTTATTACCCTTTTCGCATTGAAACAGATGCACTTCAGTTCACCAAATCCGCTTTGATCAGTAACCACACCCTGCCTGCTCTTCGTCTGAGTCTTACTCGCCCTATTCTCACGTTCCCTTTCAGTCAATTCACCTTTGCTTTGGTTCCCACCCACTGCCGAGCGAGTTTAAATCCTCCTGAGTGACACCAGTAAACCTCTCATCCAGAATATTTGTGCCTCTCCAGTTTAGATGCAACCTATCCTTCTTGTACAGGTCCCATCTGCCCCGGAAGAGATCCTAATGGTTCAGATATCTGAAACCCTCCCTCCTACACCATTTGTTTAGCCACACAGTGAGCTGTACTACCCTCCTATTTCTAACCTCACTGGCACATGGCACAGGGAGTAATCCCGAGATTACAACCTTGGAGGTCCTGCTCTTTAACTTTCTACCTAACTCACTGAACTGCTGCTGCAGGACCTCATCACTCATCCTACCTATGTCGTTAGTACCAAAATGTACCACAGCCTCTGGCTGTTTTATCTTACTTACATTTAATACTTACTTACTTACAGAATATCTTACTTACGTTGTCAATGAGTTTGGGTGGGTGAATCTTCTGGGGAGTCTAATATAATAAGGGTAGTGCTTTGGTTAACCTTATATTCACGGGTTGAAATGTTCCAATTTGGACTTAATTTGTGGGCATCTTAGATGCCAAAGCCCAGGGTGAATCATCCCTTGTGATTATGTGATTCTCATCTCATTCTCTGGGTCAGCAAAATGCTGCACTAATAGCATGGGGATTCATGAGGGGTAAGTGAGCAGGAAGTTATTGCCCCTGATGGGACTGCCTGGGGTTATAGATTACGGAGCTCTATTTAAAGGCCAGTTGGACATCACTTCAGTTGTAGCAAGACTGGAACATCCACTCAACCGTGACTGTCCCCCAAATCACCGAAGAAGCTACTCAATCTTCGTTTTGGAGTCTTTTCATTTCAGGTACGCTTGGGTGGAATAAGGGACAGAAGAGAGGTCCACTTCTCCAGGGGAGACCATCCCATCAAACCTGTCTGGCATCAATGAGATAGCAGTGTGTGTCAGTGTCCATACCCCTCACAAATGTGCCCAACATCATTGCCGCAAGAAAATGAATGAACTCCTAATAAATTAGAAGGACAAAGAAAGATTAGAAGGAAAATAGTTGCATTTGTTGGAAGACTATTATCTCAGTCCAAGGACATGACTGCAGGAGCTCCTTAGGGCTGTATGTGAGGGTCAACCATTTTCAGTTTCTTCATCAGTAACTTTCCTCGATTATCAGTTCAGATGTAAAGATGACTGCACAATGTTCGGCACCATTCCCAAATCCTCAGACACTCAAGCAGTCCATATCCATTTTTGGCAACACCTGGACAACATTCAGGCTTAGGCAGATAAATGGCAAGGAATATTTATGCTACATGTGTGAGTCAATTATTATCCTAATGGCCACAAGTCAGGAATGTGATGGAGCTCATTTGTCTACTCTTGACTTGTGCCTTGTTGATGGTGAACAAATAATGCATAGAAAGGAGCTGAGTTATTCGCCCTAGGATTCCCAGCCCTTGACCTGTTCTTGTAACTACAACATTTATATTGCCAGTCCAGATCATTTTCTGATCAATGGTAATCCACAACTTTTTGACAGAGAGGGATTGAGTGATGACAATGTCATTGAACATCAAGGGACTATGCAGCACCAATAACACTCGAGAAAATCAATTCCATTTAAGACAAAGCAGTCCACTTTATTGGAACTCATTTATCACCTTCATCATTGACTACCTTCACCACTAGTGCAGTGTACACTATATAAATTTACAAAATATATTTAGTACCATCCAAACTCACAGATATACAACCTGGAAACTCAATGGTGGCAAATGCATGGGAATCTCATCACCTGCATGTTCCCTCTCCAAGCCACTCACCATCCTACTTGGAATTGTACCCATGTTACTCCATTGCTGCTCGGTTAAAATTTGGGAACTCCCTTCCTAATAACACTGTGGGTCTCTCTGCAACCCAACGGCTGCAGTGGGACAAGAAGATAGCCTAGCACCACCTTCTTAATATCACTTAAAGTTGGACCATAAATTCTGGCCTTGCCATCAAACCCCACATCGCATAAATTCATAAAATAATTGGCACCTTCAATGTCATGATTTGCAGTTCTACTGACATTGCCATTGGTGAAGAAGAGATTGAGCGTGAATGTTCCTTGCTTCATAGACTATTGTAGACCAAATCACAAGGTCGGGCCATAATGTACTTTCACTTTGTGTTTCATGATCCCAGGTCACAATTTGATTGTACAAGTTATGTTGACATGTTGCTTCAGTAGGAATTAAAGACAGATGCTTAACATTGAACAATCACTGGACACCTGATTATGAGAGTAGTCCTTCAGTAGGCCTCACAATGCAGCCATCAACTTTCATACTTTTCAGAAAAATTGTGACATACTCCTCCTACCTGGATTCTGCTTTGTCATTATCAAAACTGAATTTGTTAAAATGATAAACTTTAAAAACTGTGTTTGCTCCTGTGAATTGCAGACTCCCACATGACCCCCAGTAACCCCCTGCTTTAATATTCTTAACTTTTCCTGCTCTTTCATAATCCATTTCCCCAATGACCTGTCACCTCCCATCCACCCCCATGACACCCCAGATGCCCATTTTGGTTAGGCAAAAAAAACCCTTAACATTACGATCATTGACCGCCTTTTATTTCAAGTCAGCATCTATAAGGGTGCTTATATCCTTGCTGACCCTGCCTCCTACTAAGATTAAGACTTTCTTTGAACTTCAATGGTCAACGCCACTTCTTTATCCTACTAGACCCACACTAATACATTCAATTGTCCATAACTGTAAACATTCCTTCAGCCAAACAGGTCAATTCTCAGACTTGAACTGCCTGCAGCTTTGGCAAAGTCATAGACAGAGCCCAGAAATCTCTTGGTGTAATTTCGTAACCACAACCTAACTCCCAATTGACCTGGTCAATCCCCCAGACAGAATTTGCAAGATGTCCCTGACTGATCAACTAGTAAGGCACAGACTGATTTTACTTGACCTCCAGGAATCAACCGGGATTGAAACGGTGACAAACCCCAAACATGAATTGGAACAACTGTTTTACTGACCATGTCCAACTTTTGGACTGGAAAAGGCCCAGCCCTTGGAATGACTGTGGTGATAGCCCCTGACTGATTGGAGTCCACTCTCTTCCCACACCCCACACATCATGCTTCTGCTTTCATGCTCACACATTGCCAGGCTCTTCATGCACATGTCCTGAGGTTGCTGCATACACTGTGATTCCAGGCTCCACCTCTGACATTTGGACAGCACCATGCCCTTCAACCACACGTAGCTTTCACTTTTCTGTTGACACCACTTTTCTCAACAGCCACAAGCTGCTGCTTTACCTTCTGTACTAAGTAATCACTGTGAGATACAAGCTGCTGACTGATTCTCTGGACTAAATTGCCACTCTGAAGCAGAAGCTGATGTATTGCTTATTCTGATGCTATTTGCTAGGGGCACACCTTTCCCTGGTGCCCATGGATGTGCCTACTGCTGTTTGACAGCAAAAGGGAAGACACCAAATATTGACAAGAACTAGATTGGAGGCCAAAGACCAAGTTTGCTTGTACAAATTTGCCATGTGCATTTGAGCTTCTGAAGCGCTGAGTATCTCAATTGGGCAGAAGTTAATTGGGAAGGCGAAATTAACTCCAGTGAGTTGAGTAATTAACGAGATGCAAATACAATTTTTTCCACCTGATCGCTTGATGGCAAGAAAGTCAACTCACTTTCTGAGGAGGCAGGAAGTAATTATTAAGGTTTATCTTGACAGCAAGAATCTAATTTTTGGAGTCTCTCCTAATTAAGAGATTATTCTAGTCACCTCAGAGAGCAGAACATCACACCTACAGCTTTAAGTGTTGCTGTTTTTAACCTTTATCAGATATAAAATACCCTCTGCATATTGCATCTGATCATTGTCTCCCCTCGCTCATACATCGCTTTAGGTAACATATTGTTGTAATCACTTGTTGAATAAAACCCACTTATTTATAACTGATTTTTCCATGACCTCCATTTGAAGCAATCTGTGGCTATGTGGTGATTCCCACTGCTCATTAATGGCTGTTGCTTCCAGCATCATAGTCAGCTGTAAACTTTAATAATGTTAATCCTAATACAGAATCTAATCAGAAATGGTACTGTTTTAAAAGAAATACCCTGCTTTCACTCTGAAATTCCAATCTTGATTTGTACTCCAGGCATACCTTGAATTTTGAAATAAGCACGTTGGTGTTTAGTGAATTTGATATGTATAATGATGTGGGCCTGTTATCTAAACACTAGCTTTCAGCAGAGCTGCTGACAATAAAAATAGTTTTAAGATTTCACTCTCTAGAGCACGGAGTGCACTGACATGCTAAGGCATACACAGTCAATTGACCTGTTCCTCATCCTTTTCATTCGCCAGAAAGCTGGGAGTTCTGCATTCTTGTTGAATGAGGATCACCATCAGACTTGCAAACTCAGCTCTGATAAAGCCACAGAGGTTGTACTGATGATTTCCAATACACTGTTCAGATTACACTTGGAGTTCTGGCCACAGATCAGTAATGATGCTTCTAAAGAAATGTACACACATAGAAGAGGAGGTTGAGAAGAGCAACAAAACGATTGGAATGTGATAGATGTGAGCAGTGGTGAAAAATTAAAGACTCAACATCACAATTTAACAGGGTACAGCTCAACCAAAATCTCACAAATATATATGAGGGACACTTCAGAGAGGATTATCAGAAATGAGTACGGATTAGATATATGGACTAAACACTATTCTCTCACCTGTGCCCCTACCTAACAATGGTACATGATGTGGATGCAGCCTTATTGAATTTGTCTTTACAGTATTAACTGACATGTTTTTTTTTAAATACTTCAAAGTAAATCAGGTGAATTTGGAGAGGGCTCATAAATTTAAATCAGTGTAAATTCAATTGAAAAGTGGCAGAACATCTTTAATAATTCACCAAGCAAACACCAAAAGCTTATAGCTAAAAATCACCTTTCAAATAATAATAACGTGATTTAATCGTAGAATAAGATTGCTTTGATCTTACATTCAGAAAGCAAGAAAAACAGATCAAAGGCACCACTGGTAGGTGGAAGGATTCACAGAGAGTACTCCAGAATCTAAAACTCCAAGTTCTGGACCTACAATGAAATTTATGCAATAAAATCAAAGTTCTTAGGAATTGTATTGTAAATGCAATTGGATGTTGTTGTATAAGACAGTACCCTGAAAAGGTTAACTCGACAGCTTTGGATTAATTCACCCACTGATGTATAAATGACCATCTTTGGGAGGATCTAACCAGTTCTAAGCTAGTCAGTTTTGTTGTTCGTTGTTAGTCAGTTCAACAGTCATGTCGGATAGAGCTAGTGACTAAATCTTATGAAACCACAGTTCTCTTAATTTGTGTTACTGTAGCTAACCAGACAGAAGTTAATGTTAAATGTTATCTTACTATTACATAATAAATGTACTCAAGTGTATGCTTCTTCTGCTGAAGACATATTAGCAGTTAATCCCTCAGTATTTAGAACTATAAGCCTATCTACCATTATTAGAAGCACCATTTGTAGCAGCACGTCTACCCAAAGAACATCCTACTGCAACCGTGTGTATGTAGACTCTGTTACAACAGATATGACTTAATAGGAATAGATGCACCTTCTATGAGGAACTTTAATGATTCAATTAGCTGTTTTATGATCGTTTACAAACGTATAGACAAGTAGCAGGAATTTGGCCCCTCAAGCCTCATTCACAAGTTCATAAAATCATGGCTGATCTGATGTTGAATGATCTCAATGGTTAATATGTTTATTGTTATATTTAATTAATACTTCCAAACATTATTCATTCAGAATAATTCAATATTTTTCTTGCATTGAATAAAAATTCCAATTTGGGATGGAGTCTTACATCGAAAGCATTTGCTTTGCCTACTGCTGCAAAGCCATTGAGATAGCCACACTTCTTCTTTTGAATAGATCTACTGGATCCTCTTTCAGTTCACAGTACGCTTATGAGCCTTCCTCTGGAATGAGATTCCCCAGGGTGGACTCCCACCAGGAGCTGCTGGCCAATCAGAGCCACCTAAAAGGCCAGGGCTATTGCTGGAATTGCAACTGTGGGAGCAAGGCACTGAGTCGTGAGGGAGAGGGAGGGCAAGGTTTCCAGGGCAGTGGGGCGAAGGATCATGGGGCGAGGGGTTCAGGGACATCAGAAGCAAGGGCAGGACTGTAGCTCCCAGGGGCCAGCTCCTGCCCTACGTGCACACCCTCAATCACGTACTGACTGCTTTTGTTCAAATATGTCCACCCTCAACTGACCAGCAGCCTGTGATGTTCTTGCTTGTTTGTTGGGCAGAACTGCCTGCACTTAGATTAATCCCACCAGGGAGGGTGGGCGCACTTAGAAGATGCTTAAATGGCTACTCAAGGGACTCACTGGTGGTACGGGTTGGAAGGTCACACCCCAAATTTAATTCTCATGGCCATGGAAAGTTGTGGAGATTGTGTAAAGTTCCTCCTTACTGAATTAAACCCCCTTCCATCTCGCCTCCTCTAGAATCGGAAGATTCTGCCAGCACTGTTTAATTCCAAACATTAGTTAGTCACACAGTCTCACTTCTGAGTTAGAAGGCTGTAATCTCAGGCTGCATTGCAGCACAAGAGCACACAATCTAGTCCAGCTTTTAAATATGGGAATAAGGAGCTGCTGCTATGTCATGTTTCGGGTCAGTCATGAAATTGAAGATTGCTTTCTCGAGGAAGTGTAAAAGACCCTTTGGCACTGTTCAAATAAGAGTAAAGATGTCATTTAAAGTTCTGATCAAAATTCATCCATCAGCCAACATCAGGAAAGCAGGCTAATTGGCCAATTATCACCCTGATTTGATGGGTGCCCCCATTGACTTCCCTGTGGACTACTCTGTTAAGACTTTCAGACATGTCCCACTGCTTCCTGTAGATGCTATGTGTTTGGCGTAAATGCTGCTGCCACATGGCACAGCTGCTGGACTGATGTGCCCTCGATGGAGGACATTGTCCCTGCCTACTTGTGTGACTGTACCAATTGCCATTGCAAAGTATTGCAAGGCAAGGCAAGGCCTGCCGCTGGTATGGCGGTAGGCACCAAGTGGATGCACACTGACAGAGTAAAGGAGCACTCCTGGTGAGAAGCTTGATTGGGTGCCTGTCCTTGTGCTGTAACTGTACCCAATGCAACCATATACTACTGGTTGCTGATGTGCCCTGCTCAACAATGCTCGGCTTGCAGGGCACACTGCCAAAGCCATTGGAAAGATGTGGTGATGGGACCCTGAAAGCCGAAGGCTAGTGTCGTGGTGGTTGTGGACAGTGCCTGACTCTGCAGTTCAGCCATGGGCAAGATGAAGGTTGTTCAGAGAAGGTGGTGAGTTGAAGCAGCCAAGTACACGTTCTGGTTTCCATGTCGGGTTTTCCTGAAGATGATTTTGGTAAGATCACAACTGAAATATTAATAAGGAGGCATGGGCCACCAACAAGGAGCTTTACCAGCATTGATCGCCATCAATTGGCAGCTCACCACTACTGGTTGAGAATCTTATCATGCTGCTTGTAAAAAGCATTAAAAGGTGAGGAGAATGAACTCAATGTCAAGGCACACTCACCACTTGTCTCCTGATTCTACCACACTTCTCACCACAGTCTCCATCTTTCAAACTCTTACAAGATGTCATCAATAGTCTTCATTCTCTCCTTACCAGTTCTCATTCCTAAATAAAAACTGAAAGAACTGTGGATGCTGTAAATCAGAAACAGAAACAGAAGTTGCTGGAAAAGATCAGCAGGTCTGGCAGCATCTGCAAAGAAACATTAGTATCAATGTTTCACGTTTGGTGACCTTTTCTCAGAACTGATGGTAGCTAGGAAAATGTTGGTTTGTATGCAGAAGATAGAGTGTGGTTAGGGGTTAAAGAGTAAACGATAGGTGGGGATAGAGCCCAAAGAGATAGAAGAACAGCCAGACAGACAAAGGAGTGGATAACAATCTGGCTAGGAGAGTGAATAGCTGTTAATGGAGACTGTTAGTGGCTAACAATAGGTAGTGTGTAATGGAAGAAGGTCTGGTGTGTGGGGTAGGGGGCTAGGACGTGGGACAGTTTAGGACCTAAAATTAATGAACTCGATTTTGAGTGTGGAGGGCCTCAGGGTCCCCAAGCAGAAAATGAGGTGTTGTTTTTCCAGTTCTGAAGAAGGGTCACCGGACCTGAAACGTTAACTCTGTTTTCTCCTCCACAGATGCTGCCAGACCTGCTGAGCTGGGTCTAGGCCCGAAACGTCAGCCTTCCTGCTCCTATGATGCTGCTTGGCCTGCTGTGTTCATCCAGCTCTGCACCTTGTTGTCTCAGATTTTCCAGCATCTGCAGTTCCTACTATCTCTGAGCTTTTCCAGTAACTTTGTTTTTGTTGTTGTTTTTCCAGCTTGTGCTGAGTTTTGCTGGAACACTGCAGCAAGCCTGAGACAGAAATGTTGGCCAGGGAACAGGATGGTGTGTTAAGGTGGCAGGCAACTGGAAGCTCAGGGTCCTTTTTTGCAGACAGAACATAGATGTTCTGTGAAGCAGTCACCCAGTCTACACTTTGTTTCCCCAACGTGGAGGAGAGCACATTGTAAGCATCAAATGCAGTATACTAGATTGTGGGAAGTGCAGGTAAATCAATTCCTTTCCTCAAACCTTGAAGATACCAGAGTCTGATAATATTTTCTATTTGCGTATGCAACTTTTAGTCTTTCTTACTTTAAATGTTTTTACCTGTATTTGAGCTGATAAATTTATCATTTGTTATTTATACAACCTTCAGCAATGGTTGTGCAATAAATTAGTCTTTTATCTTGCTGAAATAGATATAGCTGTCTCTCTGGTCAGTTTTAAATTTAAATACTCTGCAATTAAAAGGGAGGTGCATTCAAGCATACATTCTTTGTTCACAAGCCACTCTGAGCATAGTTCTTTTGTGCAGTTGCGACAGTTGCAAGATTTCTTCAAGTAAACTGAGTGTCCTCCAAGTGCCCTCTTAGATATTATAATTGGAAATGAGAGTGAGTCTGGCGTCAGTCTACATTTGACTTTCTATTGCCATTGCAAACCTGCTAAATTCAGACATCAGATACAACATGAAACAAATCCCACCTGATTTTTTTTTATTCATTCGTTGGATGCAGGCATCATTGGTTACACCAGCATTTGTTGCCCATCCCTAATTGCCTGGAGAAAGTGGCAGCTTATCAATATGCTTTATTCATGACTCCTGAAGGCACTGTTCTGGAAAGTTACACTTTCCATTATGTTATTTCCAATCTTCTCTGAAGGTGCTGGTAGCCTAATACATAAAAAGGCTACTATTATTAAACATATACAGTGCTTTAAAATTGAAATGAGGCTTCTTTTTTCCCCACATTCAGAAACAGAACAGATGTGAGAAGAAAGTTCAGACTCAATTGCAAGTAACAGGTAAAATTATCAATAACACCCATTGAAGCTTCATGCCATCACATCTACCGGATCTCATGCAGAGCCATTTATATTCTCTTGAATCAAAAATTTCAAAAGGCTCTGTGCTTTTCAAATGAATGGGTAGTGAACTAACTGGCTGAATCACATAGAGATGCAATATGGTAGCAAAATCAATGTTTCATAATTACCTCATCAAAGCAGAAAATCATTTTTGCCTTGATGCAATTCATGGCAGGTATTTGTGGTTTTGTTTTTAACTGATAATGAAGGCAGCAATCATCTACTTGTTTTCCTTCCCCAGCTATGTAATTAAATGTAACATGAGATATGAGCACACAGAGGTCCAAAAATCATAAAGTAGGAATTCTTTGTTACACTGGCTTCAAGTCATTACATCAGTCAGAGAAGTTAAGGACAAACAAGAAACTACCTACACCATGTATTTAGAATAATGCCTTTGGGTTGTATTAGGCTGAGGAATCCTTTGTCAATTTGCTGTCTCTTCCCATCAGCACTCCTTTGAACAAAGACACCTTTCATTTCCCAACAAGAGTCTGTCCAACTGATCCAGCTGTTCTCCCAATCTCTTACACACACCTCACTTGAAACTTGCTGTGCTGGCAACTACATACCTCATGTAGTGACCTTGTGCTGATCAGTTGTATGTTTAGCAGTTTGGATTGCACCAAAATGGCTAAAACATTCAAGTCCACATTAGTGGAAGCATTCCCTCCATGCATCAGTAACCCAGGCAAATGGTAATGGTTGGGGTGATATCGAGCATTTGTTCGAGGAGACCTTTTCATCCTCTTATCTGCACCAGTACCTTCCACATGAGCCAGGTTGTGTGCCCAATCACCCACATTGGTCAGTCAAAGATCTAGTCATCATTTCATGGGCAGCACTGGTTGATTCAGTTTCTGCCTCCTGCCAGGTCCTCCCTGCACCATTTTCCAAGGTGGGAGTCTTGTGTATCGGGTGTATCTCTGCATTCACAAGGCACAGGTCACTCAGGAATCTGCATCACGATCTGACTCTCCCTCACTGGAGCCATCGCATACCCATGCGTACAGGTTCCAACATGCCACAGAGTGAGTTGCTTGCCATCACATCATCCAGCAGACTCCTTAACTCGTACAACACCTCTTCGGGAACCGTTTGCTGACACTGGTCCCCCCCATCCCCCTCCCATTATTCAGAACACAGGTGTGTCCAATTGTTTGACAACTCTGTGATGTTCAGTGTCCGACATATCCTGTATCTTATTCCATCCCCTAATATACCCATTTCAGAGGAACACTTTGAGCCAATTGGAAGGTCAGCCCTGTCAGCCTTGTGATCTGTTTTATGTTTATCTTCTCAGTGGTTCTCCGAGGTCTTATTGGACATCAGCTCGAATGTGTGGTTTAGCCTCGTGCAATGCTCAGTTATCCATTCACTGACCTGGCTATTTCCATCTGAAGGTGCGCTGAGCCTAAGGAAATGGTCTGTAAGATTTTGGAGTAGATTCGTAGCTTGGGTTGTGGGTGTTGAGGTTGGTTGGCTCGCCGAACTGGTTTGTTGTTTCGCAGATGTTTCATTACCATACTTGGTAACGTCCTCAGTGCAGCCTCCAATGAAGCGTTGGTGTGTTTTCCCGCCTGGTTTTTAAACTCTGGAGTCCGTTGAGCTGGATTGCCTCACTTCTGGTTTTCCTTCGTAGTGGAGTGTATATGGGGTCGAGTTCTATGTGTTTATTAATAGCATGCTTCGTGGAGTGCCAGGCTTCTAGGAATTCCTGTGCCTGTCTCTGCTTAGCTTGTCCCAGGATTTTGGTGTTGTCCCAGTCAAATTGGTGGTTCTCGAAGGAAATGGTCCACACAACAGACAAAGTCTCCTCCGAGAAGACCCAGTTTGGAGAATAGTCCGGAGATGAGAGAGGGGACAGTTACAACCATAAACCAGTTCCAGAAAGTATTCAGGCCACTTTTGTATCCTCTCAGGAGACAGGATATACAGATGGTCATACAGAGTATGGGTAATTTGTTTGCGTTCTCCATGGCCCTCTGGATGAGAAGGGGTGGTGTGGCTCTTGGTACTGCTATGGACCTTGCAAAACTCCTGTAGCAGCTTGGTTTCCAAGTTCCAATTCTGATCAATACAGATCCAACATAGAACCAGAGAATATTCATCCCTTCAAACCTAGTCCGCCATTCAATATGATCATGTCCAATCATTAAACTCAGTACCCTGATCTCACTTGCTACCCATACATTTTGGTCCCTTTAGTCCGAAAAACTATATTTACATCTTTATTGAAAGTCATCAAAGTCTTGGCCTCAACAGTTTCCTGTGTCAGACAATTTCACAGGTTCATCACTCTCTGGGTGAAGAAATTCCTCCTCATTTCTGTCCTAAACGTCTTCCACATTTTCCTTAAAATATCACCCCTTGTTCTGGAAGACTGAAATAAGCCAATCAACAACACACTGACATTATCCCTTCCCATCAGGTCTTTCTCCACCAAAGACACAGGGGAACACGGTGGCTCAGCGGTTAGCACTGCTGCCTCACAGCACCAGGGACCCAGGTTTGATTCCACCCTCAGGTGACTGTCTGTGTGGAGTTTACACATTCTCCCCATGTCTGAGTGGGTTTCCTCCAGGTGCTCCAGTTTCCTCCCACAGTCCAAAGATGTGCAGGGCAGGTGGATTGGCCATGCTAAATTGTCTGTAGTGTTCAGGGATGTGTAGATTAGGTGGGTTATAGGGGGATGGGTCTGGGTGGGATGATCTGAGGGTCAGTGTGGACTCATTGGGCTGCAGGGCCTGTTCCCACACTGTAGGGATTCTGTGATCTATGATCTAAAATCTTTTCCACTGACAGTGCATTGAACCACATGAGCAGTACTCACTGACTATCATCACCTGCCTGTGGAAGTCCCCGAGAAATGCTCAGCAACCCCTATCACCATCACCAACTGCTGCTAGAGATCCCAATATGCTGTTCTGCCTGTTCCACCTTGCAAGGGTTCTGAGGCATGGAGGTTTAGAGCCACAGGTCACATGAGAAATCATGGTGACGCTGAACGAAGCATGTTCAGAAATTGGAAATCATCTTGATCTTTTTGTTCCTGGAATGTTTATCAAGCCCAGAGAAATAAATTCAAAAAAGGTTGACAGGTTTAATCTTGAATTATGCACTGACTGTATTAATTATTTGTTTTCACCATGTTTTTAATGCCTTGTCTCTGAACCACAATACATATGAAAGATAAGGGCAGCATAGTTTATTTTTATCTATTATTGCATCTGTGACCTACTTAAATCCTCTGAGTGATTTGGGTCAGTTCATTACAGACCCTCTGACAGTAATTTTGTCCCTTTAATTATGTGTGTGCTCGCTGTTATACAAATTATTCCACATTCCCTGGAGTCACTGTCATCTGAATCTCATTCTAAAGTGGAGGCAGTCTGTAGCCCGTTGGCTATCCTTTGGTAGAAACTGACAGTTCGTACTTTGTTATGCATAGCTGAAGATTCTAGGATGGCTTACATTTGCCCACAGGACTTTATGGCCCGTCTGCAGAGAACATGTCTTAATTGCTTGGCAATCTCCCAATTCCTAACAATCACAAATCTAATCTTATTCAATAAGCAAGGAAAATTTAATTTCTATTTTAGCAGAAATCTAAGAGTGAAAGAAAGACACTGGCAAAAATTAACATTTCAGAACACTTCTTGGATGCTTTCACACATACTAATTTGTCAATTTTTAACTCGAAACCACAAATCTTCTTTTGAATCTAACACTCCATAATGACAGAATTAATGTAAAAAAATCATAATTCAGAATAGAAGTGCTCAGTCAGATTTGAGATCTTTATGGTATTTCAATGGATGTCTCCACCCTTCAATTAACTAGCAGGAATCAGACAAAGACTGTTTTCACTGATCTGCCAAAGGCCATCTAAGCTAACCTGCGCTGACCTCAGTGAAAGGGAAGTGACTTACATTGCAAAATTTAAATTGTATTGAGGGAGGGGGAAGAGGGGGTGGCGGGTTGCTGTTGCACCTTTCATCACCAATTACAAAATTTTGTCCAATTCAAATTTCGAATTCACTCTTTTGCAAATAATAACAAATTATAGAAGGCTCTGTGCAAGGACACTGAGACCGTGTCTCATGCCAGTAAAGTGAATGTTATCAGAACTTCATTCAATGTAAAATTGGTAGGATTAAACCCATCCTGTTCAGCTCTTGCCAGAACTTCCATTCGTCTGAACACAATTTTATTTTCCTTGCACAATACTCACTCAGGATGCACAAAATGGTACAAAATCTGTATGTCCTGTTCGGCTGAGGTTTAAGCCCCCCCCTTTCTACCCATCACACAGATCATTAGCTAACACCTCTAAAATGGTGTCCAACCACCCTATCCTCAACCCCAATTGCCACTGAAAACCTCAGCCACACTTTTACTATGTGATAATCACTCTACTGCACTCACTGCTGATCTCCTAAGTTTACCAATACATTTTTACTTTGCCAAACTGTGCTGCACTGTATCCCAACTCCCATATGCCCAAGTTTATTGAATTGAAATCTCTTGTTCACTTTTACATTTACTTTCATCACCACACTTTAAAATTACCACAATGGCATTTTGCAATTCTACATTCCAGCCACTGAATTGGAGGAAAGTGTGCTGAGAACAAAATAAGTTGGTGGAAAGTTTGTTCAGAACAAGCTGCCTCGCTATTCTCTTCCATGAGAGATAAGAATCTGTGTGTGTGTGTGTGTGTGTGTGTTGCTGCATGTGTTTTTTTGGGAATATTTTGAGCTTGATGCTATTTTTAATGGAATACATTAAATGATTATTACATCTTCATTGAATAAAATTACAACATTTAAAAGGTATCTGTATGGGTGTATGAATAGCAAGGGTTTAGAGCGATATGGGCTAAATGTCGGCAAATGGGATTAGGTCAGATTGGGATGTTTGGTTATCATTGATGAGTTGGACCAAATGATCTGTTTCATCCTTTATGACTCTCTGACTCCATAAGTTTTGTTTTAATAATAAACCAAGCGTATCTCACTAAATGTCTTTATTCTCACCACAACACACCCCATAATGTGCAGTTTTCTTTCTTACCGAACCTGCTGAACAAGCTGGGCATTGAGAATTCTCAACATGGAAGGCAGGGTGGGTACGTGGTGGTTTCAGCTCACTACTAGTGGGAAAGAATCTCCATGTTGGACACCAGACACCAAAATCTCAGCACCCTCCATGGTTACCGGCTATACCACAATCCATATCCACAGAAATTAGTATCCCACATGTGCCAACCTCAAAGAACCCTCTCCAATCCACTTGCAGAACACTTCTGCACTTCAATGCTGTACCTGTTGCAGCAATTATCATTGTGACACTGCAGCAAGGACATTGCACGCCCGGGGACAAGCACCCAGCTCATGGACTGGACCAGGTTGCATCTCCGGACTCTTCACTTATGTCAGCATAAGTGCCACCATCTTCTCTCTGATACCTCACACTCACTCTATCTCTGCCGCTGTACCCACATCCCACCAAGTCTCATGCTCTACTACACTCACTGTTGCCTGCAACCTTTTTGCTTCACTCACTGTCACCCATCTCTGACACTACTAATGCTGCAAGCTATCTACTTACTTGCTTGAAACATACCTCCACATCTCCAAAAATAACAGCGAAGCCATCCACTTTCACCCCTCATAATACTTGACTTTCCTCATTTCAGGAGGAAAAGATCCCACAATAGGGCAGAAAAGGTCGAGAGAGTGGTAGGCTACCTGTCATTTGGATCCTCGACCCGTTTTGTGGAGGGCAGCCTGATTCTGACTGTCCCAAGCAGCTAACTGAACATGTCCAAGCCACTGGACTTGTTTTGCAGGCTCTCTTCGATTGACTGTGCCAGGATCCTTGACCAAAGGTGACCTCCCATAACTAGATCGAAGCCTACTGACAATCATGACCAGCTTCCTGATTTGTGTCTGCACGAAACAGCATGGAATACAGCAGTAATATGAATGTGGTATCTCTGCCTGAAGAAGCACTTATGCTGGCAGTGTGAAGAAAGACACTAACCTTCGACTTACATTGCTGGGCATTCCTCCAAAAGGCTGTGACTGCTTTAACCTAGGTGGTAATCTTTGAATAGGTTGGCCTCGTGTCTTGGCCCTGCTGGTTCTTGGGAAGAAGTCTCACCTATATCCAACCTGTCCAGCAAGACCTCTGTTCACAAAGCAGGCAACAAATACACCTTATATAACAAGGTGTAGAGCTGGATGAACACAGCAGGCCAAGCAGCATCAGAGAAGCAGGAAAGCTGACGTTTCGGGTCTAGACCCTGCAACAAATACACCTTGTCTGCCACATTCAGGGCAAATGTCAGAATCTATGCAGGCCAACTCTGGATGGACAGTTCTTGTCTTGGTTCTGATCAGACTTTTAAAAATGGCTCTGGCAGCAAGGATGCCTGTCAATTCTGGGACCTACTGGCCGTGGTGAGTTGTTCTGGGATTATCACATCGTAAAATGGGGCTGGATCAAATAAATGGGACATCATATGTGTGTGCAAGGGTAATTCATGAGGTGAGTTTGGCAAGATATATAAGAAAGTGTGCTAGGCCTTCTGGCAAAAAAAAAACTCCAAAAAACTTGATGCACTTGATGGTTAGTGAGAAAAAGATTCAACTCCAATAACTCAGTTTATTAAGAAACATGATTTTGAGACATTGTTGCTTAAATCACAATCAAGGTAAGCTATTTATTTGGTCATCTTGGTAACTGCAAAACTATGTTCTCACCCATGAAGTAATGGGACTGGCGGCTGCACTTCTTCAGTCTCCATTGTAACCTGAACATGGTACATTGTCTTTCCCTCTGGTTGACTATTGACAGTCTTCAGCAGTTTCAGTCCTTCTGTTTGAAATGCACTGCTCACGCCACTCCATCTTATGACCATTTTCCCACACTGAAAGCTTCCACTTAAACCTCTACCTTTGACCATTCCACCATCCTCCCACTATCCTATACTGCTTCTGCTGCAAAGCATCTATTTCTGATCAATGAAGTGCTTTAGAAACTCACATGAAAAGCACAATAAAAGCACAGCTCATTGATGCTGATGTCTATCTAACACAAACAAACACATTCCTGACCCTAAAGCAAATGCAAATAATAAAGCTTAAGACAGTGTTAAATAGTTGATATGTTCTATTAAACCAAAATTTCAGCTCCAAATGTTTCTGGCAAATACTATTATGATGTGCAAATTATGTGTAAATATTGGAATGAGGCTACCTTATCTCAGAATTCTGAAACAGAACGGATTTGGAAGGAAAGTTCAATATCCATTAAAAATTACCATTAAAATTAAATGCAAATGATATTTGAGTTGCACAACATTATCTCTACCAGACCTCAGGGAAGTCAGTTACACTTACTGTTCAAAAAAAAATTTAAAAGCTTTTTTAGCTCACCAATATAATTTCAGGGGAAAATATCTTAGCTAAATCAAATATAACTGCAAAAAAGATTCAGTTCAGCATTTCCTATAATTCACTCATCAATTTTTTTACAACTGAGATGAAGTATTCTTTAATCAATTGAGGTTTACTTAATAGAAATAAAAATGAAAGCTTTTATCGAAAACAAAAGATTGTTGTTCCTGTTTTTGCCAAGGTGTTTCATTGTGAGCTAATGTGAATGTGTGTCTGGCACTGCAAATAACATGGAGATAATCTCACAAACTAAAGGCAGGGTTAAAAAAAAACATCAGGTTAAAGCTATACTGGGTCTATCATGACAAATGTGCATTGTCAATAATATAGAGTAAAGGGAATTATACCATTCAGTTTGTCAGTCTCCAGATAAAATGTCTTCTTTTATGAGCCTCTGTATATTGGTATGCTAAGTAAAGCCTGTTACGTTCACTCTCTGAAGACTGAAGGTCTCGCTTACTAATATTAAGTAATTTAAAAATGTAACTAAAACACAAATGATTTTTAGAAGTTTGCATCATTGTTAGTAATGCACCTTCAATGGAAGCTAAAAAAAAAGGCCCTGCTCAGCAGCCACAGATTTAGAGGATGATGCACGCAAACTACAATCTAAAGTGTAAAAATGTTGGTTGGAGAATATATTGAATATTTCAATAAACCTAGACTGAAGTTGATCTTAATTTTGTGTGACATCGAGCCACCAGCTCACTTTACAACTCCCAAACTTCTTGCCTGTAATCTCCTCAGCCAGTCCTACTAGGAATGAACACAGCAGGCCAAGCAGCATCATAGGAGCAGA
>NC_063344.1:58448223-58472890 GCF_021869965.1 Rhincodon typus
CTGCACCTCCCAGTCGCGAACCATTTCAACTCCCCCTCCCATTCCTCAGACGACATGTCCATCCTGGGCCTCCTGCAGTGCCACAACGATGCCACCCGAAGGTTGCAGGAACAGCAACTCATATTCCGCTTGGGAACCCTGCAGCCCAATGGTATCAATGTGGATTTCACAAGTTTCAAAATCTCCCCTCCCCCTACCGCATCCCAAAACCAGTCCAGCTCGTCCCTGCCTCCCTAACCTGTTCTTCCTCCCACCTATCCCCTCCTCCCACCTCAAGCCGCACCTCCATCTCCTACCGACCAACCTCATCCCGCCCCCTTGACCTGTCCGTCCTCCCTGGACTGACCTATCCCCTTCCTAACTCCCTACCTACACTCACCTTTACTGGCTCCATCCCCGCCTCTTCGACCTGTTTGTTTCCTCTCCACCTATCCTCTCCTCTATCCCTCTTCTATCCGCCTCCCACTCTCTCCCTATTTATTTCAAAACCCCCTTCCCCTCCCTCTTTTCTGATGAAGGGTCTAGGCCCGAAACGTCAGCCTCTCTGCTCCTATGATGCTGCTTGGCCTGCTGTGTTCATCCAGCCCTGCACCTTGTTGTCTCGGATTCTCCAGCATCTGCAGTTCCTACTATCCCTACTAGGAATGAGTTGCATACATTGCTGGGCTCCAAGTAGTACACTTTGAATAAGAGGTGAGTGGGAGACGGTAAAAAGCAAGGATTGAGAGACTAACCTGCTGCGAGACCAACAGAGTGGTATCATGAACCACAACATGATGTGATTACAGGAAAAGCAGCTCAGAAGTGAATAGATTGACATCCGTTCTTCACTGTTTGATTATCCTCACTCTGTATTGACTAATATCATTTTCCAACATCATCCTAAAACTTGTGACACAATGATAACTGCTCCCTAAATTATTACCCACTGTCACTTGATTTACTTGGCCCACCTTGTTCTCAAGAACCAGGTTAAGCAGTGCCTCCTTTCTTGCTGGACTGGACACATGCTGCTGAAGGAAAGTCTCCTGAACACAATCTAGGAACCTTGCCCCTTGCTGCCACTTTACCACTTTCCCTGTCAATAGCACAAAATTTAAGTCCCCCATTATATCGACTCTGTGATATTTACATTCCTCTGTAATTTCCTTGTCCCTCTACATCCTTCCCACTGGCTGGTGGTCTATAAATTACACTGAGCAATATAATTGTCCCCTTCTTATTCCTTAGCTCTAATCAAATTGATTGTATTCTTTCTCCATTACTGCAATTTAATTTTGAACTGAAAACAACATTCTTCCTCCATTTTCACTTTTTTATGTTTCCTGAGCATCATGTAGCCAGGAATATTTAACACCCAGACCTGTTCTTCCTTACACTGAGTCTTGGTTATTGTCATAACAGCATAATCTCACATGACAATCCGTAACTCCCTAATCTTGTTAACCATACTCTTGCTTTCGCAAACATGCAATGTAACTCTGATTTAGATTCCATTACTTTATCCCTTACTTGGACTCGACCTATTAACATTCTATTCTCTGTTTTGTACTGTTTGCCTCTCCCAGCATTTCCTGCACCCTGGTATTACCTTGTAATACTCTGTCCTCATTCGTTACAGAGTTAGTTTAAATCCTTCGCAACTGCATTAGCAAAACAACTGCAGGTAACTCAGTCCTAACTCGGTGCAATTGCAGGCTTGCACAGGTTTCACTGCCCCCAGTGGCAGTCCCAGAGTGCCAGGAATCTAAAACCATTCACTCTGCTCTATTTATCAAGCCACACACTGAATTGGTTCATCCTTCTATTTCGATAATCACTTGCACATGGCACTAGGAGTAATCTGGAGATGAGTGCTTTTGAGGACCTTGCTACATCCCTGTTCCTATCCAGGTCATTGGTACCAGTGGGGCTGTTCACCCCACTTCGCACCCTGTCCTGCAACCATTCTGACATTGTTGATCCTGAAACCAGGGAGGCAACACACCATCTTGGACTCACACTGATGACTGCAGAAACGTCTGCCTGTTTACTGAACTAAGAATCCCTATTAGTACTGCCTTTCCACTCTTTTTCCTCCCTTCCTGTACAGTTAGATCTTGTGTGATCACAAGGTCCTGACTTCTGTTGCATTCATCCAAGGAGCCATCACCTTCATCAATACCCAGAATGAAGAACCGGTTGCTAAGCAATACCGTGGGGAATCCTGCACTAACTCTTTTCTTGTGAACTGTCTGGTGGTCACCCAACCCCCTGTCTGCTCACTTGTCCCTAACTTGAGGCGTGGCCATCTCTCTGAATGTACTCTTCACAGAATTCTCTGCCTCACAAATGCATCTCCAGCCACTGTTTGAGTTCTGAAATCCAGAGTCACATGGTAGGCAGAATCCAAGAGGGATAAATGCATCAAAGTAGCACAATCCACAGGTACAGCAGTATTCGCAAACAGCAATTTGCACTTTTGTTGCAATTTTTTTCTGATGGTGCAGAGTGCGATTGTAAAAAAGAAAAGAATAAACAAGGCGAGTTGAGTTTGATCTGACCCGCCTGCACGATCCGCAATAGAAAGAATGATTTTTTAAAATCTTGATGGGGATATTTGTACCTGGTGAGGCAATACTTATGTTATCTGCCATACCACTGCCATGTATGGGTGGTACTGAGCAATTTGGTTACAAAATTCAGCATGTTATGTATGGTCCCTATAAGATGGAGACTGAGACTGTCATATTGAAGGACCTTATAGTATATCAGTGATAATCATCATGAGCATTTGTCGTAAAGGTATTTTGCATAGTAGCTGTGACATATAGAACAGAGTTGATTTAGAGGACAACATTAGTGACAGTGTTCTGGTGCAACAGATTGTTTACATTTATTTCCCATTATTCTTTCATGGGATGTGAATGTTACTGACAAGACCAGTGTTTGTTTCTCAACCTCAACTGCCCTTGACCTGATTGGTTTGTTCAGTCATTTCAGAGAGCAGTTAAGAATCAGCCACAAAACTATAGATCTGGAGTCACATGTATAATAGACCGGGGAAGGATGGCAGATCTCCTTCCCTGAGGAGTGTTATTAAATCAGATGCATTTTTACAACAATGGATGAAAGTTGTTCCAACCACTATCACTGAGACAAGCCTTACATTCCAAATGTGTATTGATTGAATTTAAATTCCACCAACTGCTGTAATTGGATTTGAGTCAATATTCCCTCCAGCTAGAGTCTAGGTTTCTGGATACCTTATTAGTCCTGTGATATTACCACAACGTCACAATCTAATCTATGTAGACAGGAGGATTTCTAAAATAGGGGCAACTGATTTTATACGTTTGAGCAAGAGGGGCCCAAGAAGAAATTGACAAACCCTATATTGTGAATATCTGTTACAGGCTTCTTGGCTGTCGAAAAGTTACTGAAGAAAGATTCTTTCGTTCAGTTTATGCTTCTGACGTTGGTAACAAGGTAAACACTGCCATCTCCAATATCAATACAAACTAACCATTACAGCCACATCAGTGAAAACCCCAAATTCTCAGAAAGCATGATGCAGATGAAATACCTTTGAGAGGCTTTCCATTAATGTTGATGCCAGTTTCAAATGGTGTCTGACCTATACTGCTCAGTATTGGAGAACAATAGACTAACTAATATACTATGCGTTGTGGGATCATATTTCAATAATGACTGAGATCAGTGGGCGGTGAAATTAGTCTCTTTATTGAGCATCCACAGTGGCACAGTTTGAGGTGGTGATGGAATCCCAAGTACAGTTTTACAGTAGCCTCTTTATACACAGTTCTTACATACACTAAACTTTTAGCTCTGTAGTGTTACATAGTTGTATCCAATGGACACAAAAGTTTGCATGACATCAGTCCTGGGGAAGCAGGAGATGGTTTAAGCACTTGTTAAATGCTGGCTGTCACTCCTGATGGGATTAAGAGGTGTTAGTCCTTTTGTCTATAAAGTTAGTAATGTTAGTAAAAATACTAGACCTATATGGTCTAAATAAGTAAAAAATTATACGTGTACTAAATAAAATTATAGAGGATATCAAACTGATGTCCCGCAGTTGGGTCATGAGATTTCATTTACTAGTGCCAGCTTTGATAGTTCTTGCACATTCATTCATGCAGTTTCACAGTTTTGATAGTAGGTTTCTTAACGGGGATAGCAGCCCGATTTAATATATATCTAAAAAATACATACTAGTGGAGGAAACTGTTTGATGTTCTGCAACTTATTCAGGTCCCGAGAGACAGTTGCTAAGAGTTAATTAGTATTATAACCCTTCCATAGTTTTGAGTGTGCTATGGAGATACGATGGCAGGATAACATTGCTCTGAGTAGGTTACAGTATTAACACTTATTCAGGGGTAGCCTTTGATACAGAAACAGGTCTAAACACTGCTTGCAGCATGGTGTCGATAAGAACTGAAAGGTGTAAAGAAGCAGTAATGGGTGAGAAGGGATGTTTAATTTAGTTTATAAAATGTACTCCAAAAACATGGTTTTATGAATGAATGAACGGAAACACAATATAGTAAACATAGAATGCTTGTGAGAGAGTGAGTTGGTAAAGAGAATCATAATACAATATCTCACAATGTCTTGCTGAGTTAAAACGACTAAGCTAGGGCATACATGACAAATATTTATAACAGAAAAGGTCTTGGTTCTGCTGACATGTGCGCAAGGAAGAGAAAAAAGAAACAAATATTTAATTGGAAACATGTTCATGTCATCTCATAAGAATCAAGCATGTGTAGTTTCTAACAAGTACCTGTCCAGTCAAATGATACTGGTGTCAATAAATGTGGAGCTGGAAAAGCACAGCAGGTCAGACAGCATCCGAGGAGCAGGAAAGTCAAAGTTTCGGGTTGGAAACTTCTGTCTCCAAATGATGCTGGTGATGAAGTTGAATGTATTGTTTGGTCATTTAATGTACTTCGTGAAAATAAGGCCACAGAGACACTATCCTAGCTTGGCCTAAATCTGAAGGCTTCTGAAACACTGAAGAAACTTATAAAGTGCTTGTAAAGTAACCTTCAAAAACAGAGTAAGTGTTAATGATTTAGAAAGGCTAAGTGTCTAATCAAATGGAAGGAAATTTGTAAAACAAATTATAACTAATTAAAGATTGAAGGGTTTCATTATCATTTCATGTGAAAATGATGAATTGATATATGTGAAATTGTCATGGAGTATTTTATGACTGAGGCAATAAATTTTTATTTCTTCCATTCTTTAGAAATGAGTATTGCTACCAGGGCAAGAATTTATTATCCATTCTTATCTGCCCTTGAGAAGTTGGTGATGAGCCACTTTCTTGTGTTCTAGGCAGTCAATGTGGTCCCACAGTGCTTAGGTAAGGAGTTCCATGACTTTGGCCCAACAACAATGAAGGAACAATGCTATGTGTCAAACCAGAATGGTGAGTAACAAGGAGATATGGTCATTCCCATGTGACTGCTCTTCTTGTCCTTCTTGGTCTACCTTTGAAGAAACCTTACCAAGTTTAAGCTATGGTATCTGAAAGCATGCCTCAAGCAATATTGGTCCATTGTAATTTTGTCTGATAATGTCTTTTCAGATGATCTACTGTTAAGAAATTAAGCAAATATAAGGTCCATCTACTGCTCACTTGTTCTTTTAGATTCTGGAGGCAATTTAATCATTTAACTTACACACCCTGGTGAAGCTTCCTGTAAGAGTAATAAAACTCAACGCAACAATCGGTCACGGATGGACATGAGAAGATTCAACTCAGAAGATTCTACTGTGCAGTACTTAAAGGAGTATTTTTTATTTCACGAGACTGTTATAACTGAAGGGCTTCTGAGAGCTTCAATGAATTGCATGCTATAATTTGCAGTCATGTTATACTCAAATAGCAGCTTAATTCTCTGCATTTTGTGGCTCTACCAGATTTAGGTTGTAGCCTTGTTGAATATTTTCTGTCTAATCAATGTGACTACAGTATGAGATTACTTTTAATGTAATAACAGTACTACAATGGGAATAAATCCTCTAAGTCCACGTATTGTTCAGGAACAGGATGTAGATTTTCGATCAGTAATAGTATCGTCAATTTTAGGAACACTGTTGCTGAATGAGAAAGTGGATGCCACAAGATCTCCACAACACGGTCATTACATCAATTTAATAATAATGCTCACAATGAAGAAAGATTACGACTTACTTTTTATATGTCGACAGTACATAGAGATTGGAAATGTTTTCCTTCAATAATTATTTTGAATGGCATGCAATGTAAACAAGCAAGGAAGTCAATATTTATTCACAACACTCCTGTTACTGCATATGAGGAATGAGGGACTCTCTCAGAATGCCTGATTCCCTGATAGATACACGTGAACACCATCTTCTGTAGCAGGACTGCGAAAGATTAAAGTTTATCCCATGGTTAATTGGCTCCCTCAATATTTTGATCAAATGAATGAAAAGAGAAAATAAACAGAAGGAGTATTGGAATCTAAAGGAGCTATTTCAAGTAATGTCGCATTGTGTCTATTATCCGAAGATAATTTATTATGCCTTTTTGAAATAGCGCACAAGGTTCAGCATTATTTGAAGCTCCTCCAGAAATGGTTCTCATCCCTTTTCTTTTTCTGTACCTTCTAAGCAGCTACTCCTACAGCCATACAGATTCACAGCTCCAAATAATCTATGCTGTATCAATCATTAAACATGCTGCAAGTGAAAGAATACTGGTTCTCTTTGTTTAACACTCAAAGCTCCAGTTTTTCAACAAGAAATCCACTGAAGATATAAATAACTGGGCATATTTACAGTGAAAGGGCCATCTATTGTACTAAGTGGGGTATATAGTTGTTCACAAACATTATTATTCAACCATTCCTGTCAAATTCAATACTGCCTGTAAACCGAGAAAAAAATGGAAATTGAACTGCAACCTACTTCATATAACATCAAAACAAATCATAATGGTGGTTGTCACTCAAGTTCAATTCCATAGCACTTCCTTGAAATATATACCGCCATGTTACACATGCTTCAAAAAAAAAGCCATCTCTCATTATGAAATAGAGTTCCCACCCCAGTCCTGTGGTTTATACTAGTTTAAGATGATGGAATATGGACACAATCAATTAAAGGAAGTGACCGTGTTAGTAACAGCTTTAAAATATTTTAGGGAACTGTCAGAAATAATTACTGCAAGGGCACTCAGTTAATGCAACTGGAAATTCACTTACAATCAATGTACATGAGCCTAGGATTCTCAGTCCAAGTGCTTAAAGTTAAATTATTCAGCTTTAGCCATTGTGCAGCAGTGTATCTGATCACAAGGTAACATGGAGGCTTACGATGACTGCTGGTTCGGGGTGTTAGCAGTGTAGTTAAAGAAATTACCATGAATAATGGAGATTATCCTGAACACAATCCAGGGCTATACATACAGTGTTAGGCAGCTTTGAGTGCACATCTGGTGTCTGCTTCTCTTTTCATTTCTTTTCTTTAAGATTTGCTGAATAAATCATATTTTATTTTGCATTCAAGCCTTTCACAGAAAACGTGTAACTCAAAGGTTTAATTGAATTTTAATTATGTGGAACACAAAGTCATGGTTTTCTTGTTGTAAATGCAGCCTGCTAACGTAAAAAATGCTGATCAGTGGTTAGTCAGAACCCAGTTTTCAGACTGGTGGAGACAATGCATTTTTTATTTCTGTATTCAGGGCCACTTCCATTACAGATGCAGGAATCAAACTTCCCCTTTGGGCATCCTGCCTCTTGATTCTGAAGGGCAGAATCAGAGAAGTGTGTGAAGAGATCAGTGGCAGATTTGCTTACAAGTGAGGCAAATTACACAAACCCAATTTACCCAGCCAGCTACGCTTATAGGCAGGGCACAATTACTTACAGATGTCTGAAGTGGTCCACCATTGCTGGCTGCTCTCTATAAGGAAGGCACTCAAAGTGATGCTGTCTCCTCCAGGCTACTTTTAAACAAGATTAGTAACAGACTCAATCCACAATTGCAGTGTGACGGTGACCATAGCTGTGAACGTTTATGCTACTGGACCATTCCAGTCTGCCACTGGGGAGACATAATCAGATTAGTGAATTAGCAGTGTATCAATGCATATGCCGAGTGACAGGAAAACCTCTCAACACTTACCCCAGGAAAAACAGCCAGCAAGACAAAAGGGTCATTTAAGCTAATCAAAGACCAGAAAGCAGGACATCTCAAAAATGTGTCAGCATGGTTCTCTCAGAACTAAACGCATGGCCGCCTTAAATGTTGTAGTAGGATTTGTGAATTTATTTGTGAATCAACAGTAAGGTCGAGAATGAATTTTCAAAGCATTTTCAGCTTTTTTTAAATGTTTAAATTATTATTTTATGCTTGCTTTTTTACTTCAAAGTTAAGACCTTGCACAGAGAGGAAGCAGCAGATCAAAAGGTCAAAAGGTGTGTGGACATTGCGTGGCAAAGTATTGAAGAGGTCCCCAAAATGTCTGCAATGCACAATTAACACATATCAATTGCTTCCAATGTGGGAAACACACAAGCTTTGTGCTACCTGCTTATTTAAATGAGTGCAGCAAAAAGCCAGGCTCCCCCTCTTCTTCTTGCCCTCCTTTGTTAATTTCATTCATTCTCCCCAAAATGCTGCAGTTCATTGAGAATGTGAACATCTGCACCAATATCTGACAGCAAACATTTTGTAAAGAAGCTCTGAAGTCAGGACCAAGTCTTGCTGCATTTGCCACACCAGTCACTGTAGACTTCAGCAACATTAAACCGCTCTGCAGACTGGCAAACTCTTTTAAAATTACCGTAAGACCCTCTAGAAATCAATGAATAACTAACCAGAAAGTAGATTGTGAAAGTTTTAAATTGGGCTTGTCAGGGATCTTTCAGGCTGCTGAATGCATGTTCAAAAGTGCTATGTTAAGAAAGAACAATAAGCTTCAAAGTGGCAGCACTGATGTCAAAACAGCATTGAGACAAAGATTTATGTCACAATGTATGATCCTTATTTGCACTCTAAGACCTCACTCCAGATGGTTTCTGGCGTAGCCCACACCTGAAGGTGTACATGATGTAAATGCCATTTTGGAACTAAAGTATTACCTGCAGCTCCGAAAAAATGTATATACTGTACCTCTGAAACGTATGGCCCATCTGTTTTATGTTTAAACAAACAAGATATAATTGATAGCAAATATGTTTACTTAGTCAATACCACTGTCAAATTGTGTGTTTTTTATGACACTATAATGTCTGTTTGTCCAAATGGTTTAAGAATATAAGCACATAAAAGTGCAAGCGTTATGGCTCCTTGAGCCCTCTCTGGAAATTATTAAGCTCAGAGCTGATCTCCTACCTCAATTCCCCTTTTCTACCTAAGTCCATATTTCTTGATTCTCTTTGTGCCCAAATTTCTATCGATTTTAGTCTTGACTACACTCAATTACTGAGCATTCACAATCCCCTGAGTAGAGAATGCCAAAGATTCACAACTCTCTCCATGAACAAATGTCTCTTCAGCTCAGACTAAATGGCTAATCCCTTATCTTGAAACTGTGAAACTACAGTTAGACTCTTGAGCCAGCGGAATCAGCCTCTCAGCATATACTCTGTTAAGACCCCAGAAGAATTTTACACATTTCAAAGAGATCCCTTCTCATCATTCGCATCCCCAGAGAATAGAGGCAAATTACTCAATCTCTCCTTAAGAGGCATCCTCATTCCAAGAATCAATCTAGAAAGTCTGTGAGAGGTCTATCATTTACAAGGAAACCAGAATTGTACACAGTAAAAGCAATTAAAATAAGTTTTTAGCATTACGTTTACAAGTTCAAAACTTCTATTTTAAATTTTTTTAAGTATTACTTTGGAGAAAGGCAGGTAATTTTCAAAACCAATGTTTCCTTTTATTTGTATTTAGATTTTGAATTCTACTGTGCTATTGAGATTTACTTTGAATGTCTCCCAGCTCTTTTACAACATCAAATCTTTAGAACTGTATCCACACTGTTGTTGAGTCCCGATACCTCCTCCCTTCCAGTGCTACCAAATTTTAAAGGTCCTCTTCCCACAGCTATTGAACTCTTAAAATCTGCTTACTCTTTGGTGGTACCAAAATCCTTAACCTCCCTCCCGGATAACACTGTCGATGTTCATTTAAAATAGCCTCATCTTTTTTGGGCTTGCTGCTTGCTGGCTTAAAAAAGGTTCTGCTGCATGTGCTTTGAGAATTCAATGTCTTCAGCACCCAATTAATAATCAGATAGTTGAAATCCCCTATGGTCACTGTCTTATTGTTCCTGGACCTCTCAGTAATTTACCTACATATTTGTTCTTTTATCCCCTTCTCACTGTTTGACTCCCAGAAGTGTGATTACCCCTTTATTCCTCAGTTCAATCCATATGGCCTCCTTTGATTATCATCAACCCTGCCGCCCCCTCACAGCTGTGAATGTCTAACCAATGTCCTGACAATGTCCCTGCTTTCTTACACCTTTTTCATCCAACCCGAAAACCCTGTAATCAGGCATGAGAAGCTGCATTCCTGCTCTTCCTTAAGCCATTAATCAGCAATATCTACGATATCACTTTTCCAAATGTCTGTTTGTGCCCTGAGTTCATCTACCTTATTTACTGCACTCTTTGCATTGAAAGATACACTATTCACGTCCTAAAGCCATAACCCTGTTTCTCCTTACGGGAGATGCACAGCTGTCCATTGAAATGGCACTTGAGCTGGATTAGTTTTTTTGGCCTCTGTCAGATAAGTTGAACTACCAAATTAAAAACTTGGGAATATATTTCAGAAATGATATTAATGAGCTAGCCCTATCATGGAAGCTGCGAGGCACAATATTCAAACATAGACAATGCTTGTGTAACAAGCCTGGATCTTCTATAGGTCAAGAGGTCTGAAATGAATAGCTTTAAATGAATAGCCATTTAAACTATTAAGATATTAAACTCTGGCAGGAACCAGTATAGAATTACTAATCACATATGCATAAATCATCAATTCCTGTCTCTATTCTGAGCTCGGTGCGCATTAAAAAGGTTGGCAATGTCCTGTGTAACCTTTGGTTTTTAACCCTTCAAGTGCTGTTAGATATTAGTGGTGTTTCCAAATGAATAGTTAATGTAAACTTTCACTCTACTATGGTCTGGTTACAATGTGGATGTTCTGATCTACTGCTAGATTTGGGGTAGTGGGAATTATGGGGTCCTTCAGCAAAGGAATAGGGAAGTGCTGGAGTCTGTCACCCTAAAAGATTCTGCGGTCTGATAGTACAGCAAGAAGGCAGACGCTGCAGTACAGATACACTGAGAGGCCTCAGGGTATGGCAGCACTAGAGGAGGGGAAAGGTTACCAGAGACAATCTGGGATTTAGTCCATAAACATAAGGAAGGTTTTGTGGCTTAACATCAGAACAAGGAGGAAGTCTCGAGGTAGGGAAGAACTGGGAGAGAGATTGGTTCATTTGGAAGCAAGGAAAGTAGTGCCAGAATCGGGTAATGTAGGCTGCTGGCAACATGAAATCTGCAATGGTCCTGGAATTTGGCAGTGTAGCAGCACGGGATAGGAAAATATTACTCTCTTTCATGGCCTCAAATACACAGATATTTCATGAGGGCAAAGATGATCACTCCAATCCTACTCCACAGCCCATATCCTTACTAAATGCTTTTCCTGTTATCATCCTATAATTCTGTTTGATGTGGTCTGTCTGGCAGTGAGAGGAAGAGGGATAGTTGCTGGGAGCAGTGAACTTCACAGGATGATAATGGTGACAGCAGGCCAGAGGGGAGTTAGGATAAATGTAGAGATGAGATTGGACATTGAGATAACAAGTTGTAGGGCTGGATGAACACAGCAGGCCAAGCAGCATCAGAGGAGCAGGAAGGCTGATGTTTCGGGCCTAAACCCTTCTTAAGATTGGACATTGGCAGGTTTTAAATAAATATTACAACGGACGGGCAAATAAGCCTTGGTGAAGGGGAGAGGGACAGAGCGTTAAGAGTTTGATCATATTTGAAGAATGAAGGAATGGGGACAATGTATGATCAGTCAACCACCCTTGTTCCAACCTCTGCATACTCTGTAGTCCCACTACACCTCCTCCAACATATACCACCAGTTTCCTTGAATCCTGTACCCCTGATTCCCCAAATCATTCAGTCCTATTTATGTTTCTACACTTTTGCCTGACCACTCATCCCTCATAATGTCTTTGGCGAAAACAAAATACAGGCAGATTTGGGTGAAGCATTATCACAGTGTTACCAGGACTGGCTAGACTGTGACCGAAAGGTATGTATAATCCGATAAATGGATTATTTAAGGTAATCATAATAAAAGCAATTTGAGTGTTATAACTATTTTAGTGTCACACACAGGTGACAAAACAATGATGATGAATCAATATTATCTGTTTTACACTATCATCCAACTCAAAATCACACCTTATATTTGTCTTACAGTTTAGCATCATAGTTGAAATCAATTTATCTTTGAAATGTCCTATAAGAGCACCACCTACTGGCATCACAGGAAATGATTAAAGTGAATGTCAGGACAAATAGGATATTTTAACACAAGATCATTCATAGCCATGTTTACATGGAGCTTTTCATTGTGTTTGTAAATAACAATAATTCTAGTTTTCAAACTGCTTAGCATAATTCTGAATGCTTTGCAATTTTACATTGACACCAATGTTTACTCCTTTTATGTCACATTTAAATACTGGGGTATTGATTGTTAACTCCTAATTTAAAACAAATGAGCAAAGCGTATCCCATAAAAAATTGTATAGTTCTTTCGCTAACGGATAGAGTCAGTTGCATTATACATCTTCCCATATTAGATCTGAAATAAAGCTTAAAGAATGCCCAGAAATACATGGCAGATCAGACAACTATTGTTGAAATACTGTGCATTGTTAGCATTCATTGGTCACAAATATTTAACTTTGTTTTGTGTGGCTACAGATTCACAGAAAGACCTTTTGAGCTATTTGCCCTAAATTTCTTACAATTATGATGAGTCAAATTGTTTTCTGGGTCATTCAAAACATGTTTGTTTGGGTTAAAATTGCATTGTTTCATATCCTTTTCATTTTACCTACTTTAATTGGTTTTAAGAGCCTGCTCCTGGCAGACCCTGTGTTCATCTTTGCAATGTTGATAGAGCTAAACAACTACATTCACTTTTCAGCAACATCTGCCAATGCTATTCAGACTATCTTGACAACATTATTGATCACCTGTATTCCCTTACTTTCAGGAAGTTAAATAATCCTACTGTAAAAGGTTGCCTCTCCAAGGATCATCTGCCAATCTGCTAAACACAGTTCTCAATATTATCGAGCCCAGACTCCAGTAATGGAATATGTGATTCAAATTATTAGACAAGTAGATATTAATAGCCATACTGCATACATAACAGAAACACAGTACTGTTCATTGCTGAAGAGAAGCTGCAATCACTGGGGTATTGAAGAGACCTGGATTTACATCTACAAGAAATGTGACTGATAATTTGTCTAATATGAAGAAAGTTTAAGTACCATGGCATTTGGTTATGTTAATACACTAATTATCCAGAGACATGAATCTAAATTCCAATATGGCAGCTAGAGAATTTAAAATCAGTTAATTAAATAAATCTGGAGTATAAAGAAAGCTAGACTCAAAATAGTGACCACAAAGCAAACAGATATTTGTGAAAACATTATCACATTCAATAATGTTCCTTAGGAAGGGACTCTGTCATTATCTGATCGAGACGTGACTCCAGACCTTAGTAAGGTATTTAACTGCCCTTTGATATGGCCTTGCAAGCCAATCAGGTGTATCATATCACTGCAAAAAACAATTAAGAGCAGAACTGATTACCCAGTATTGACCTAGACAATAGACCCAGCAAAAGAATACCAGTTGACCTGGTAAAGTCTTCTTCGTTAACCTCCAGAAACTTGTACGAATTTGGGAAAGCAGCTAAACACCTAAAAGTCTGCTCAGGCATGCTCACTGCATCATAACTTGCAGTCAATGTCCCAGATATAAAATAATGAGATTGACGTAAACCACGAGATAGAGGGTTTGGTGACATGGTGCAATGAAAACAATCTGTCTCTCAACGTCGGCAAAACTGAAGAAATGATCATTGGCTTCAGAAAGAAAGGACGAGAACATGACCCATCTACAGCAGTAAAACTGATGTTGAGAGGGTGAAGAGCATCAAGTTCCTTGGAGTGATGATAACCCACAACCTGTCCTGGACTTCCCAATAAATGTGACAGTCAAGTAGGCACAACAATGCCTCTTCTTCCTCAGGCAGCTCAGGAAATTTGGTATGTCCATAAGGTCCCTCACCAACTTCTACAGATGCACCATTGAAATCATACTGTCTGGGTGCATATCTGCCTGGTACGTCAACTGCTCTGCCCAGGACCGTAAGAAACTACAGAAGGTGGTATGCACAGCCCAAACCATCACAGAAGCCAACCTTCCATCCATGGACTCTACTTACATGGCTTGCTGGAGCAGAAAGGCTGCCAACATCATCAAAGACCTATCGCACCCTGGTAATAACCTCCTACAACCTCTTCCGTCAGGCAGAAGATACAGAAGCCTGAATATATGCACGAACAGGTTCAGGAACAGCTTCTTCCCAGCCATTATGAGACTGACAAATGGACTCTCTAGCCTCAAATAATGCTGATCTTGCTAATGTTGATCTCACCTAGTGCACGCCCTGTGCAATGTAACCTGTATGCCTCTGTCTAAGTCTTTTTTGATCTGTACATCCTTTGCTTATTATAATCTGCCTGTACTGCTCGTAAACAAAGTTTTGCACTGTATTTCCGTGCATGTGACAATAAATCAATCAATAAGCCACCAGCATGTAACTGATCACATGATTCCAACATCAATAAGAGAGAAGACAACAGTCGAGAATGAGCATGAGAAGATGGAGCCCTTGGACATTACACTGGAGAGCTATATTTGATAACCTACTATGTACAAACATAAATAAAGGAATGTTACAGTTCATAAGGCGTTGTAGGACCTTATTTAGTGATAAAGAGAAAGTAATCTTTGGCTCAACATGCAGGTAGTAGTATAGGCATAAAGCATAAAGCTGCAGTGTTCCTACATCTGTCCTCTTACCAATAGAATTGATCCACCAGAAATGGCAGCAATGTGGTTCAGTCAGGAAGGAATGGCCTGTGGACTCTTGAACACAGAGTCCAAAACACATGACATCAGGAAATATCCAAACTTACCACTAACTGACTTGGCTCAGTGGATAAATCGGTTCTTCAAGTTGAAGAGCTCTTAGAAGAGGCACAGAGGGTAATAACAGCACAGTGTGCACTCTCCGCAGAAGGCTTTAATGTGTATTATCAAGACTTGCTTGGTAGTATACTACTCATGAACTGGCCAAGTTCTAAATTCTATTACCTATAAACTCTAATTGGACTAGACAGGGTAATCATAGGAAGTATTTTCCTGATGACTGGGGAGTTCAAAACTAGGGGTCACAATTTAAGGGTATGGGGTAGGCCATTAAGGACTGAGATGAGGAAAATCGTCTTCATCCAGAGAGTGGAGAGCTAGTGAAATCTCCGCCACAGAAATCAGTTGAAGCCAAAATATGTTTTCAAGAAAGCATTAAATGTTGTTCTTAGGGCAAAAGGAATCAAAGGGTGTGGCGAGAAAATGGGAACAGGTTGTTGGATGATCAGCCAAGATCATACCGAATGGTGAAGCAGGTTTGAAGGCCAAAAGTCCTACTCCTTCCCATGTATTCTATATTTCTTTGTTTCTAAAGACCATATTTGCCAGACCAGGACTGCAGCAGATAGTGAGAGAAAACAATGATGGAAGAATGTTTTTGGCCTCATCTTCACCAATCAATCTGTTGCAGATGGAACTGTCCATGATGGCATTGGAATAAGCATAAATTGCACTGTTCTTGTACAGTCAAAATTTTGTTTTCACAATGAGGATGCTCTTTGTCATGTTGCTTGGCATTTCCTGTATGCCAAAGGTGACAGGTTCAGAACAGATTTACCGGCTAAAAACTTGATCAGGTTGCTGTGGACCATTAAAATTGTATCCCATCATAATATGTAACATCAATTTACAATGTACATCAAACAACCTTGCAGCAGAACTAGGCAGAGCTGAAAATGATTAAATTATGTGACAAGAGTACATCATGCTAAACAATGGAAGCAACATGAAGAGAATTGGTAAAGCAGCTGACCATATCCAAGCTCTGGAGTCCTGTGACATTCACACATGAATTGGAATAAAAACAAAGTACTACAGACACTGGATATCTGAAATAAAAATAAAATGCTGGAGAAACTCAGCAGGTCAGGCAGAATCTGAGGGAAGAGAATTCTGAATAAGGGTCACGCTGTACACGAAATGTTAATCCTTTCTGACTCAAGAATTGTGTTGGATGATTGACAGGACATAGTGAATCTCAACATAGGAATGGGGAGCACAAGGCTGAAATTTGCAACCATCTTTGGGAATCAAACACAATCTGACATCTCTGCCCCATCCACCTACTCTTAACTATCAGTGAGGTGATGCATGGTATTCACAAATGCCACAGTCAACAGACCTGAGCAAAGAAGGGGCAGCATGGTGGCTCAGTGGTTAGCACTGCTGCCTCACAGCGCCAGGGACCTGGGTTTGATTCCACCCTCGGGTGACTGAAGGCATGGAGTTTGTATGTTCTCCCTGTGTCTGTGCAAGTTTCCTCCTGGTTTCCTCCCACAGTCCAAAGATGTGCAGGCTAGGTGGATTGGCTATGTTAAATTGCCTGTAGTGTTTAGGGATGTGTAGATTAGGTGGGTTACAGGGGGATGGGTCTGGGTGGGAGGCTCTGAGGGTCAGTGTGGACTTGTTGGGCTGAAGGGTCTGTTTCCACACTGTAGAGATTCTAATAAGAACTGCCCTTGATGACAGAATTTGCTAAATATAATGTTTAGACTTTTGTCCTCAATGAGACTGGTCACACTGTTGTCCTCAATGAGACAACCTAAGGAGGGTCTGTTTGAGGAAATCTGTGCAGGTTGCACAGTTTTTTGGAGAGGCTGTAAAGAAGAATAATAGCATAAAGCTGACATAGAGTGTCATAAACTATCTTGCCAGTAAATTGGTATTCCTTCCTAAACGTGTTAATGATCATCCCCTAGAGACTACACATTCCACGACACAGCAACAGACAAGCAACCCTCATCAGTGTGTATGCCCTGACCATGGCCAACCGTAATGACAGCAAGGATAAATTCTAAGATGACCTCCACTCTGTGAATGTTACTGTGACAAAGTCAAGACAAGCTAACTATCTTGGTGACAATCACTAGGCATCAAAAGGCAGCACTGAGAAAACAAAAACATATGGCAGTTGTAATAGCTTGCTAAAGATGTGTTCTGGGCATAATCTTTTAATCACCAGCAGTTTTTTGTCTCCATAATCACAAAATCATAAAAATGGAGTAAGACTGTGACCACAAGAGGGCACAATTAAGAAAGTACTCGCTGGGAGAATCTAAAATGTCATTGTCAGCCATAAAATAATGCTTTCAGCTAATTAATGGTCTAGTAAAGAACCGAAGAGGGCAGGACTTTCCCACTACATCAAAGGAAGAAAAGGCTGTCATTTATTAAGTACCATGCTTGACATTGCAAAATGCTTCGCAGCCAATGAAGTATTTGTGAAATGTAGTCACAGCTTTATCAGGAAACAAGAGCCAATTTACATGTAGAAAGCTCCAACAAAAACGGCAAAACAATAAATAGTCAGATCATCAGCTTTTCAGTTGTTTTGTTTGAGAAAGAGAGGTAAATATTGGTCAGGGACTAGTAGTAATTCCACTATTCTTCTTTGAATGGAGCCATTGGATCCTTTATAACCATCTGAAAGGGATGGCTTCACATTTGGTCTGAATTATGAGACTGCTGACAGTGTGACATGTCCTTCATGTGACACAGAAGTGGCAGCCTTGATTGTGTACTCAAGTCTCTACATTAGGGCTTACATCCCTTAAACATCTAAAACAAGTATGTTACTAGCAAGCAAAAACTAGCATCATTAAGAAGTATAAAGAACACTTAAAACCTGGTATTGAATCAAAAACTGCAAAATTTATGATTGGGGGCATTTTCTGAATCTACTGATAGGTTGAAGAGTGTGAACGCATCCAGGAGATGTTACAAATGCAATAAAATGTCCTGTTGTTCAAATTGTAACCGAAAGTTCTTTTGTTGTCTGAGAAAGGTTGAATAAAATAGAACTATTTGACCATATTGCATGCTGATGCATTTCGTAGAGAAAAATCTAAACTGTTTGGCAATTTGGGAACCTGCTTGCCCCAGGGTTTTGGAATAATCTTAAATTTGGCTTGCAACTTTGGCTGGTATTCAACAAGAAAGCCTGGGAGACCAATGTAATCTTGTAATGTAAACTCCTGCAGAGTTTCAGCTGAAGGCTGCAAACCGTGAGTCAATGTGTGATTTAATAACTAAACTCCCAACTGAAAAGTATCCAACTTAGATTGGCTGCCAACTCAAAATGACAGCCTGCATGCAACCTTTGGGGTTTCAGATGTCAGACAATGTCAAGGGGCTTTATCAACAGCAATGGTTGATGCTCTACTTAGACATATAAAAAAAATGCCTTGCTTTCACTTTGGAAGCAGGAATAGTTTTGTTTTCTTTCATCTGACATACTAAAATCCTACAGACAGCTGGATCGAGAAAACTTCAGAAAGGCAAACAGATCATTGGTAATGCCATCCATTGGACTAATTTAGTTCTAATCAAGAGTTTTTTTTAAATATGTCCCTTTAATTTCATTTAGGAAATTCTATTTCCATCCTCAATAATAGATTGACCAAGCTCATAATTACATCAGTCGAGGTTCAGGTATTTATAACCATTGTCAGTCAAAGGTGCGAAGTGGATAATCCATTTGGAACTTCTCCTGATAACTGGTGACTGGATAGAAACATAAGCCTTGACCAGATGTCAATGGACAGGATGTTTCTTCTTGTGCATGTATGAAGAAGCAGGAATCATGTTTGAAAATCAGAGGTCACCTATTTAAGACAATGCTATGACCCTCTCACTGAGGGTCACAGTTTTTGGAACTTTCTTCCTCAAAACACAGTAGAAACAGAGTCTTTGAATATATTTAAGACAGAGGAAGACTAATCCTCAACAAATAAATAGGTGAAAGGATACTGGGGATCAGCAAGAATATGGAGTAATCATATCAGCTATGTTCCTACTGAATGGTAGAGTAGACTTGGGGAACCGAGTGGCCTATACTGCTCATAATTAATTTCTTCATGTGTACATTCCTTCAAAAATTACCTGCAGATGATAACTGTTTTTTTAAAATCATCTCGAAGATGCCTGCTATCCATCAGTTGATCCATGCCAATGCATGATCTGTTGTGGTCACCTCCTACTTTGAAAACCTCATTGACACTGAATATCCAAGAGTTTTTAGATTTGTTATTAATAAAAAACAAAGATAACTGTTTCTGCACAATTACTGCAAGAAATTAAATTACATTTTTTAGACTGAGTCATAGAGTTATAAAGCATGGAAACCCTTTGGTCCAACCCATCCGTGCCAACCAAACATCTCAATCTGATGTAGTCCCATTTGCCAGTATTTGGAACATATTCCTCTAAACTCTTCCTATTCATATGCCCCAAGATGCCTTTTCAATGTTGTAATTGTATCCTCCACCTCTTCCTTTGGCAGCTTGTTCCATACAGACATCACCCTCTGCGTGAAAAAGTTACCCCTCAGGTCCTTTTTAAGTCTTTCCCCTCTCACCTTAAACCTATGCCCTCTAGTTTTGGACACCCCCCCCCCAACCCTCCACCCTGGGAGATGACCTTGGCTATTCACCCTATTTATTCCCCTCATGATTTTGCAATATCAATGATCAGATCAGAAATCACAGATTTAAAATAATTGGCCAAAAAATGAGGCAAACCTGCTTAAGCAATGATAGTTGCTGCATAGAAAGCATTGGCTCAATAAATAACAGAATAATATAGAAACATAGAAACTAAGAAACGGAGTCAGCCATTTAGAAGTAGCAACAGGATTAGGCCACTTGCCTCTTCAAGCCTGCTCAGCCATTCGATAGGATCATAGCTGATCATTCATCCTGATGCCATATTCCTGCTTTCTCTACATACTCCTTGATGCCCTTAAATATTAAAACAAACTGTCACTTCCTTTAATATATTCAGTGAAAATAAACATAAAAGAAAGGAACATTTTCAGCATCAACAGATAACCTAAAGAAGCAGAGAGGCAGGCTACAAGCCACACGAGCTGTAATGTTTTCATTTTAGTCCATAAAAATGCTGTTCTGCTAACTCATTCAGCTTAGTGATCATATCACGAAAGGGATATAATGAGGCAGCTCCTATTACAGTGAAGGTTCTCGAGTGAACTATTTCATTTGAACAAGGTCAAACACAGAAACACCTTGGTCATGATTGAACTGAAAACTGGATGTTTCTCTTTCAATAAAATTAAGTCCTTACTTGGGGGAGCATGAAGAATTTAGCTCAGGATATCTTTTTATTTCGGGGTTTATGTTATACTATCTCATCCAATGGGCACCAACAAATTATTCAAAGAAATTTCTAAAAAGCAACATTTCAACTTTCCAATGCTCCCTTTCTGATGTTAAAAGTTAATGCCCAGTATATCATGGTAGGTATCTCTGAAGCATTCATTTATGACCATTGGGTTTCAGTTCCAATTGCCAACAGTACGGATTCACCGAGCACTTCTCCACCCTCTTTCCATTTCTACCCTACTAAACCTCCAAATTTAAATCATGACGAGATGGCCAAGAATTTGTATTGAAACACTTATTCCAAGAACTTACAAGTGAAGTCACAAAAAAAAAAGTTGGCGTCGTAGGATACTGCAATGAAGGAACTGTAAAATAATCCTGAAGCCAGTGGGAACATGTTTCCAAGAACTGCCAGATCCAATTGCTGCTTATCTGTTGTGATGGTGGAGAGTTTATAAACTGCAAGTTTCTTGTTCAGACTGACACAACATTTTCAGCAACATGACACTGAATAATGAATAAATTTACATCTGGCAAAACTATTCATGGGGCTGATTAAGGACCGAGTGATTGTTATGCTGTCTGCACATGCCTTTGGGACATACGTTGGAGACCTGTGCAAATAGACCTGGCAAGTGTTTTTTTGAGAAAGAATGCATTTCTTAAAAGTTAGAAATTATTTGTGAACAAGCCACTTAATTTTAATGGCGGTGGTCTGGCGTCATTTTCAACTGTTTATTCTGTTCTCTCTCTCTTCTCCCTGAGATAACTACAATAATTCGACAAAAATCTTTGATAGGTTCAGATGCTTCAAACAATCTTCAACCTTGAGGAATATCATGATAAAACAGTGCTCATCACTGGCAAAGACAAGTGCTAACCTTTGCTTCCCAGCCCTGCATGTGTAGAGCTAACAAAACAAAAGGTGGCCATTTCCAGTGGGGTTACTGATGAGTTAGTTCATTGGGTCCCTGAATGATGTGGGAAGTGATGACTCAGTTGGGAAGATATGGCGAGATTGGAAAAATGAGATTCTCAACATTTAGACAAACAAAGTCAAATTTTCCACCCAAGGTTTGAAAGGTGAGTTGAGAATCTCATTAAGGAGCAGTGACAGGCTCATTTATGTGAATTTACATCTCACTGTTCCCTCTCTTGCCTCATCGACAGGCAGCTTGCTATTCTCCCACATGGTAAAGAGAAACTAGATGGTGATAATTCTAACATGAAAGTCAGAGTGGGTACCAGGCTTGCTCTACTGCACCTCCATCTGGGCCAGCAGTCCCCAACACCTCACAGCTAGACATTGCCTGCATGCCACCCCTCCCTCACTCCACCCCAAATCCCAGCCCCCTTCCCCCACAACATTCACCGAGGTTGGCATTGGCAGGTGCCAGTTACACCATATTATAAGCACATCTCCGAATCACTGAGAATCCAGTTCTCATTGAAACATAGAAAATGGGAGCAGGAGGAGGCCATTCAGCCCTTCAAACATGCTTTGCCATTCTTCAGAGTCATGGCTGATCGTCCAACTCAATAGCCTAATCCTGCTTTCTCCCCATAACCTTTGTTCCCATTCACCCCAAGTGCTATATCTAGCTGCCTCTTGAATACATTCAATGTTTTGGCATCAATTACTTCTTGTGGTAATGAATTCCACAGGCTCACCCACTCTTTGGGTGAAGAAATGTCTCCTCACCTTCATCCTAATTCGTCTACCCTGAATCCTCATACTGTAACCCCGGTTCTGGACACACCCACCATCGGGAACATCCTCCCTGCATCTACCATGTCCAATCCTGTTAGAATTTTATAAGCCTCTGTGAGATCCCCCTCTCATTTGTCTGAACTCTAGAGAAAACAATCCTAAACCTAGTCAATCTGTCTTCATACGTCAGTCCTGCCATCTCCGGAATCAGCCTGGTAAACCTTCACTGCATTCCCTTGAGAGCAACAGCATCCTTCCTCAGAAAAGGACACCAAAACTGCACACAGTGTTCCAGGTGTGGCCTCACCAAGGCCCTGGATAACTGCAACAACACATCCCTGCTCCTGTACTCGAAAGCTCTCGCAATGAAGGCCAACATACCATTTGCCTTCCTTACCACCTGCTGCACCTGTGTGTTTGCCTTCAGTGACTGGTGCACAAGGACACCCAGGTCCCGCTGCACACTCCCCTCTCCCAATTTATAGCCATTCAGGTAGTAATCTGCCTTTGTGCTTTTGCTTCTGAAGTGAATAACCTCACATTTATTCAAATTATACTGCATTAGCCATTGATTTGCCCACTCACCCAACATGTCAAGATCATGCTGAAGGATCTCTGCATCCTCGTCACAGTTCACCCTCCCGCCCAACTTGGTATTATCTGCAAACTGGGAGATGTTAGATTTTGTTCCCTCATCCAAATTATTAATATACATTGTGAATAGTTGGGGTCCCAGCACCAATCTCTGTGGCACCTCACTAGTTACTGCCTGCCAATTTTAAAATGACCCATTAATTCTTACTCTTTATATTTTCTCCGCCAGCCAATTTCCTATCCATCTCAATACTCTTCCCCTAATTCCATGCGCTTTAATCTTGCACATTAATCTCTAATGAAGGACTTTGTCAAACGCTTTCTGAAATTCTAAATATACTACATCGACAGGCTTCTCCTTATCAACTCTACCAGTTACATCTTCATAGAATTCCAACAGATTTGTCAAGCATGATTTCCCCTTCATAAATCCATGCTGACTTTGTCTGATCCTGCCACTACTTTCTAAATGTTCTGCTATAAAATCCCTGAAAATGGATTTGAGAATTTTCCCCACTACCGATGTTAGGCTCACCAGTCTATAATTTCCTGCTTTCTCTCTACCTCCCTTTTTGAATATTGGAGTGACATTAGCCACCCTCCAATCTGCAGGGACCGTTCCAGAGTCTATGGAATCCTGGAAGATGACCACCAATGCATCCATTATTTCTAGAGCTACTTCCTTCAGTACTCTGGGATATAGATTATCAGGGCCTGGAAATTTATCTGCCTTCAATCCTGACAATTTTCCCAGCACCATTTCTCTACTAATATTGATCTCCCTGAGTTCTTCCCTCTCACTAAATCTTGCATCCTTCAATAATTCTGGTATCTGATTTGTGTCCTCTTTTGTGAAGACAGAACCAAAGTATGTTTGCAGTTCCTCAGCTATTTCTTTGTCCCCTATTATACGTTCCCCCGTTTCTGTCTGTAGGGGACCTAGGTTTGTCTTTACCAAACTCCTTCTCTTCACGTACCTATAGAAACTCTTCGCGTCAGTCTTTATGTTCCCTGAAAGCTTATAAATCTTTTTTTCCCCCGTCTTAATCAATCCCTTGGTCCTTCTTTGCTGAATTCTAAACTGCTCCCAATCCTCAGATTTATGATTTTTCTTGGCCAATCCATATGCTTCTTCCTTGGATCAGACACCATCTCTTATTTTCTTTGTAAGCCATAGATGCGCCCTCTGACCCATTTCGCTTTTGTGACAGACGGGAATAAACAGTTGTTGCAGGTCCCCTAGGCGTTCCTTGAATGTTTGCCATTGCCTATCCACTGTCATCCCTTTAAGTAACAGGCTCATTTACATGAATCTTCATTTCAAAGCAGCACTTTAGAGCACAACAACACCTTTCATTGTAGTCAGAAATAGTAGGAACTGCTGATCCTGGAGTCTGAGATAACAAGGTGTGGAGCCGGAGGAACACAGCAGGCCAGGCAGCTTCAGAGGAGCAGGAAAGCTAATGTTTCGGGTCTGGGCCCTTCTTCATTGTAGTGTTGCTGCGAGAACACTTTACATGCACAGATAAGAACTCAAGTCATGCATCAGAGAAGAATATACCTCTGGGCTCTCCGAGATAGTAGGAACTGCAGATAACAAGGTGTAGAGCTGGATGAACACAGCAGGCCAAGCAGCATCAGAGGAGCAGGAAGGCTGACGTTTCGGGCCTAGACCCTTTCTGAAGAAGGGTCTAGGC
>NC_063344.1:58473290-58598731 GCF_021869965.1 Rhincodon typus
AAGGGTCTAGGCCCGAAACGTCAGCCTTCCTGCTCCTCTGATGCTGCTTGGCCTGCTGTGTTCATCCAGCTCTACACCTCTAGGCTCTCCGCTTGCTTTCTTAGCACAGTATATGTTGTTTAGGTGAGAAGACTTGCACTGACTTTTTTTAAATCTGTCACAGTTGTGTCAAGTTTTTTTGGAGAGTTTCTCACTGCAGGGCCTAGTGGGATTTCTCTGGTTTATTGTATCTTCCCAAAGTCACCTTCATTAAGTACAGTGACCTGTCCCTACGGCAGATATTCAGGGAGATGAAAGTGAGCGGCATAATTGTCGGTGCAGTTGGAGTGATGTCCGAGTGAGTGAGTGGGCACCTCAGACAGCAATGCAGGCTTTGTCGTGTCAGGGGTTGGGGTACGTGACAACAAGCAAGTAATAGCGAGAGTGGTAGAGGATGACCTTATTGGGAGGCAGATGTAATAGCAGAAATAAGGTAAGGGTGTGCTGTAAGAGGTAAGATGGTGCCGCTTACACTGGCAGAGTGGAGAAGGTCATTGACCTTCTTCCTACATTGCTGTGAATTCCTCCAGACAGCTGAGACTGTAGTGAAGTGGGTGGAAACCTCAGACCAAGTGGCATGGTCTGGTGTTGTAGCCTCTCTTGCTGGTCCCAGGGAAAGATGATAGCCTACCTGTGCACCATCCTGTCCAAGAGGAGATTAAATCCTTGTTCTCAAATCAGGGTGTCAATTTTTCCTTGTCTGCCATGTCTTTTTTTCTTTATTCATTCACGAGATAAGGTTGTCACTGGCCAGGCAACATTTATTGCCCATCCCTAATTGCCCAGAGGGCAGTTCAAAGTCAACCACATTGCTGTGGGTCTGGAGTCACATGTAGACCAGACCAGGTAAGGATGGCAGTTTCCTTCCCTAAAGGACATTAGCGAACGAGGTGGGTTTTTCCAACAATTGGCAATGGATTCATGGTCAGCATTAGACTCTTAATTCCAGACATTTATTGAAATCAAATTCCACCATCTGCCGCAGGAGGATTCAAACCCCAGTCCCCAGAACATTATCTGGGTCTCTGGATTAACAGTCTAGCAATAACACCACTAGGCTATCGCCTCCCCAAACCAGAGCAAATGTCAGAAATGCATGCAGGGTAGCACTGGACTGCCAGGGCTTATGTGGGTGCACAACAGCCTAATAAAGATGGTGCCGGTGCGAGGAATGCTGGTCAATTTCAGGATATGTGGGCAGTGGTGAGTTGTTCTGGGAATATGATAAGACGGGGCTAGGGTCAGGCGAGAGGAGTGCCGGAGGGACAGGTCACTGTACTTAATGAAGGTGACTTTGGGAAGATACAACCAGCCAGAGGGATCCCATTGAGCCCTGCAGTGAGAAACTCTCCAAAAAAACTTGACACAACTGTGATGGATTAAAAAAAAAGTCAGTGCAAACAACACGTGTTTTAACAGCACCCTAAGGAACAGCACATTAACAAGAAAGCAGGACAAACTTGCATTTAGATAGTACCTCTAAAGTTTGGAACATGCCAACATATTTACATGCACTGAAGAAGATGTTTACAAAGTTGTTGTTTGATCAACCCTGGTTCTACGAGGAAGGCTGAAGTGCATACTAGGAGGAGCACCAGGGGCATAACTAAAAATGAGGTGCCAACCTGGTGAAGCTGCAACACAGGACTACACGCATGCCTTACAGCTTAAGCAACAAATAATAAATAGGTCTAAGTGATTCCAGAGCTGATGGATCAGATCTAAGCTCTGCCATCCTGCTACATCCAGTCATGAATGGCGGTGGTCAATTAAACAATTAGAGCAGGAGGCTTCGCAAATATCCCCATCCTCAATGACAGGAAAGCACAGAACATCAATGCAAATGATAAGGCTGAAGCATTTACAACAATCAATGCATGATCCATCTCATCGTCCTCCTCCAGAGATCCCCTGCATCACAGATGCCAGACTTCAGCCAATCTGATTCAGTCCACTTAATATCAAGAAAACACTTTAGGAACTGTACAGGGCAAAGATAACATTATGACAATAATACTGAAGATTTTGCTTTAGAAATTGCCATGCCTATAGCCAAGCTATTCCAATACAGCTAAACACTGGCATCCATCCAACAATGTGGAAATGCAGGACAACTTAAATAAGGCCAATTATCACCCCATTAGAATGCCCATGGTCATCTGTAAAGTAATAGAAGGAATCATCAACTATGCTAAAGAAAATGCAGCAAGTCCTGGCCAATGTCCCGACTTGGGCTAACAAGTTGCAAGCGACATTCATGCCACACAAATGCCAGGAAATACGATGTGTAACAAAAGTGTACTTAACCATTGCCGCTTGACCTTCAATGTCAACATCCAGGGGCATACTGCTGACAAGAAATTCAACCACATATAAATACCATAGTTATAAGAGCAACTCAGAGGCTAGGAATCTTGCCATGAGTAACTCACCACCTGACTCCCCAAAGCCTGAAACAATTCAAGTCAAAGCAGCCTGCTAATCAGTGCTATATCCACACTCACTGGCTGAACCATTGATGCTCAGCAGCAGCTGCATGTACTACCTACAAGATACACTGCAGAATTTCACGAAGGCTCCTTCGACAGCATCTTTCAAACCAATCAACCGCTACCATCTGGAAGGACAAGGGCCGAAGACACATGGGAACCCAGTCAACTGTAAGTTCTTCTCCAAGCCATGCACCATCTTGACTTGGAAATACAATCACTGTGCCTTTAGTGTCATTGGGTCAAAATCCTGGAATTTGCTCACTAACAACATTGTGAGTGTAAGCACATCAAATGGACTGTAGCAACTCAATGAGGTAGCTCACCTCCACCTCCTAAAGGTCACTGATGATGGGCAATAAACACTACCCAGCCAGTGAATAAAAAGAACAAAGTAAGTTAAGATGAAGGTTGAAAAAACAGAAGCTAAGGTGGGAAATAAAGGGACAATATCTCAAAAAGGTAATTCAAAAACAGTAAAACATCACTTTCTCAAGGGCAGCTAAGGGTGGGGAATAAATGCTGTCTCCACAAGCAATGCCCACAGACAAGATTTACACTTAGTCAGGGAAAACAAAATCCCATCAAAATGTATGCTGTTGAAATACCAGTTGAGCCACAAAACAAATAAATACTGTGCTTACTTTGTCTTCTGGATGGAGAAAAAGCAAGGACTCTCTTGACATCAGACTCAAGACAGTAGAACCTATAGGATCAGAATATCAAATAATTGCACTGTCTCAGAAAATGTGCATTTAGAATACTAAACCACATTATTTTTCACAAAGTGTGTGCTCAGAATTCAAATCCACAGAAACTTTAAAAAATGCGTACTTAGAATTCAAACTCATGTCATTTGTCAAACAATGTATAGTCATAAATTAAAGCCATACTACCTCTCAGAAATGGTTCACTAAGAACACAAAGCTGTTACCACTTTTTAACAGTTGCTGTAGTCATCAAGAAATTTGTTTTTACCTCAAATTCAGGTGCATCAAGGATATCAGTAAAAAGGAAACACATCTAGAAGACATAATAGGCTGCCGAGAACAAAGTTTACTTCAGAACTGCATAATAATTGCAAGACATAAATGACAGGATTATTCTACCATTGACAAATGTAAAGATAACTTCTGTTTTGGACCTGTACTAATAAAAGGGAAAAGATAGTATTTTAAACCAAGGAAACCGTGGAAGAAGATAGTGCTGTTTTAAAATGAGTTCCTTGATCTCATTGTCAGTTGTATTTACAATTTTTCCTTATTCTAACAATGGGGAAGGATGGTGGACAGTTCAAGGGAAAGACAGAAAGACTGAGAGAGGGAAGAAGGGATAGAGAGAGAGACAATGAGAATGAGAGTGTGTGTATGTGTCTGTGTATATGTCTGTATTTGTGTCTGTCTGTCTGTTTGTATGGTGTGTGTTTGTGTTAATCAACTGGTCATGTGCGTTCAAGACAGCTCAGCACAGTAACAATTTTCTGATTAGTTTCTGGGCAAAGGACTACAAGGTTGTATGGAGACTATACAGCAGAAACATCTAGCCTGCAAATAGAAAGCACCCTAATCTCTCTCTTCCTCTCCTTTATGGAGATGTAACAGAAAATCTTCCAGTAGCTGTTTTCACTCACTATTCTCCTGTAAACTCCTCTTTCTACAAATTCGATTGTTGAAAGGTAAAAGAGGAAAACATTGAGAAGGACTGAAATGGTGAATCCTCAACCAGTGAATGAAAGGTTGAGAATTGTGGTACCCAAAACCCAGCATCATTAACAAAGAATTGGAAGGAGTTGAGAGAAAACTGAAAGAAAATAACTCATTGGTGTCCATGATCAGAAATGGCGTCAGAACTCTGCTTCCCTGACATATTGGCTCCCATGCCCACCCATAATACTTATGTCTTCGGTTGTCTTGTCTCTTTGTGTGTCTGTTTGTATGCATATGGGATTTAGAAAGAAGGGGTGGAGTTGAAGCTATAGAGTTACAAGTCACCAATATATGTTCCATTTTTTTCCGGTGATTAAAAACAGTTTGTTTATAATAGATAGTTATTTTCATGTTAATGAAAATAAAAAGCTGGTCTGCATATTCCTTTAAATCTGAATTGGACTGTCAGATAAAAGTGAACAGTTCAGTCATTCAATCAAATGTTCTGATTTGTGACAACTCCAGGAATAGTGGGGCTTGATTTCCAGGGTCCCAGTAAGTCAGGACGCAAGTTATGAAGGTTAGTCTGCTTTGTTCAGTTAATGACACTTTTTTGCTACAACTTAAAAAGGTACTTTGTCAGGGGCATCAGACATTGGTTTGTGTTATTTATAGGCCATCATGTGGTTGTGGTAGTGGTATTGTGGGGCTTGGTATTAACCAGGAGATGAGGGAAACATGTAGCACGGGCAACACAGTTAGCATGGATGATTTCAACCTGTGTAACTAATTATGCACTAATGCTGTGGAGGATTAATTTTCTGGACTACTTTGGAGATAGATCTCTAGAGCAGTATGTCAAGGAACCAACCAGAAGACATGTTATTTTAGATCCAGTATGATGCAATGAAAAAGGGCTAATTAGCAATCTTGGTGTTAAAGAACATTTAGGGATGAGTGACCACAATATTGATAGAACTTTTCATTATAGTTGAAGGTGAGGTAGTTCAATATGAAGCAAGGATGTTAAATTTGAATAAGGCATATTATGAAGCCATGAGGTACAAGTTGGTTGTGGTGAATTGAAAAAAAACACATCAAAAGCCATGATTGCACAAAAGCAATGGATAGCCTTTTAAAAAAAAGATGACTGTACATTTCTTCAAGGTAGACAAACTCAAAAAGGGTCAGCCAACCATAGCTAACAAAAAATGTTGAGGAATGTCACCATGATAAAATAATACATAGCAGTCAGAGAGCCATAGAGGTATATAACATGGAAACAGACCCTTCAGTTCAACCTGTCCATGTCAACCAGATATTAGAAATTAGTTCTCATAATCTCTTAATTTTGCTTTCACAGATATTAAAAAAAACACACTGGAAACCTTTAAACATAAGGATGAACTAATATAGTTGTGCAGTATTATCAATAATTATTGAAAAATATTGATAATAAAATGTAGTTTTTTGGAGGACAGAAAATAAAATCAGAAACATTATTTTGAGACTTGAGCTGTACTTTATATACATAAACTGCCTGCAAATAATATTAATTCCAGATTTTAAAAAATATTAATATAGAAAATGCGCACATCAGCCTGAACTTGGGGGAAGGAAATGGTTGGTTAACATTTTAGCTTAGAGACCCTTTGTCAGAACTGGAAAGGAGATAAAAGAGTGGCCTTGCAGAGCTAAACAATTCAAAGTGGAGGAGAGAGAACAACCGATAAAGGTTAATGTGTGGATAGACTATTTGCTATTATAAAAGCACAGTTAATGGGTTTACTCACCTCTGAACAAATTCTAGCATGTTACAAGAAAGTGATAAGCCTTGGATATATAAAAGTCTTCACTGTCAGGGTCACCACAAGCCTTGGAAAGACAAAAAGGTGAATAATATAATTCCATGATAAAAGCACACAAAGTGTAATGGGGAAATACTGTTCATGAGGTCTGCACTGAGCTTCATCGGAGAAGTGCAAAGAGCCATATATTTAAAGGTCAGAGCAAGAATGGAAAGGAGTGCTTCGAGTCACAGCAAGATCAGGGCGATATTTTCAAGTTGAACAAAATTTTTGTGAAGCTGTCAGCTAATGAAGTGAATTGATTTCGAGGGACTTCTCATTGCTGTCTTGTAGAAGGAGTTTAAATGTTAAACCGTTATTCTGGGTTCTAAATTGGCAGAAACAAATGAATAGTAAATGGCTTGAGATTGTAGCTAAACTATTTTAACATGTTACTAACATTCTGCAATGTAATCATTTCTGCTTTACCATTTGAAGTTAGTTGAAATTTTGTTGTGATCACTGACACTTGCACGAACCAAATTGTGCGGTGGACCCATCTGCTTCCATAGCCTTTGCAAAATCTAACAGCTCCAAGAATAATAAACATCATATTGAAAGAGAAACCAGTAATTGTTACACAAGCTCTCAAACCCTGGCTTAAGGCCTTAATTACTCCTGTCCAGCATTATTGTAATTATAGGTGGCTCAAAGCAGGGATTGTTATGTAAAATCTACAAGCTTGTCAATGATTCATGAGTCTCCATTAACATAACAATACAAATGAGGGGGCTAAATCTATGATGTCCAGATAATGGAGGTGATGCAGACAACAAGACAATTTTATAGAGTCCGAGATAAATTACAGCACAGAAGGAGGCTATTCAGCCTATTGGGTTAATTCCAATTCTGTGTAGCTTTTGCAGAGTCTACTGTGCCCCAGTTCTATGCTCAAAGCTTCCAGTCCTGTGAGATTAATGCCCTCAAGTACCCATCTAAAGTTCTTCTTACTTGATCATAATGCAAGTCCTTAGGTGAATCAGTACTGCTGGTGCTGAAACCCAGCGGTCATAAGTGAGTGCTTCAATGACACCTGCCATGATATACAGGGCATTAATTTTTAACGTCAGATGCTGGAAAATTGACAGATTGCTGGGTGGTTACAAGCGTGGGTACAGAATATAGTTGGATTGATGTCATTTATCACTAGAATGAAGGCAACCTCATTCCTTGAGAAAGGGTATAAAGAGCTGAACATTTGTGAGCAGGGATGAGAGACCAGCACTACAATTGAAGATGGGAGAAAACCGACGCAAATCTCAGGAAGATGAATCTGATCAAGTGACTTGAGGAAGCCTGATCAAGGGCTTAAAGTAGAATCTGCAGTCAACATGAGGTGACCACCTTAGGTGCCTGTTGACTATTTGATGAACGCCTAAGCATTATAATGCAAGATATTGTTGAAGCATGTACTTGCTGCATGTAAAGTAACATAGAAGCTGTTGTTTCTGTTTCATTTTTTTGCTATTATCTCCTATTCAATTTTTACCTCAACCTTTTAAATTGATAATCATTTTATGCAACCATTTCAATTCTATGCCCATTTCAAATCTGCATCATTGTAAAACAATTAGCCCCATTAATCATAACATCTATTGAACAGTGACAACAAAATGAGGAGCTGGAGGAGCACAGCGGGCCAGGCAGCATCAGAGGAGCAGGAAAGCTGATGTTTTGGGTCGAGGCTGTGTTCCTCCAGCTCCACACTGTGTTATCTCTGACTCCAGCCTCGACAGTTCTTACTATCACCTATTGAACATAATCAGTTTGCTTAAGTCAATTCTGCCATTGACGGCTGATCTGCAACAAGTAAAGACCAATTTTTTAATTGCCTTTTTATGGACTTTAACAAATAAAGATATTGCTTTAGACCAAGGAGACTCTGCAAAGAGAGAGGTGCAGTTTTAACATTTGTGGGACTGGATTTCTGGGAAGTGGCAAACTCATGCAAGTGAGGAACTCTGCTTCTCTGAGAGGAGGTTTCACGGAGGGCTCCCTCAAAAATGCAGAGCTGTACTTCCATTCTGACAGTTCTTTTGCAATGCAAGACCATCAGAGGAAGGCAAACTATGACACTCAGCCAGATGCCAAGTTCTGAAATTTAAGGTCCACACAACAACTTTGTTAACTTTTGACCAAAGATCAATTCATAAGGTAAGTATGGGTGCTGGGAGGGTAAATTCCTAGCTGGAAAGTGTTAGAGTGATAGACAACTAGGGTGTAAGGGTGCCAGATAAGTAGAGTGCCAGCTGGGAATAGTGCCAGGTGGGTAGGGGATAGTGTTCCAGGTAAATAGGTTGCCAATTGGGTAGGCTGCAAGATAAGAAGGATGCCAGCTGGGTAGGGAACCAGCTTGAGGTAGGATGACAAGGGGAATGTGGTAGGATGCTAAGGTGCAGTGTGGCAGGCATCAGGTAAGAAATACAGTCTTTAAGGTAGGTTGAGATTGGTCGAAGAAATTGAGTGCTACAGGAGATAGGTAGGGTATGTGTCAGGTCTGGCAGTGGAAAGGGAAGGAGGTGGGTAAGGTCTGGTCTGGCAACAATGGCAGCAGGCCATAGTCAAGCATCAGGGATCAGATCAGGTACAAGTGGCAGTAGTGGTGTGGATGGTCTGGTGTAGAGGTGGGGACGGTATTGTTAGGTTTCTGGGAGTGAAGTGAGTCTCAGGACAAGGGCTGTCAGGTTAAATGAGGATGGGTGTGGGGGCATGTTGAATCCCCGAGGGGAGTGTTGATTGCTTGGAAGAACATGTTGGGTATAGGATTGTAGGGTGCCTGGAGGGAGTCTGGTCAGTGGTCTGGGACATGTAAGTGTTCTAGGGTCAATGTCATTTGGGTTGTCTGAGTGAAGTATGGTCCTTATTAAATAGTTACTCTGGAGTTAGACTATGTATTTAATGGTCAGACTTTTCCTGAATAAAAAAAGTTTAATTAATTTCTTCAGAACCCTCTGATATCTTTGATTAAATAGAAACTTTCAGAGGATCCCAGCCACAGTAGAAATGGTGAGTTGAAACTTCCATTCCCTGGGTATCCTCGTCAGAATGTCACGATGCGGATTCTACAGGGTCCCCTTGTGCACCCCGATCTACCCTGGACTAATAACTATCTGGCCAATGGAAAATATGGGCCCATGTTTAGTGGAACATATTAAGTGTTGTTTTAAATGTCATTATTCCCTGGAACAGCAAGAGCAAACGTTTGGTAAGTTCCAAACTAAAGGAAAACTGCTTGACAACAATATTCTGATTGGTTCCTGATCATGTGGCCATGGCTTGTTTGGGGAGAGTGCGACAGAGAAGAACATTGCCTTGCAAAGAAAAAGCATCAAAAAATATCTGTGTCTATCTCTCTCTCTCTCTCCCCCCACACCCCTCTCTCTTGTGTACAGGTACTAGAAAGTCCATTGGTAGTTCGATGTGTTTCTGACTCACATTTCCTGTGGAAGGGGAAACAAAACACCTTTAAAGACATGGAATAAGAATGAGCATTGGTGTGCAAACAACATTGTGTTAACAGTGTTAGGTGAGGTTTTCATTTAAAATCACCACAATCCATAAAACCCAAACAGATACATTTGGAAGTTTCACCAGTGTTTATTTATACCTTTGCAAGGGAGATACAATCATCCCATGGGAAATATTGACCTTTCTCTAGCTGTTATAGAACATGAATTTTATATGACCTGTGCATGGGTGTTACAATATTTGAATGTACCAATCACCAATAAGCCATCTGATTCCACTCACCCAATCATGGGCAAATTCTATCCATGAAGTTTGAATAATAAGTTAATTCTAGGACACGTGTATAGAAAGGAGGTGAAGAAATGGATGGCCAATTGCTATGTCTTTAATCTTGTTTTCATGCGATACCTAATATTAATTATGGGAACAGCCTACCTGTTTATTTCAACAGTACAGTGGTTTAACATCTTAGGGTATCACATCTGGCTTTTTCTCATGGGAGAAGAACCATTCGCGTTGGGTCTAGGATCGTTCAAACGGAAGTGTTATCATTTCGTTGCCCTGTGTGATTCTGTGCAACTCTGGGACATGGCCATTTGTAGAATCCACATAAATGGTGATAAGGAAGAAAAAGGGGAAGACACACATAGGAGTAGGCTTTCGGCCCCTTGACATTAGGTATATGGGGTACAGAGAATAAATCAGGTGATGGTCAGGGCATGTAAAAAGGCACAATGCCAGTAATGAGCGACTTCAATTTTAATGTAGATGGAACTGTCGGATTGGCAGAGGTATCAACGAAGAAGAAATCATGGACTGAACCTGGATCAGTTTCCTACAAAAATATGTAATGGATCCAACAGGCTATTTTGGATCTGGCAATGTAATCTGGTAGATTTAATGAACAGTGTTAAAGTAAAGATCCCCTGGAAAACCGTGACAATAAAATATTAGAATTTAGCATTCAGTTTTAGAGAGAGAAATTTGTGGGTCAGAAACAGCTGTGTCAAACTTAAGTAAGGACAATTCCAAATTAGCGAGAGCAGAGCCAGCTGGAGCAGACTGGGAAAGGAGTTTAGCAATAAAGATGTTTGAGGAACAATGGAAGACATTTAAGGAAATAGTTCAAGGCTCATAGCAAAGATATATCTTAGTGGAAAAGGAAGATTCTACAAAGGGGATAAACCAAATATGGAAGACAGGAACATAGGAACAAGAGTAGGCCATTCAGCTGCTCCAGCCTTTACCACAATTCAATGAAATCATGGCTGAACTGTGGCCTAACTCAGACACCTCCCTTTGGCATACATCCCTTAATAACTTTGCATAACATAAAATTTTGTGCGTTAAGTTTAAAATAAAACAACTGATTCAGCGTCCACTACCATTTGTGGAAGAAAGATCAAAACATTTACCTCCCATTGTCTGTAGAAGTGATTCCTAACATCTCTCCAGAACGGGCTGGCCCTCATCCTTAGACCATGGCCCTAAGTTCTAAAATCCCTAACCAGTGGAATTAGTTTATTGTTATCTACCCTGTCTTTTCTTAATCACCCCTTAATATTCTAAATTCTAGAGAAAACAGGCCTAATTTATATAATCTCTCCTCATAACATAACCCTGAAGTCCACGTATTATTCTTCTAAACCTACATTGTACTCCTTCCAAGGCCAATATATTCTTCCTAAGATGCGATGCCCAGATCTGCTCATAGAACTCCACCGAGGTCTAACCAGTATAACAGTAGCATAATTTCTGCATCCTTGTATGCCAGCCCTCTGGATATAAAGGCCAGTATTCCATTAGCTTTTTTGATTATTTTCTGCACCTGTTTGTGACATTTTAATGATAAATGCACCTGAACCCCCAAGTCTCTTTAAACATCCACTCTATTTAACATCATACCATTCAGAAAATAGCCTGATCTATCTTTTCTTGGTCCAAAATAAATAATCTCACACTTGCTTATGTCGAACTTCATCTGCGAAAGTCTTGCCCATTCACTTAGTCTATCAATATCTCTTTGTAATTTTATGCAATCATCTACACTATCTACAATGATGCCTAAGTTTGTGTCATCAGCAAATTTGGATATATGACTTTCTATGCCATTAACTAAATCATTAATAAGTAATATGAATAAGTGAGGCCCTTACACAGATCCCTATGGGACATCATTGGTCACATCCTGTCAATTTAAGTACTTACTCATCAACTCTACTTTCTGTCACCTGCCACTCAAACAATTTCCCAGCCACGTCAGTAATTGGCCCTCAATTCCATTGGTTAACCAGTGGAGTTAAAAGGAACATCAGATTGAAAGGAAAGAGAACAGACAATGTGGAGAAGATTAGTGGTAAACCACATTGGGAAATTTTCTGAAAAAAACAGTCATAGATGTCCAAAAGAAAGCGAGAGAATATAAACTTTGAGGGTAAACTTGCAGGTAATGCGAAGAAGGACAGGAAGAGATTTTTTAAAGATACCTAAAGGAAGAAAGAGGCAAACATTATCAAAGGCCCTTAGAGAATGAGGCTGGGAAAATACTAATAGGGAACAAGGAAAGTGAAAAGGAGTTGAATAAACACTTTATATCAGTCTTAGACACAAATGGCAACTCAAAATTACTAAATAATCAAGGGGCAAAAAAAGGGGAGGAAATAAGTAAAATAACTACCATGAGAGAAAAAGCAATTCGAAAACTAAAGGGGCTGAAGAGTGATAGGTCCTCTGGACCCAATGGGATGCATCTGAGAATGTTAAATGAAGTAGCTACAGAGATAGTGGATGGATGAATAGTAATCTTCCACAAGTCCCCAGATTCTATAAATGTCCCAGAGATGATATGAAATAAATAGAGACATCTTGAAAAGGGTCCATATGACAGAGGAGGCGGTGCTAGACTCTTAATACACATAATGGTGGATAGATCCCTGGGACCTGATCATCTGTACCTTAGAACTTTGTGTGAAGCTCGGGAAATGATTGCAAGGCCCTTTGCTGAGATATTTGTATCATTGATAGCCACAGGTGAGGTGCCAGAAGACTGAGGGTTGTCTAATGCGGTACAATTATTTAAGAAAGGGCGTAAGGAACAGCCAGGGAACTGTAGACCATTGAGCCTGATGTCAGTGGTGGGTAAGTTGTTGGAGGGGATTCTGAGGTAGAGGATTTACATGTATTTTGGAAAGACAAGGACGGTGAGGAATAGTCAACATGGCTTTGTGCATGTGAAATCATGTTTCACAAACTTGACTGAGTTTTTGTAAAAGTAACAAGAGGATTGATGAAGGCAGAGTAATGGACGCTGTCTATATAGACTTCAGCAAGGCGTTCAACAAGGTTCCTCATGGTAGACTGGTTAACAAGGTTAGATCACATGGAATACAGGGAGAACTAGCCATTTGGATACAGAACTGGCTTGAAGGTGGAAGACAGAGGGTGGTGGTGGAGGGTGGCTTTCCAAACTGGAGGCCTGTGACTGGAAGCGTGCCATAAGGATCATTGCTGGGTCCACTGCTTTTTGTCATGCATATAAATGATTTGAATATGAATATAGGAGGGACAGTTATTTGGTGCAGATGGTACCGAAATTGGTGGTGTAATAGACAGCAATGAAGGGTTACCTCAGAGTATACTGGGACTTTGATCAGATGGGCGGATGGGTCAAGGAGCGGCAGATGGAGTTTGAGTTAGATAAATGTGAGGTGCTGCATTTTGGCAGGGCAAATCAAGGCAGGACTTATACACTTAATGGTAAGGTCCTTGGGAGTGTTGCTGAACAAAGAGATCTTGGAGTGTAGGTTCATAGTTCTTTGAAAATGGAGTTGCAGGTAGATAGGGTGATGAAGAAGGCAATTGGTACGCTTGCCTTTATTGGTCAGTGCATTGAGTATAAGAGTTGGGAAGTCATATTGCAGCTGTGCAGGACACTGGTTAGGCCACTTTTGAAATACTGCATTCAATTTTGATCTCCTTGCTATAGGAAAGATGTTGTGAAACTTGAAAGGGTTCAGAAAAGATTTACAAGAATGTTGCCAGGGTTGGAAGGTTTGAGCTATAGGGAGAGGCTGAATAAGCCACGACTATTTTCTCTGGAGCTTCAGAGGCTGAGGAGTGACTTTATAGAAGTTTATTAAAACCATGAGGGGCATGGATAGGGTGAATAGTCAAAGTCTTTTCCCTAGGGTAGAAGAGTCCAAAACTAGAGAGTATAAGTTTAAAGTGAAAGATTTAAAAGGGGCCTGAGGGGCAACTTATTCATGCAGAGGGTGATGCACATATGGAATGAGCTGCCAGAAGAAGTGGTGGAGCCTGGTACAATTACAACATTTAAATGGAATCTAGATGGGTATATGAATAGGAAGGGTTTAGAGGGATATGGGCTAACTGCTGGTAAGTAGGACTGGATTTATTCAGGATATCTGGTCGGCATAGACGAGTTGGACTGAAGGGTCTGTTTCCATGCTGTACAGCTCTATGACTCTATGATTGGAAAATTGACAATAAGAACTCAAGAATCAGGCTGAAAGATCTATATCTGCTCCTATGCCTTATCTCAGACCCTCAGTTATGGCTTAACAGAGCTTTGTAGAGTTGAAATAAAGCTTTTGTCCCATTATATTCTGGTGTTTCAGATTCAGAGGCTAATATTCCATCAGCATTTCTGATTATTCTTTGTAGCTGTCAATGGTGTCATTTGTTATTACAATAAAAGTTTTAAAACTTGAAATACTGTGTGATCCTTTTAGTCAGAATTGGAAATTCAGTCTTTTTTTAATCTCTATAAGAGATCATAACAATAGACACTGATAATTTCAGAGAAGACAGGGAGATGATAGCAGTGGTATTATTACTGGCATAGTAACCCAGAGATCCAGGAATAGAGATTCAAATCCCATCATGGGCAAAATTTGAATTCAATAAAAAAAATCCAGAAATAAATGTCTAATGATGGCCATAAAGCTATTACAAAAAACGCCATTTGTTTCATTTGTGCATTTTAGAAAAGAGAATTTGCTATCCCTACCAGTTGTGATCTACATATGATTACAGATCCATAGCAATGTGATTCTAAACTGCCCTCTTAATTGGCCTATCTAGTTACTTATCTGTTTAAAAATCACAAATCATTCTCAAAAATGGAATGAAACTGTACAGACCACCCCACATCATACCTAGACACTGGAAATGACAGTGGTCAGTTCAGTGCTATTGACTTACAAAGTGCTCCTCATCAACATTTGGGAGCTGGTGCCAATATTGGGAAAGGTGTCTCACAGGTTAGTCTAGCAACAGTTTGACAAGGAATCAAACCTTACAATGCCCCAGACACAGCCATCACCATCACTGGGGTTGTTCTGTTCTGCTGGCAAGACAGACCCAGCATTACTTCATTTTTGAAAAGACAGTTCAAATTGTCAAAGAACTAAGTCAGCCTGACATGAACAATACTGATTGATTTCTTCGCAGGACAGCGATGGAACTGCCAATGGTTGAGAATTGTTCTTTCAGAGGGAACATTACAGTGTTGTTTTTCTTTTGTGGGCTTACCTGTATTGGCCGTCTAGGTCAATGGACATTCTGTAACCAGCAGAAACTGTAACCTATTTGGACTTACTGTCATTGTTTCACCGCGCAAGGAATGATTTTTTTTTTCCAAAATTAAATGTACTCTGAGAAATTACTCAAGAAGCTAATTTGAAAAAAAAAAGCTTTGAAACAACTTATATTTGTATAGCATCTTTAACATTACAACATATTATAAGGCTCTTCACAGGAATGTGATCCATCAAAATTTGATAACTAGCCATATTAACATATTTTACGAATTAACTTAAAGTTTGCTGAGAAATGGGTTCCAAGGAGTTGGTGAAGGTGGATAAATCGGCAGAGAAGGATATATTCAGAAAGAGAGTTACTCTGGACTTCATGACACTTTGTATCATCAGTTCAATCATGTGCAAGGGAATTTCCTGCTGATAAGGACTCTGAGAATGTTGTAGTGGACCTGCTGTTTGAAATACTGCAGTCTTTACACCATTGGCACTCCCACAATGGCAAGTTCTAGGATATTATCTCAGCAACAATGAAGGAGCATTGATATATGTCCATGGGCAGGAATGTTGATGCATAGTGTATTGGGCTCCTATAGTGTTGTGGTTTTCTTCATGATAGTAGAAGTCACAGGAAAGAGAGATACTTTTATGACAGCTTGAGTTGCTTCAGGGCCTCCTTCACATTACTCGAGCCAAGGAAAGGATAGAAAAATGAGCTACAACTGGGTACCAATCAAACAAGCTGCTTTGTGAATGCTTGAGCAGTTGGAGCCCTCAGGAACTGAAGAACCTGAGTTAGAAATTAACGGCATTGGTCCTCTTGGGAGCTCGTCTTGAGGGTACATGTCACAGTGTATGGAACAAAAATGTTTTGTTTGACTGACACAACTGGTCAATGCTTGAATATGCTTCATATGTTTCCCTAGAGGCTTCCCCTATCGCTTAGCAATGAATTCTGGAGCCTGGCATAATAAAGCTGACTGTCAAAAAGGTGATAGAGTCAAACAAGTCACTGAATTCCTTTCCACAATCAACCTGACTTAGACCAGGCAGAATATCACTGAGAATAGGCTGGAAAGCCTTGGCCTAAGGTACCAGTCAGTGGCCCGTTTACTGCTAAGTCAGTAGCTTGTGGCTTCAAACAGCAATCCAAACTTTGACATCTTAATTTTCATGTTCCATATTCTGTACTGAGTTGATGCCACTGGAACAAGGTTTCACCCTTCAGTTAAACCATTTAATAGATTAAACTGGACAGGCTTAAAGATCACATCACAATGATTTGTCCTGGCTAACCTTCTTCCTTCTGTTGCTGAAATTCTTGACCACCCAATTAATTTGCAGTGAATTGTTCTATAAATGCTAGCTGCTGCATTTGTCTTCATACAAGAACAACTATAGACCAAAAGTAATGTCGTGGATATGAAACATTTCCAAGAATCTGTGAAGCACCATAGGAATTAAAATAACTTATTTCCTAATCTGTGAAGACTCACTTATGCTGAAAAGACATCAGAGAGACATGCAAAATAAGCTTTCAAAAATCATAGATAGTTTAACTTAGACAAAAGGCATATAACCATTGGACAGATAAATGTTTGCAAATTTTAAGCAAGGATAGGTTACAAAACAAATTTTTGCGCAGAATAATGGATAAAGGAAGAAAGAGGTGCCTTTCCAGGATTACTTGACAACTCCAAGCAAGAACTGGATCTATAATTATTAAGTAGGAAGTTGAGGATTTTAAAGTTACTAACAATACTGTCAGATATTTTTCCTCATGAGAGATGGGTAGCAATCTAGCGTTTCTAAGTAAGAGACAAGTGGTCGATGACTCAATGATAGAATCCCTCAAATGGATTTTGCATGGGCAGAGTTCAAGGCCTAAAGGCCTCTTCTTATTTGCATCTCTTACAAGTTGGTATGCTCATTGAAATATTGCCAATATTATTTTCACCGTAAAATGGAGAGTGGTGTGAAATATAGCTCCTAAAACTGCAGCTAAGTCCTTGCAGTCCTGAGTTATACTGAATTTCGTCTGTCCTTTTAATTCACTGATTCTAACCATAAGCAGACAGAATTTCCAAATATGTTCAGACTGGCCAACATTCTCAGTATTTTGCTTCATGACAAATGGAATTGGAAATAGTTGCTCTAAAACAGCAACACACCACATGATTTCCTGACATTTCTTCAGTGATTCATTTTCACTTCAAATGGTGGCAGAATTTCCAAAATAATATGCCCCTCTCTCATAGGCATAATTAGCCTTTTTATAACAGTTGAAAATAATGTGATTTGTTTATTTTGATTTTCCCCAGGAAATGGTAATATTTTCAATGAGGAATTTTTCCAGTTTTCCAATGAACAGCTGTATCTATAATTCCAAATTGACCTAAATACACAAATAGGAATACCTGAGTTGTCAAATGAAAACTCACAATTGCTGGCTGATTAAGCCTCTTGCAAAGCTAGAGGCTAAATATTGGGTTGCCCTGATTTTCAAACTCAACACGTGTAATGGGCCCACTGTCTTGGAGATCAACGTGAGGAACATGCAAGGTTTATTCACACGCCCCCTCTAAATGATTACGCGCTGCTTTGCCACTGCTGCTCTTCTAATGCTGAAGTCTGCTTCTTAACACTGCCAAAACGCTCTGCACACAAGCAGGAGGCAGAGCTTTTTGCTGATCATGTGATCTTAAAGGGAATACGCTAGAAAGGATTGCTTCATTGTTAATTACTAGATGGCATGTAGCAGGTCACTGAAAGGGTTCATTGTAATAGACGTGGTAGTGGAAACATTAATGGTACAGGACAGGTGAACAATGTCATGCTCCTATTGTGGGGGCGCTGGTGGTGAGTCTGGTATGGCAAGGTGGTGCAGGGCAACAGGACCTCTTAAGGATCACCCTCATGGAGGACAAACAGACAGACATGTACAGCTGCAAAGATGGGATAACGTAAAGGGTGGCACTAATGAGAATGCACGCTCAGGTTCTGGATGCAGAGGCTGGTCTACCCAGAGCTGTCTGTCATTTGTGTGGACAGACCCTGACAAAGGGAACATCTGTCCAAAATACAACCAAAGCACTCCAGGGTACTTTCAGACTGTTTACAACAGAAGTCCAATAAATGTAAATGTACCTGAAATCAAGGGAGATGGCTTTTAAATAATATCATCACGTTTCCTGTACTGGCATTACCCAGTTTTGGGATCCTGGCATCACATCAGCAGGTTGAGCTATATGACTTCAGGTCAGTGTCAAATCCACATGATTTTTTTCTTTTCCTTTATTTGTTCTTGGGATGAGGGCATCGCTGGCTAGACAGCATTTATTGCCATCCTTAATTGCCCAAGGGCAATTAAGAGTCAACTACATTTCTGTGGGTCTGGAGTCACATGTAAGGATAGCACTTTCCTTCCCTAAAGGACATTAGTGAACTAGATGGGGTTTTCCTGACAATTGATAATGGATTCACGGTCATCATTAGATTCTTAATTACAGATATTTATTGAATTCAAATTCCACCATCTGCCATGTCGGGATTCGAACCTGGGTCCCAGGATGTTATGTGGGTCAACAGTCCAGCGATAATATCACTAGGCCATCGCCTCCCCTGGTTCATGAAGGAGGTGGGCCAGTCTGTGTGTGTCCCCACTTTGGAGAACATAATGTAAATTATGTGGGTAATGGTCAGCCTGCCCTTCCAAAAAAACTCAGCCAGGTCCTTGCAGCATCACGAGATGTGCTCACATGCAAATGAAAATTGGATCCAAAATCTTCAATTACACAGTAACTTCAGTGTAGAAAAATGTTAAGTAAAAAAACGTATGTTGGGCCATTGAAGGAGAGTTGTCATCAAAACCTTGATCCAAAAGGGGACTTGTAAAGAGAGTTATATGAGGCTGAGGCAAAAGCATTTAGGGAGGGTATTATAGATCACAGGGGTGATTACATGGCCACCAGTGGTGGAATAATGCAAGATACACCTGAAGAAAGAGACATTCAGGAGGAACAATGAGGTTTTGGGTGGTGTCTTAGCACTGAGAAAAATTACAGAGGTAGAGAGGGGTGAGAACAAGAAGAGATTAAAACACAAAAATAAATTTACCAGATTTCTAAGCAGAGATGTGTACGATAAGGCAAATGCAACAAGGTGACACAATTACATGGCCAATCTTCTATGCCCATTAGATTAACTTTTTATCGAAGCTTAGTGCTTACTACAATACAAGTTCACATTAGCAGCCAACATGGCACACATTCAGCTGACGTTTGGAGCAGTGAGGTCTCAGCTCTATTTGGAACTTAGCCAACTTGAAAACGGCACAGTGTCTGCAACCTCTCTGAAAAAGAAACAGGGCTATTTGCATGAATTCTACTCCATCAGGAGGTGTCAACTACGAATATCAGCAATTTTCCACTGTAATTTCATTGGGGATTTGGCAGTGTATACATTGCTGTGGGAAGAATGAAACATTGATTGACTAGAGATTAGAAGGTTTGTGCATGGTCCTGAGAATATTGCGTTCTGCTCACAAAAAGCTCCGTAATACAATTGAATTGCAGCATCTCTTAAATTCCTCAGACTGAGCTTGTCTTATTTAGTCTCATTATTATAAAGAAAATAACTTGAGGATACAATATCAGAAGAGAATAGTAGGATTAGGACCTAGAATACATGAAAAATTAAGTGACGGGACATTGGGATTACTCCAGCTTTGCACAGCCAACTAATTACATTTTACAGTGAACACAATTACATAGCTGGTGGTTCCTTAATAATGTATGAAAGCCTGTCTGCATCACTGCCACCAGGCCAGCCAAACAGCCATCTGCTCCCATTCAGACATGATTCATCAGCTCCCATTTTTTTGCCCCCAGATACGGATCCCAGAACTGTTGTTGACTTTTGATAGAACGAAGTCGCCTCATTTATCTCTGTCCCTTTGTGCTCCCTTGGAATCACATCAATGTCCATAGATTCAATTGTAACCTTTATTGTTATTATTATTACAAATGATGCTTCTTGGCTGGCTCTGAAGTCTGCCTTCCTCTGGGAGCTGTTCAACCACCCGCCAATATTATACATAGATCTTGGTTGCACATATGAGGGATAAAGAAAAATAAAGAAACAGCGGATTATGTATTATATTTGTAATGATTTTTTGTACCCTAGGGTTTTTTTAAATTCCATTTGTTGACAACTAGCATTAGTGAAATTGAACCTTAACCCCTTACTCTCCAGGTCTTTTTCACACAAGCTTTACTGTTCCTGAATTCGGATAATTCTGGAAAACATTGCTTTTTCAATTAGAGTGATTACAGTTGAAATGTTTATAAAAATGTGCTGTACCTCATCCCCTGTATGCAACCACAACACTTTAAGCAAAGTTACTAAGATGGTTTAAAAAGGAGAACACAGGACAAGAAATAATTACTATCATCTTAAAGCAGACGAAAGGACAATTCAAAGAAGCCTAAAGTAAACAGATAGCTGAAGTGTGACAAAAGTGAGTACAACAGGAAAGTAAATAGGTAATGAAAGTGAGTGTGACTGGGGGACAAATGAATGAAAACCAACATGTTCAATGAAAATAAGACTTATCGGCACAGAATGAAAAATCAAACAGAAAGGATGGTCAATGTGAGTGACTCACATCATGGTGTCACCTGCTGTTGGGAGACTAAAAGATAAATATATTTTATAAGCAAGTAATATAGCGTTATTCCAGTAATGCTCAAATTTTGCATGAATAATGATGTTGAAATTGTCAGCATTTGTCACATTACTCCGCTGAAAGTGACAGAAATGCCTAGTATCTGCACACAGGTAAACCCAGGAAGTCAGAGATTGCTGCCAGCTGTCGTGATTGTGATGAGTCAGCCAGGTGGACCTCATAGAATATGAGTTCCCTGATTGGGGCTGTTAACTTGGTCCAATCAGGGAGCCCTGGCTGACAGTTACAAACAGGACAAAGGTAATGGCACAGAAGCATTGTCTCAAATACAAAGACTTGTAACATGAAGTCATTTGAAGCTCTGCACAAACTTAAAGAAAGAATATCAAAAATTATCTATTTAGGTTTCTTATAAAAGTATTCATACCCAGAGAATAGAGCTTTGTAAAGTACATACAATGGAAGAGCATAAGAGCAAACACTGAGTACGTTCTTACATTGTCATGGTCATCCACTTGAACCATCTTACTACTTGGGGTTCGTTCTCACTAATCCTTCTTGTCGGTATTAGTACTGATACCATGAGGGAAGGATGCCCTAACAAAGTCTTTGGCAGAAGTTAGGCTCAATCTTGATGCAAAGCAAATAGCTTTACTACATTTACTTCATACCTATGTACACTACATCTCAGAAACATTATGATCTCTCGTGAAACAGTAGGCTAAACATCATAGTAAGTTCACATTACTGAAACACACACACAGCATTGGTAACAAACACTGTTTACTTCCTCCGATGAACAGTCCTTTACATCTTGAGAGTGCATTTTGTGACATCAGTTAATCTTTTCAGGTGGTAACTGCGTAAACAACAGGTATAGACTTTCTTTGCATGTGTAGGGAATTCAATCTGATTGTAGTTTATGTATGAATAGAAAATACGCTTGCAATAGCATGAACTTATTTAATATAAAGACAGGCAAAACAATATAATACGCACATGGATATAATATGAGAGGGTGGCCCAGGATTGTAAACAATTTAATTATGATGAATCAGAATCCTTAATTAATTATGGGAATATTGAACATTTAATTATAATGTGCATTTTTAAAATGTGGGCACAGTCATAAAAGTGACTCCAGATGTAAATTCAGTGTCAATCTAGAGAGGAGATCTGGACTGTCATTCCTGAGGGTGTTAAAGGAACTTCCAATAGTGACTCTCTAAAGGAAAAAAGTCAAGCCAAATCAAACTGGCCTGTGATTACCTGGAGCTAAAATGAGGAGCTGACTGCTCACCACCCTCCCACCCACACCTCCATCCCACTTCAACGGAAAGCTATCTCTTACTGTTCAGGTTAAGAACTGCAGACATTTTGTGTTTTATCCTTCCAGGAATATCCAAACAGGGGTTAAAAACCAACTACAACCAATGGCCTAGGTGCATTCGTGTGCTGTGGAGCTCACAGCTTGAGAACAGTCATTAAGCACCCCTGCAATGGATGTAAAAAATCAGAAATAATATTTTGCTCTGAGTGAATCATTTGTTGAAAGGAGACAGAACAAAGGCCTTTCAGCTGACCTGCAAAGCCATGCACATCGAAATCAACTGCTCACCTACCACCTACTGTGCTGTCATTATCACTCAATGTAACTTCCACAATAGCCCACTGACTGCTCTTCATGAACTGAAAGGCTGATCCACACATCTTTTATAAACTTTTAGCAATATTGGACTCACCTCTTATTACAATCTGTGTATATGCTGCGTTGTTATTTCTTTATTTCTTCTCACCTTCAGTAACCAATAAGCTTACTTTTTCATTAATTCAAGAAAACCTTGTAAAATAGGTTCCTTTTAAAAGATAAATTCACCTGGGCTGGGAGAAAGATATCTATCAGGGCGTGGTAAATTAATATTGTTGTGACCAATTGAGGGTCCTGGGGAATAAAGGAGGGGAATGAGTTCATCCCTCCTCACTAGAGAGGTGGACAATTTGGGGTGTTCGATCTGTAATCATAATGATGGGGAAACTCACCAAGGGACTAGTTATAACACAAAGCAACAATAGAGCCATATCTGATATGGCTGGATAGTGACATAAAGAAGACCACAGGATTTAGAAGCAAATGTAGGCAATTCAGCGCATTGAGACTGCCCTGCTATCCAATGAGATCACAGCTAATTTGATAAACCTCAACCCTACTTCATGTACTCCTGTGGAAATACTGCACTGTTGGTGATGCTTGGGTCACATTTGTCTATGCAGTGGAGCAAAGGAGGATTAAAGTGAATCAGCACACCGATTTTCATTTTCCGTTACTATGTACAATATTGCCAAGATTTTTAAGTTCATTCCAAGTAAAAATGACAGTGAAACAGTAAAAATGACAATATATTTTCATGAAGAATTTGAACTTTCACCCTGTGAACTTTATTAAAGAAATATGATGAAAAAATGTGCTAATGACTTCCCAGAAGTTCATTTCAGGCTGTTAGTTTATATTATTTTCTTCCTTTTGGATGAGATGCTAAACTGAGATTCCATCTATCCAGGCACAGATAGAGGTAAAATGTTGCATTATTCAATTTGAGGAAAAGCAGAACAGTTCACCTGGTGCCCTGAACAACATTTATCCTTGTATGGAGTATAAAAGTGTTCAATATTAACAAGAATGTAAACATTCAGAACTTTCTCAGTAAACAATACTCTGGGCCATTCTCGCAGAAATGCGCCACTAATTTGGATTTCCTCTTCATGTGTTTATACACTGACTTCAGTGAAGGGAAATTCTGTATACAAAGGTTCTGTCACTCCTAATTTTCACATCTTCCTCCAGCCCTTAGTTATCATTTTTTATGCTGTATCAGATACTTTGAAGCTGTTCCTAAGTTAGCAAAAGGGATGATAGGTTGAAGGTTTTTTTGCAAAATACAAGGTTTAAACATATCACGTACTTTTGGAGTTGCATGCAACTTCAATTGTTCAATAAATTGATTGAGATTTCTTCTGAAAAAGTATTGTAATTTGTTTGTGCTTTTCTGAATATCAGAAATTTTATTGCTTTGTTAAAGTCCTGACAGCAAATCCCAACGAAAACATGCATTATATTTTGACCTTTGCAGAGATCCATCCAAATGCCAATGCTGTTTACATTTTCAACCAAATCAAAAAGGATTTTGCCAAAGATTGGAATGGTTGATTTGTAGCCAAAATAGTTGCCAAAAATATTTTCCTCTTGAGGTTGAAAGTTCTGAAGAGGAAAGGACTGGAAAACAAAGTTCTGACTAGAGTTTTCTATGCAGCTTGGGATGAGCTGGTATAAAGTCAATATGAAAAGGTAAATGGAAAATACACAAGGTAGGAGGTATTTCTAAAATACCAACAGTTGAGTGCTTGTCAACAATCCAGACGTTTGCCAGCTCTGAGACCAATTCATGTCTGACTGCTTTAGTTGGAATAAAGACAATTTTGAGCCCTGATTCTTGCCAAGTTGTATTATCTGAATGAACTTCATCTTTGGCAAGCACACAAACTCATTTACACTCTTCAAACTACTTTTGGCTAAGATATAAGATACAGGTTCTTCAGAACATTAAATTTTACCATCTCATTATCAGGGGATGAAGAAAATAGAAGGCAAAAAGAAGCTGGCAAGGAACTGATTCTAAGCTCACTCAATATGATTTCTTTCAGTTCAGGAAATGCTTACAATCTCAAGTACTTTAACCATTAGCTCAAGAAGCGCTTTCTCTAAGTACAAAGTAAAGACAGAGGAATGCAATTTCTAAAAAAAAAGTCACAATTAAATTATTTTATTGTTGAGAATGAAATAAGAACACTTTTTGTAGCTGTTGACTCAGAGCCTGTTCTTTGTAGATCAAAAGTATTTGTTTTGATCTATAAAAGGGAAATGTCTGTGCTAAAGTTTGGGGTTTTGCGACCACTCTTACTGATATAGGCAGTCAGACATTGAGGAAGAATTTTCCAATAGTTTATTAAGTTTGTTAAGAACAGTTTAATTTTGGTGCATATGTTAATTAAATTAAAAAGTATATCACCTATTTACTATTAAGGATGATTCTCCAACATTGAAGGATGAACAGGCAGTTAGCATGAAGTGTGTCAATGTCATTAAAGTTGTGAAGACAACATCCTGCTCTCTAGCTGAAGTGTTACAGAACTCTTCCCAGTCCATCTCTTCTAGTCCATCTGCCACCTGAAGAAGACAACTGCCTGACAAGGTCTGCCTCCTGACAAGGAAGGTGCTCAATGAAGACTGCCAACTGAATCAGAGCACCTGCTGATATACCTTGTTTCTGGACGTTAGTAACTTATGCTGCATCAATCACCCATTTAAATCCTTCCATCTAATAGATGTGGGACAATGACTCATACCAATAAAATACCATTCTCCATAAACCCACCTTCGTCTGAAAGTTAGTTTACATCTTTCTTCGGATCAACACCTCATTTTCCCAAACACAGCATTAACAGTACGATACAAATGGTGCCAAATAGTTCTTTTACACCAGGTGATAGAACATAGAGGCCTCAGCGGTCTTTATAGTCACCTTCCTTTGTCGTTGTTTATTAGAAATTGTTTATGTTTGGTGAAAGGAGAATCACTTTAGCAGCAGTTAATTGAGGTCTCATGATACATAGGAAATACTGGCAAAATTCAGTTCAAAGGGACTCCAATTTCCAGCACGTATAATGAGCTAAGGCCGCAATCTATGATTCATATATTCATGAATGACCAAGTGATAGCCACTTTAAACTAAGACTGCACCATGAAAGTGAACCAAAGTATTCAATACCTCAACAATACACATAAGGGCCCCTCCTGATGTACAAATAAATTATTTTGAGAATATTGCATCCTCACTTATTGAAATACACTTACAATTAAAGTGTCAGTAAATAAAATGGATGGTTTAAGTATATGGGATTAATTTACCATCAATTGTGTAATGTAACTATTGCAACAGAAACTGATAATCCAAGTTCACAATGACAATCAAGCCCAGATGGAATAGAGATGGAGAATAACTCAGTCCAGCAAAAGCTGAGGAATGATCATTCAATCAAGAGACACTCATTTATATTTTGATAATTCCCTCCTAGATGAAATAATAATCATTCTGCTTGGTGTAATGTTCTCATAATTTCAATTATTTGCAATTCTGATTTAATCTCCAAGAGGAATTATTATTTGCCAGTATATTAGAGGAGATTGAGTTTGACTTGTTAATGGAACAAGAAATTGAGCACAAAAGAATTATTAAAGAGACCTTCAATTAAGCATAATTTAAGTCCATTTTATTTTCTGGAAATCATGCTGGACAATTTCCAACGTTAATTTGTATGCGTGAGAAAACATATTAGATGCACAAACCAACACAGTTAAGGGATAAATGAAAGAAAACTGGTCAGATTTCTCAAATTTCCTTCTGTTCACAGGGATAAATGTTTTCCCTGAAATGCTGCTCATCATCATCTTCTCAGTTCACCTGACAAAGGCAGCAATATTTCTCACTCAGCTTTCCTGTCTTGGTGCTATGTGTTGGATTAGACAGGGAGTTTTCAAACCTTCACGTAGTCTCGGCAGTAGCCCAGAACCATCTCTCAGAGAATTTAGTTTGAAAAAACAACTTTAAATCTGGTTCTGCCCGAATAGACTGTTTGGCTCTCCCTGAGGCTTCAGTCGCCGTTCAGGTCCCATCTGCTTGAACATAGGGTGTCCTTCAGACATAGTGGAACCAACTCCCAGGCACTGACCTCATTAATAGCCAACTTTTGCAATCTGTTTAAACATAATGCTCTTCCAGGGTGTCACCATGATTGTTCGAACCTTTTAATCAAGACGTAGATTGCAATTAGACTCTAGGCCTGGCCTCACAAACAAACAAAGCTTGCCTGGTCTGTTCTTTTGTTTTTAGCCTAAGCTGTCCCAAAGTCCATCAGTCATTTCCAGCTCATAATTCAAAAATGAGAAAAGAATGAAAGAAAAACAATGAGAAATCAGCAAGGGTTCTAACACTCAGTGTAAAACAATATATACTCGTGGTCAAATTTGCAAGTTACTTTGAAAGCAACTTACAATAACAGCAGCATAATCATTAATTTTGCACTTAAGCTGTCAACTATGCATTGACAAGATCATGTTGACTCCTGTTCAAACTTACACTGTTGCTATACTGCAAAACACTTTGAGAAGGGTAATGTATTTGGTGAGACATGAGGTAAAAACATTGAGTAATGCTGATCACTTCCTGCATGTGAGCAGAGCTCTGTATTTGTTTATTCAAGTGAGCCCACTGGACACTACTAAACACCATATAAATGCTATTGAAATGCCCAGCGTTAAGGAAAATTGTACAGATGCAGAGGACCTGTTTTTTGGGGTGCCCCATGTAACCTTAGAGAATTTGTGGCACTTTTGTGCACTCTTGGGTGGTGTTAGTCATGAATGATGTATTAATAAGCAAGTGTACAGTGAATCCATGCTGAAGATAAACAGAGTTGGCAGATGAAAGTGTCAATCAGTGTATACAACTAACTTGATGCCAATATGACCTAAAGGCTTCAACACTCTAGCATAAGAGATAACAAGGTGTAGAGCTGGATGAACACAGCAGGCCAAGCAGCATCAGAAGAGCAGGAAAGCTGACATTTCGGGCCTAGACCCTTCTTCCCGAATGTAGACATTGTCATGGTTGGGGCCAAATTGGGAAGGCTTGAATGTGGACTGTAGTCCATTGGGGATGATCTGGTTCCGTAGGCAGGTACTAAGAAAGGTGATGTGGCTGTAGTACCTGGTTTGCTTCAGGACGTGGTCGAGCAGTTTCAAGGCCGAAGAGATTACGAGAGAGTTGCAGTGGGAGAGAGATCCACTGAGGTTTTTCCAGAGAGAGGAGGGTAACTCCTTCAGGGTAGGCATCCTTAGTAAATGTCTTTTCTTCTATGAGTGTACAGAACATGTTTTCAGGAACAGGAAGAACCTTTCAAATGTTCTATTTAAAAAGATCATTGACTAATTTCAGGTGAGTTGCTGGTTGATTTGTACTGTCTTGTAAATGTTTTGGGTGCTTTCTAGTGTCATTAAAAGTGTTACTGTATACAAGGATTTCAAGGCTTCTGTGCAAACAAATTACTTGCAAGCATAAGCTTGGCAGTTGGCATTTCACTTGCATTACAGTAAGACATGGACAATAAACAGATGACATTTAGAATAGGACAAGATGCTGGAAGAGGGAGGAAGAGGACAGTGAAAAATACTCTCAGAAGAGACCGTGTCTGTTTATATTGTTCAGAAAGTAGTTTAGCTGTCCGAATCTCAGCAAGAAATAATGTGCAAGACATTGGCACCTCAGAAAAATCTGCCATGAGTTGAGCCACAGCTACAACCAAGGATCTCCTTGCTAGTGACTGTGAGGGTGGTCACAATCATGATCTTTTATCTGTCTGGCTTCTTCTGGATTGGAGCAGGAGATATTTGCATCATCTTGTAATTTGCCACCTACTGTTTTGTTAGTGAAGTCATGATGCTGTCTATTTAAACAAAGCTGACTTGCAATTCTTTCTCTCTTACAGAAGTGTAGCAGATAGAGAAGTAGGTAACTTCATGAAGGAGACTATTTCAACCATGTTACAAGTTACTTTTGAATGAACTTCACATTTAAGACACCACAAATCCACTCTAACATCTAACACCATTCAAGAAAGGTATATTCATTCTAAATGTTTAGTTTGCAACTAAATACACTGAATCATATGCAGGTCAATGCCTGTTATGCCAGCGGCAGTCATCACTTTCATCCTGTGGCAGTCCGCTGTGCCAGCTGCGTTTTGAGCCACCACTGCAAAAGACAGGATGGCTACTGGGGTACACATTCTTTCTGCTAACCACATGGCTGTAGACTGCAGTGGATAATCTATGTATATCTGTACAGCAAAAATTTCGCTGCTGGCACTGATGTGGAATAGCCATCAGAGCTTCATCATTTTCTGATACGTGATCTCCAATCTTGCCATAATGGGGCGTAACCCTTGCAAATAGCTCAAGGGCAAAGAAGTGGAGGAAGAAGTGGAAAAGGCAGGGAGAAGGCATTTGAGAAAGCCCCATTTTGCTGGGTCATCAACAAACAATTCATATGACTGTGATACAGTAAGCACAACCCCAACTCCCAAACACCAACAGCCCCACATCTTGCCTGAAGCTCTGAGCAAAAATAAGAGATGCAATGGAATGAATATTCCATGCCAAATTTATAAACTAAATGGTGACATATTGCATACAAAAATCAATTAGTCACTCTTGTGAAACAAAAACTGTCAGCGCTGCAGAAACTCAGCAGATCTGACAGCATCAGGAGGCAATAGAGTTAATGTTTCAAGTCCAATATGACTCTTCTTTGTGCCTCAAAATGTTAATTCTGTTTCTCTCTGCACAGACACTGCCAGAGCCGCTGAGTTTCTCCAGAATTTTCTGTTTTTATTTTGGGTTTCCAACATGCGGCAGTATTTTACTTTTATGTATCACCTTTTCACATTTTTTTTAAATTGTGTGATCTGGTGCTCTGACTGGGAGGAGTCTTCTTAGTCCTGTGGAGTTGGGTTTCAAGATGGGATCAAGTAGAACTTCTCAGAAATATGTGTGGATCAGTAATCAAGTAATCTACTTGGAGATTACTGAATCAGGAAATGGTTACTGCATAGAATAAATCCACCAAGCCCATTGCATTTCTGCCAGCTCTCCAATGAGAGATTCACCTAGTGCCATTTCTCCCTGTAACCCTGTACATCTTTTTCCTTTGAATGATCATCCAATTTCCACTTGCATTCCTCTCTTGAACCTGTCTGCGCCACATTCTCAAGGAGTGCTTTCCAGAGCCTAAGCATTTGCAGCACAAAAAAAAAGTTTTCTTTCACGTTTCCGCAGTTCGTTTGCCAACTACATCAAATGTCTTGCTCTCCTGTTCTTAATCCTTCCACCAATGGGAACAGCTTTTCCCAATCTCCTGTGTCCAGAACCTCCATGATTTCGCATATCTCCAACAAATCTCTCTTCGACCTTCTCTTCTCAAAAGGAAAACTGTATCAACTTCTCCAATCTATCTACATAAATGAAGGTCCCCATCTCTGGAATCTGTCTGCCCAATTCACCAACTTGTCTGAGTCATTGTGATGTTCTATGCTATTCTCCTCACAGTTTACAATACTTTCAAGTTTTGTATCATCCACAACTTTTGAAATGGGATCAGCTTCAGGAGGGGAAGCAACGAGAAGGCCACCTTTATAATTAAATATCCATTTGGGAGCTGATGGGGGAGCAGTACTTGGATCTTCCCAATAGCAGGTGGATCCTCCTATTGAGGGCCAAACCCAGCAGATGCCCAGAGGCAGCTTATGGTAACTGACCTGGTGATCCAGGAGATCTCCTGTTTTAACGCATCCACCACAAAGGCAGCAGTGACCATTAGCTGGCCACAGGATTTTCTCTTCACAGTGGGACTGAAATTTAGTTAAATGAATCAAGACCTCGAAAGAGAGGGCTTCTCAAGATGGAGGAATTCTCATGGACTTCCTCCAACACTGGCAGTGCCCACCCCTGCCAATGGTGCCCCTGTCCTTCCAAGGTTCCCACTCATGATCTTTAATTGGTTGGTGGAGCTGGATGTGGTCTAGTAATTGGCTGTCTCCAGGAAGATATCTCAGGACAAACTAGAGTGGGATCAGTTCCCAGAAATCTTTCCTACTCAGGCTCAAGGTCTAAAAGCAGAATGTTTTCCCCGGTCAGTGTACCTACAGCATGGCTGGTGGAAGGATGCTGACAATAAGAGAAGGAGACGGCAGATAGCATTGAAGGATATCCTCAAACAGCTTCGGGTGTAGAAGGTGTAACTTCAGACTGCACCATCCTCTATGAATAGCAGCAGACTGGCTGACAGGCAGCAGGAATGGTTGGCCGTTGTGGATTGCCAGTGGTGGTAGGACAAACACGGTCATCCTGAGAAAGCACAGTAAGTTTGTTCTGTATGGAAACACTGTAGCTCTCCTGGGATCAGTTCTCAGCAATATTTGTAATCTACTGGCAGGCAGATTGATGGACTGCTGGGGCATTCTGCAAGGCCTTTCAAACACTGGAATCTGAAGCCATAATGGCAGCAATAGTAGCTTCCACAACAGCAATCAGATGCTGGTGGGTTTCTGCTGTACTGCAATTCAATCTGGCTCTGCAGCCATTAGACACACCAACATGATTGGTCCTGACATTTGATCAAATGTTGGAACACCAATCTGCAGTGGAAAGGATGGACTTCTTAAGGTTCTAGTGACTGACCCCTACATGCTTCGAGACAAGTTTTCTGACAGCATTATCGATGGTGCACACCATCAGCTTTTTCCTGTACACTGATGGGTGTGTGGTGACTGGAGCAATGCCTGGCCCTGACCTTTCCTGTGAACATTTTGTGACACTGCATCTAGTCCTGCAATCTTGACCCCTGGCATGAATCAGCATGGTACATGGATCCTCTGACATCTGGAATTTTTGTGGAGTAGTAAATTGAGCAAATCACATCTCTTCAGCACCTCATCAACCAAAGGTTTTCAGTCCAGTAGTGGTAATCCTAAAACTTGTGCTATCCCATGCTGGGTAATTCCTATGTCTTTCCAAGGTCAGAATCCTTTTACAAAGACTTCCAGCATCTCTTCGACCAGAATTGTGCCTCCCCTTTTAGCAGTACACAGTGGTTTTGAGTACTGCAGGGTGGTTCAACTGATACTACCCTCTCATGATTCTGGGACCCTTTTTGAGATGCAAAGCCTATCAACACTGTTGCTAGTTCTGGCTTTATACTACAAAAATGTTAATTTGTAGGCAGCACAAGACTGATGCATTTTCACACATCGGACGCAACGCATATACAGGTAGTTCTGCTACAATGCGTGTTTTCTTAATGCGAATTGGCTGTAATGCAATTGCTGAATAGTGGACGCTGTTTGGATAACGCAAACTTTCTGCTGTACAGGTATAGTGATTTCCCGATAAAGTGATTTTCTATTGCGCGATTTTCTAAACAGCACGAGGTCACATAAAAACGCAACTATCATGTTACAGGAGGACTACCTGTAGCTATCTTCGAAGGCTTTCAAATTCAGCCTCCAGAATGTCTTACATTGATATACAATCTTTTACAACCTCAGAATGTCCTTTCCAACAAAACCAGTCATATCATCACTGTTGTGATACCATCATTGTTGTGACATAGTCACTGCTGCAATGAAACAAGTTGCTACAAGCCATAGATTCATAGAGCTGTACAGCACAGAAACAGTCCATGCCAGCCAGATGTCTGAAATTAATCTAGCACCATTTGCCAGCATTTGGCCCATATTGTTCTAAACCCTTCCTGTTCATATTCCCATCCACATGCCTTTAAAATGTTGTAACTGTACCAGCATCAACCACTTCTTCCGGCAGCTCATTCCGTACACACACCAACTTCTGAGTGAAGAAGTTGCCCCCTAAGTCACTTTGATATCTTTCCCTTCTCACCGTAAACCAAGCCCTCCAGATTTGGACTCCCCTACCCTGGAAAAAAGATGTTGGCTAACCATGCCCCTCATGTTTTTATAAACCTGTATGAGGCCACCCCTCAAGCTCTCATGCTCCGGGGAAAATAGCTTCAGCGTATTCAGCCTCTCCCGAGAGCTCAAACCCTCCAATTGTGGCAATATTCTTGTAAATCTTTTCTGCACCCTTTCAAGTTTAACAACATCTTTCCCGAAGGAGACCAGAACTGAACAAAGTGTTCCAAAAGTGGCTTAACCAATGTAACAGCCAAACTGCAAAGCATTAATTACTGGTTAACCTGCATCTTAATGACATTGATTGACAAATAAATTTTCACCAGGGCACTGGAAAGAACACATGATCTTTGTCAGGACAATATCATGGGGTAGTTTATATCCATTTGACTGAACAAAGGAAACTTCAGTTTAATGTCTAGTTTGAAGGCCAATGCTTTTTTTTTATTCTTTTATGAGATGTGGGTGTTGTTAGTTGAGGTTGTCCATCCTTAATTACTCTTGAACTGAATGGCTTGAAAGGCTATTTCGGGGCTCACTCAGGAATCATTGCTGTGTCTCAGGGGGCTCATATAGGATGGCATATTTCCTTTCCTGAAAAAGGCACTAATGAACCATATGGTCACCATTTCTAACACTACCCAATATATTCCTGATCTATCAACTGAACTTAAATTCCATGAGTTACTGTGTGTGAGTTGAACCCATGTCCACAGAACATACGGATAACAAGGTGTAGAGCTGGATGAACACAGCAGGCCAAGCAGCATCATAGGAGCAGGAAAGCTGACGTTTCGGGCCTAGACCCTTCATCAGAAATGGGGGAGGGGAAGGGGGTTCTGAAATAAATAGGGACAGAGGGGGAGGCGGATAGAAGATGGATAGAGGAGAAGATAGGTGGAGAGGAAACAGACAGGTCAAAGAGGCGGGGATGGAGCCAGTAAAGGTGAGTGTAGGTGGGGAGGTAGGGAGGAGATAGGTCAGTCCAGGGAGGACGGACAGGTTAAGGGGGCGGGATGAGGTTAGTAGGTAGGAAATGGGGGTGCAGCTTGAGGTGGGAGAAGGGGATAGATGGGAGGAAGAACAGGTTAGGGAGGTGGGGACGAGCTGGGCTGGTTTTGGGATGCGGTAGAGGGAGGGGAGATTTTGAAGCTTGTGAAATCCACATTGATACCATTGGGCTGCAGGGTTCCCAAGCGGAATATGAGTTGCTGTTCCTACAACCTTCGGGTGGCATCGTTGTGGCACTGCAGGAGGCCCAGGATGGACGTGTCGTCTGAGGAATGGGAGGGGGAGTTGAAATGGTTCGCGACTGGGAGGTGCAGTTGTTTATTGCAAACCGAGCGTAGGTGTTATGCAAAGCGGTCCCCAAGCCTCCGCTTGGTTTCCCCGATGTAGAGGAGGCCACAACGGGTACAGCAGATGCAGTATGTCACATTAGCAGATGTGCAGGTGAACATCTGCTTGATGTGGAAAGTCTTCTTGGGGCCTGGGATGGGGGTGAGGGAGGAGGTGTAGCACTTCCTGCGGTTGCAGGGAAAAGTGCCAGGTGTGGTGGGGCTGGAGGGGAGTGTGGAGCGGACAAGGGAGTCACGGAGAGAGTGGTCCCTCTGGAAAGCAGATAAGGGTGGGGAGGGAAACATGTCTTTGGTGGTGGGGTTGGATTGCAGATGGCGGAAGTGTCGGAGGATGATGCATTGGATCCGGAGGTTGGTGGGGTGGTACATGAAGACGAGGGGGATTCTTTTTTGGTTGTTATTGCAGGGATGGGGTGTGAGGGATGAGTTGCGGGAAATGCGGGAGACACGGTCGAGGGCATTCTCGACCACTGACGGGGGGGATGTTGCGGTCCTTGAAAAACGAGGACATCTGAGATGTACGGGAGTGGAATGCTTCATCCTGGGAGCAGCTGCGGCAGAGGCGAAGGAATTGGGAATAGGGGATGGCATTTTTGCAGGAAGGTGGGTGGGAGGAGGTGTGCTCTAGGTAGCTGTGGGAGTTGGTGGGCTTGAAATGGATATTGGTTTCCAGGTGGTTGCCCGAGATGGAGACAGAGAGGTCCAGGAAGGACAGAGAGGTATTAGAGATGGTCCAGGTGAACTTAATGTGGGGGTGGAAGGTGTTGGTGAAGTGGATGAACTGTTTGAGCTCCTCGTGGGAGCACGAGGCGGCGCCGATACAGTCATCAATGTAACGGAGGAAGAGGTGGGGTTTAGGGCCAGTGTAGGTATGGAAGAGGGATTGTTCCACGTAACCTACAAAGAGGCAGGCATAGCTTGGGCCCATGCGGGTACCCATGGCCACCCCCTTTGTCTGTAGGAAGTGGGAGGAATTGAAAGAGAAGTTGTTGAGGGTGAGGACGAGTTCGGCTAAGCGGATGAGGGTGTCAGTGGAGGGGGACTGGTCAGGCCTGCGGGACAGGAAGAAGCGGAGGGCCTTTAGGCCATCTGTATGCGGAATGCAGGTGTGTAGGGACTGGACGTCCATGTAAAGATGAGGTGTTGGGGACCGGGGAATTGGAAGTTCTGGAGGAGGTGGAGGGCATGGGTGGTGTCACTGACGTAGGTAGGGAGTTCCTGGACCAAGGGGGAGAAAATAGCCTCCACAGAACATAAGCCAGGATGGCTGGATTTCTAGGCTAGTGATACTACCACTGTCTCTTCTCCGCCAATGTACAACTCAATCTTGCATTGCAGTGTCAGTCTAGATTTTCCAGGTTGAGATGTAAACACAGGACCAGTTTAAAATGAGGCGAAAGAGTTGTCAGACCTGAGAGCATGATAAACTTTAAAGTTCCAACAACGGTCAACATGCAGCAAATGCAGTTACTGTTCAAACAGACTGAAGGTCGTATTGAGGTGATTTATGCCTGATGTCAAATCTTGAATTTGTAGCTGGCCGACTAAGATTATTTTCACGTTTTCCCTGTAGATACGAAATGATACAGAAGCATTGAAATATGCCATGAGATGAACTAAAAGCATCATGTGCAGTGATTACAACACTGCAGTATGATTTTATATTTCAGGTATTTATGAACTATTCAAATCTTACTCTTGTAAATTATGTCACAATCTTAGTTGCAGTCTAATTTCTTTGTGGGAAACTTTAGAAGGTACTTCTCTTTGCATTAAATACTACATTAGTTTGTTTGCAGAATAATAATACTCAAATAATGCATGAAGTTACTGCCGCAGCATACAATGCCTTAAAGGTTTATGTGTCTTGTCAATGTGCACCAGCATCATTTCAATGAATTATCACACAATAAGTTGGACACCTCCAGTGAGGGTCACTAAGAGTCATAAAATCATTAAGACACAGAAAGAGGTCTATTGAGTCTATGCTGATTCCTTATGCAGTCACCCAGACATTCCCATTTCCCTGTTTTATCCGCAAGGGGTTTACATTTTCTCCACAAATTGAGGGTTCAATTGACCAAAGTTCGATCATTTATGTTATTTTGTTTTTTTGATGACTGAAGGCTGACAAGATTGAAATATAATCTTAGATCTGTGCTTTTTTTTCAAAATCCAACCCTTTCAAGCCTTCAATAAGAACAATTGTCTGCTGCCAATTTTAAATTGCTTATTATGCCTCGTCTAGCATTATTCTCTCTGATTAAGATACGTAATGAAAACCCAGGATATGAGAATCATTCATTTTTTGTCACTTTTTTTTCTAAATTAAAAGTAAAATTCTCATTAAAATTAACTAATTTTGTTCTGTGCCAGTGCAATGTGACACAGGCCGAACAGTCTATTATTATCATAAAATATTAGAAAATGAAAATGTTTCTGTGCTTGTTGGATCATGAATTTGAATTTGACCCTGGAATATTGAGAATAATATACTTCAGTCAATGAGTTTAACAAAAAGGACATTCTGCTCTCTTATATGTGTTATATAAGGTGATGGTTATGAAAGTAAATGTTGGAGATTGTATTAACCTCTATCCAATCTGAGTGTCACGCAGGTTTAAGTGGGAATGAGACGGAATATCTTAGGGTCACATGAGGTGAAGAACTCCATTGCAGATCTTTCCCGAGTCCCAGTAACAACATGTACTTTATTAAAGTAACTTGGGCCTAACTACCATCATATAATAAACTATATTTTGTTGATACAATAACCATCTGTTATCATTGACCATTGGTCAACCCTCTACAATGAAAACCAAATAGGTCCTTAGACTCAGTCAAGGAGAGATGAATAGTGGCAGCATCCTTCTTAACCACAATATCACATGGTGATCAGCAGTGGGTATCATTGCTTAATATCATAAGGTACAATGGTGAAAAATTCCATTCGATTCAGAAGAGCTTTCCAGAAGACCGAGATAATTTACTGCTTTTAAGGATTTACCACTTTAAGAACTACTCATACAAGCAAACAATTGGACAGTAGGAACTTGTGGAAAGACCAACAAGGGAGAAGTAGCATCCCAGACTAAATGCTTTACTTCAAACATGGTACAAAGCATGGAATCAGTAGTATGGCCCAGAAACAGCATAAAGACTAGTCATACCTGGCTGTTACAGATTCTATTGGGGAGTAAGGGTCTGTAGGAAATTTCCCAGTTTAGGTATGGACAGAAAACAAACGTATCAGAGCTTTGTGATTAAAGTTAAAAATAATGTCAGAGAAGGGGTAAAATTTAAATTAATGGTACAAACAGAGTTAGAAGACTAGATGTTAAAAATGACTGTAAATATCATCCATGGAGTGTTATTGCCGCGGTGAACAGATAACACATGGCAGGGCAACAGCAAGAAAATGAAGGGACGCAAAAGTCCTTTCTACTGAGGCTACAGCACTGGGTTCTGAACATTTGTTTGAACAGTTTCCTGTTCAGCTCTGGCAATTGGAGAGAGAGACACTTTCCATTATTTACCTTTTCAGAGGTGCCAGGGAGATATTCTCAGCTGTAACCATCAGAGCACACTCCAGCCTAGTAGCACTAGATTAACAGACTAAGTAACCAGCACTAAAATACTAGATGAACACATCCATACCAGAGGGGTAGTTGGTTCTTTAGCCTTTTTCCTGAGTATTGCAGACATTGGTAAACATGTCTTTTGCCCAGACTGCTTTCTTTTCACAGTCCATTATGTTTACAGCCTGGGGATGTAACTCACAGGAGATAAGTCAGGCTTTTCATGCTGTGTCTCTTCCCTTAAATTGCTTCTCTGAAATTACCTGATACCTTTCCAAAGGCAAGATTGTAGGGTCTCACTTGAGGGTGGGTGTAATCAATGCAGGAATTTTTTCCAGATAGTCATTGAATTGCATTCTTAGTCAGCTCTGGTTTGATATATCCCTTTTTAAAAACAAGCAACCTATCTTAATTGAAGCGCCCATTTGTAATTCAGGGTGATGATCTGTTGCCATGCCAAAGAAAATCGCCATTTATCTTCTTAATGATTTTGAGAATTTGCTGTGTACAAATTGACTGCACTCAATTTCCCACATTTCAGCAGGAACTTCATGTTGAAAGTATTTGATTGGCTGCAAAGTTATTTCTGATCTTCTGAAGTTGTGAAAGATACTAAATATGACCAAACTCTTATTAAACCAAAATACTGCGCTTGCTGGAAATCTGGCATAATCACAGAAAAAGCGGGAGAAATGCAACAGCGCCTGTGGAGTGAGAAACAGCATTAATGTTTCAAGCCTGATTTTACTCTTCTTCAGAACTGAAAGGGTTGGAAATTTGAGAGACATAACAGATGAGTTTAAAATTATGAAATGCTGTATTGTTCTTGAGAAGGTACTGTTTTATTGTTAAGCACAAGATACAGTACTAAGAAAACTGCTACATGGACCAGAGGGTTGATGTGGAATTTTTGTTTGGTGCACCAAGTTAAGAAATGGGATGCACTGCTCGAAAGGATGGTTAATGTCAACTCAATTGTAAGTTTGATAAAGGAACTGTGTGTGTCTTTGAATACTAAATAAATTTAGGAGGATAGGGAAAGAGCAAAGGAGTAGCTCTTTTAAAAAGGCACAGCATAATGAGGCAAATGCTGCAACAATGGAACAAAATACTGCTAAAATGAGTGTCTTTCAGCATTTTGCATCTGGTACACAGTCAATTGGAGCAAAAGGTTTGATGATATTTTAACTGTGTCACTACAGTAGAAAGGGGTCAATTAGCTCGTTTGGCTAGATGGCTACAGATACAGAGTGATACACCCAGTGTGGGTTCAATTCCTGTAATAGCTGAAATGACCTTGAAGGACTTCCCTTCTCAACTTTTCTGTTGACCTTCAGGTTAAACCACCACCTGTCATCTCTTTCTAATGAAAAAACAGCCCCATAGACCATAGGTTAAGAAAACATTGACTTTACCTTTTACAGTACAACATAAAGCGATTTTCTTTCATGTTGGATTCCCAGACAGCCAACGTTTTCTGTTGAGCCTGACATTTCTGACATTTAGAAAAGGGCAATTGTCTAACCACTTCTGAATTCAAGTGAACCCTTCATTGTTGTATCATGTTGCTCTCAAAATGCAACTAATATCAAACCAATCAACACAGCAGAAGGGTACCAACAATTTGAACAAAAAGTATGAAAACATGAATGGGACATTTTTCACTGGTGCAAAGGAGGTTGAGAGTGACCATATAGGAGTTAATAAAAGCATGAGGGGTATAGATAGGATTAATAGTAGGTGTCTTTTTTCCCCAGGATGGGTGATTTCAAGACCACGGGGCACATTTTTAAGGTGAGATGAGAGAGATTTAAAAAAGACATGACAGGCAAATTTTTTACACAGTGGGTGGTTCACGTGTAGCATGATCTTTCTGAGGAAATGATGATGTGAGCACAGTTACAATGTTTAAAAGACATTTGGATAAGGACATGAATAGGAAAGATTTGGAGGGCCAAGAGCAGGCAGGTGGGACTAGTTTAGTTTGAGATAATGTTGGGCATGGTCTGGTTGGCCTGAAGATCTGTTTCCATGCTGTATGGGTCTATGATTCTATGTGTGAAATTGCCAAACGTTCATCTTAACGTAAATTCAGCATTGTACTGACAGCTTCTTTGAAATACAGTGGTCTAGGGGACAGACTTCATTCAAGAGAGAATGTGTCCTATTATGGATGGATCAATCCTTTCAGAAGGACCCTGATTTAATGGATGAGACAATCTCAAATTTTCAAGGCAACAAACCCTCAAGGATTTGCTTTAATACAATTCAGGCGGCTTTGTTTTCCCATCTGCTTTCCACTCCCCTCCTTTGGACCATATCCTGCTGTCATCGCAAGGTGAAATAGGCCACCATCCTGATGAAACCCAGCGGATACTGCACCATGTGTTCCTGTTATCTCTAATTGCATTTGATGGTTTCCGTTCCACTCTGCAATCAAAGGCACTTTATAATGATTGCATCCAAATAGAAGACACACATGCAAAATGTCACTCTTAATAAAAGATTTTAAAGCACAGAAAATATTGATTTGAAAATCAAACAAATCAAAAATGTTTGTTTCCAGATGCCTTCATTACTATAAGATGCTACCACTCACATCACAATTTTTAAGTCCGAGCAAATATTTTCTTAGATGATCCTATAAAATTTATTCAAAGTACTTACAACCAGGAATTCATGATCAGGGTGAGGTGTCAGTAAAAATGTCAGCTTTTGCAATGGAAATTGGTTTGGTCACCTTTGAAACTTCCCATCCAAAAGCCAGATCCAAAAGGTATCTACGTGTAGGTATTTGGTGGCATTGCTGTGTCCTATTCACCATTTAAGGATGGCCTGTGCTCAGATCTAATGGTAGGTTCTGACCGATGCATGAGAGCTTGCCAAACGCAACCAAAGCATACCTTTTGAAGTCACTTTAAGGAAGGAATGTCAATCTTCTGGAACACTCCTTTTCCAGCAGATTTCTGAAACACTGTGCAGTTACAGGAAGATTTCTTAAAGGCACACTCTTGGTAACTGGAGAAATGTAATATTTTGATCAGGAATGGAAAGGGGGAGTAATGCAATCCTTATGGTATTAGACCAGTATTTAAGTCACCAAATGAAATTGAGCCACAGCAAATTATCAAATTGAATTTAATAAATTCAATGATGACTGATAGTCTTAAAATAACAAACTGATTACTAACAGCCTGTTACCTTCACCTGGTCCAGTCGACATATAATTAGTCACACCCTGCGGCAGACAGGAGAATGTAAGTAATTCTAAGAAATGTTACTGGCTGACAGGAGTGTGTACTGTTTATAATCTACAAATGCTTATATTGAGGTCAGCAAGTAATAAACTGATGGCAATTGAAACGATATATCCAATTTTTCTCAATGTTTTTCAACTGATTATAAGATTTCGAGGAGTCCACAGTCAATGTTGAAAACTTACAGGGCCACTTCCTCCTAACTGTACACCACTACGCAGTGACATTTGATAGGTCTGGTACAAGACATGCCCAAACATAGTGATGGAGCAGTCCGGGACAGTGACTGTAAAGGAATGATTTGTGAGAATGACTTTGGTAGGCCATTGTTTGACTCGTGTTTGGGCACAATTTAATGTCAGTGAGGAGAACTTTGCAGACAGGACAGGTCCAACCTTTTCATTTCCAATACCTTAGTCAATGCCAGATTGTCCATCCAGTTTTATTGTTAAAGTAGAGTAATGACATACAGCATAAAAACAGGCCCCTTAGCCCACCATGTCTGTGCTGACCAACAAACACCAAACTGTACTCATCCCATTTACCTGCACTTGGTCAATAGCCTGGCATTTTAAGTGCTTTTCCAGATATTTCTTAGATGCAAGAGTATCTGCCTCCACCACTTTATTTGACATTTTTGTGTCAGTTTGATATAACTGAATAATCTGCTAGGTCTGAAGTTACCTGTTTGTGCATCAGATGTATTTTTATGGTAATCCAATGGTTTCATACTCACTATTGCTGAGACAAGTTTCTTTTTCAATTTCAGAATTAGTAATTATTTGATTCTCCTTCACATTGCATCTCAGTTCTCTGAGTCAGAAAGTTGTGAATTAGCCTCACTCCAGACGCTTTACCATATAATCCAATTTGATAAGTTAATGTAATACTGAGGGAGTGAGAGGTGCTGTCTAACTGACTGCCAACATTCTCCATTGAGGGATAGTAATTGCAGCTCTAACTAAACATGCATTCTGTTGACCAACAAACAATCCAGGAGGCCACATAACTTTGTATAAAACCTTTAACAATACATTAACTTAATCACACAGAAAGTAATAAATTTGTCAAACAGGAAATCCTAATTCTCTTAATAGACTATGGACAGCTAAGTAAATATATTATGCTCCACATCCTTTATTAACTAAGAATCAAATATTTTTGTTTTGAATTGTGGAATTAGTTACAGGATTACAAATCTAGTATTAGTGTAAAAGGTCATCTGTCCACATCAACGAGGTTTATCTAGAAGATGTCACCGCTGTGATGCCATTCATTCCTCCATAGTCCACATCAACTAATAATGGACTGAACAACAATATTATCCATAAAGACACTGAGCTAAAACAATATGAAAGAAACCCGTCTTGCTAGTTGAAAGATTTGACAGGTAATTTCTATACAGGTAAACTAGAAGGAGACAGAGATAGAGCAAGGGGAGTGGAGGTTGGGGGCATGTTGGACCTATTGGAGAGCTCATTCAACAGGCTGCAAGTCCTTCTTGTGCTGTAAGATTCTACGATGCTGCTACAATGCAAGCTAACACATGTTGAGATTGAAAGAATGGTCAATGATAGTCATGTTAGCGTTGCTTTCATTTCATCTCAGTGTAAAATGTTGTTAATACAAGCCTAATATATGAAGGACATTATTGCTGAAAACAGCCAGAAATCCTCCCAATGAGAATACAGAATCCTCTCTATTTTTGTTTCCATCAGCTTCTGGTCACATTGCATTCTGTCAAAGCTTGTTTAAAATGCACAATAAACGTGTTAATTTATTTCATGGTAAGAATTTCAAAACACCGCTGAAAAAAAACCATGTTGCAAAATCATTTGATATGATATACCTGATCTGATATCTGATACTTGATGTGGAGCACATACAGCAGAAGTTATTAACGTAGAGGTAGACAGAAATAAAACATCCTAATACTTACTTACCATCGCATTTTATTTCCTAGCATGTAAACAAGAATACACACAAGAGTATAATAGACTACAAGAATATTTTAACAGCTTCCTTCCATGCAACCAACTCTTGTTGAGTAAAATCACAAACACTTTATGACACTATTGGATCATGGTGGTGTGGTTGGGGACATGCTGGTAAACGTGGAAATTGGGCTGCCAGTGATCAATAATCTTGTTTACTGCTCACATTGAACAGAGTGGCACATGGAAAAGTGGACTCTGAGGCTACTATCTCACAAGCTGTCTGAGAAATAAAGGACAGAGTACACACCTTAAAGGACACAGAACTAACAGTTAAAGGTAAGGGTCAAACTCTAAAAATTAAAGACATGTTCACCCAAATATGTGGTTTTAGAGATGTCACTAGCATATGGCTGAAAGCTTATCTCAGGACTAAGCGTAAAATCAAGTTTGCAAAGAGACTGACAAAAGTCTCAGGGTGCTGCCAGAGAGAGGGGTGGAGTCAATAGTTAGGGAAAGGAATTTGGAATGGGACTGAAAACAATGGGGTCATTCTCCCAATATTTAATTGAAGGTAATATTTGCTCATCTAGTGACAATGTTGTAAATACTTGTCCCTTTACAAATGAACTAGGTCATGGTGCAGAGATAATAGGGAGCAGTGGATATTCATTGAAGCATGTACTTTAGAGCTGGTTTTCCTCTTGATGCCTTTAGAGAGAGGTACACACTCCAGGGCATGGAATGCCTTATCTCCCCCTCCAAACCCATTTTAATTTAATCTGTTCCCTCTCTCTCACTTTTGGTGAAATTGCATTGCCCTTAACAGGGCAAATTGATAAATTGGGAAGAGTGATGGTTTAGTGGTAGGAAGGAAATGTTCAGTTGAGCACTTCCAGATATAAAAGGAAAGAAAAAGTTTTTTTTTCCCCAGCAAGCAGAGTTATTTAGGTAAAGAGACAGCAGACTGTAGTTTGTACTGAACGAGGAAATGACTCCTATGTCCTGATTCAGGAACTAGATGACTAGCGATATAATATAGCAACAGATGATTAACTTTAACCTCTTTGAGCTGGAAGATAAATAAGAATTTTCTTTCTGACAAAAAGTACTGCTTCTGGAAGCTCCTGGGTCATGTTGCAGGGTCTTGAACAATGATCGCCCTGTGGTTTTTTCATGAATTTGAACCATATGAACAATGGAACAATGGGATGGAACTGTAGACTCAAGTTACTTCCCTAACCAAAGGGATACAAGATATGGCCTTTGGCTTTGTCTTTACCAGGAAAAGGTATGATTATAATTAAACTAGTTTCAGCACTGGATGCAAGTGACTTAGATACCAATGAAGGATTGCTGAACGTATTAGATTTTATGGACAAGTTTACAAAAAAATCATTTGTTCAAAGTCTTTAAGGCATGGTCAACATCTGGCAAATTTAAAATTATGGATAGGCAGTCCATGGCAAGATATATCATGGATCTTGATGTGATATGTAAAAGACTGAAAACAAATAACCCAGAAAATCCCAAGCTTGTGCTCGCATTCAAATCATTAGATTGTGTGCAAATCTAACATGGGTACATGTTTGGTTTTGACAAGGGTTCAATTTTAGGGGAAACATTCCCTTTTAGAACAAATAATTACTGCCTTAAAGACATCTTTTGTAAAGCAATTATTTCCAGTTACCTTTATGCCAAACATTCTGCTGTGATGTAAAGAATGGTGAACTCCCTGAGCCCACACTTTTGATAAGGTCCCACATGGGAGACTGACAGTGAAGGTAAAAACCTATGGGATCCAAGGAAATTTGGCTAATTGGTTCCAGAATTAGCTGAGTGGCAGGAAACAGAAGGTGATGGTTGAGGGGTGTTTTTGAGACTGGAAGACTGTACCCAGTGGGGTTCTGCAGGGGTCAGTGTTGGGTCCCCTGCTGTTTATCATATATATATACTTGAAAGTAGAAGGATTGATCAGTAATTTCAATAATGGTATGGAAATTGATGAGGTGGCAAACAACGAAGAGGGTAGCCTTAGATTACAGGAGGATTAAGATGGCTGGTCATATGGGCTGATCAGTGGTAAATGAGATTCAATCCTTAAGTATGAGGTGATGCAGTTGGGCAGGCCTTAATGCATGATGAGTGGTAGGAGCTTGGGAAGGAATGAGGATCAAAGAAACCTTGGATTGCATGTCAACTGCTTCCTTAAGATGGTAGGACAGTTGGATAAAGTGGTTAATAAGGCATATGGGATACTTAACCTTATTAGTCAAGGCATAGAATTTAAGAGGAGGGAGGTCATTCTGGAATTGTATAAAATGTTGATTAGGCCACAGCTGAAGTATTGTGTACAGTGGTGGAATCCACATCATAAGAGGGATGTGATTGCTTTGGAGAAGGTGCAGATGAGTTTACCAGGATGTTACCTGTGCTGGAGGCTATTAGTAATGAAGACAGAACGGATAGATAGGGTTGCTTTCCTTGCTTCAGAGGAGGCTGAGGGAGGACATGATTGAGAGGTATAAAATTATGAGGGGCATAGAAACAGTAGACAGGAAGGAACATTCCTCTTGGATAGACAGATCAATGACTGGGGGCATAGATTTAAGGTAAGGGACATGAGGCTTAGACAGGATGTAAGATAAATATATTTTCACCCAGAGGGTGATAGGAATCTGGAACTCACTTTCTGAAAGGGTGGCAAAGACAGAAGCCCTCTTAGCTCTTTAATGCCAACATGTACAAGACTATGGGCCAAGTGCGAGAAAATGGGGTTGGAATAGTTCGGTGGTTGTTTTTGACTGGTGCGGACTTGATTGGCCAAAGGTCCTTTGTCTGTGCTGTAGACATTTATGACTGTATGGATATGATTACTAACTTTCAAAATTATCAAAGGTCTCATAGCATGTGCCTGTACACATATAGAGAGTAACTGAAAAACATTCTGAGATGGGTCATTTTTTAAAAATTGATTTTTGAATGAAAATGAAATGCTAGATTAGGATAGCAGTCAAAAATGAATGCATCCTGAAGATTACATGGAATGGTTGATAAGTGTTTTGCTGTGAGTCATAGAATCATATAGCATGAAAACAGACCCTTCGGTCCAACTTGTCCAAGCCGACCATGTTCCCAAACTAAGTTGTTCCAATTTGCCTGCATTTGGCCAACATCCCTCTAAACTTTTCCTAGTTACATAGAATATAGAACATAGAACAGTACAGCACAGTACAGGCCCTTCGGCCCACGATGTTGTGCCGAAATTTTACCCTAAACCTAAGGTCTATCTAACCTCCACCCCTACCTTATACTATCATCCATATGCCCATCAAATAGCCACTTAAATGCCCCTAATGAGGCTGACTCCACTACCCTCTCCGACAATGCATTTCACGGCCCGACCACTCTCTGAGTAAAGAACCTACCTCTGACGTCTCCCCGATATCTACCTCCACTCACTTTAAAGCTATGCCCCCTCGTAATAGCTACCTCCACCCTAGGAAAAAAGACTCTGGCTGTCTACTCTATCTATATCTTTGATCATTTTGTACACCTCTATCAAGTCACCTTTCATCCTTTGTCGTTCTAAAGAGAAAAGCCCTAGCTCTCTCAACCTTCCCTTGTAAGACCTTCCCTCCATTCCAGGCAACATCCTGGTAAATCTCCTCTGCACCTTTTCCAACGCTTCCACATCTTTCCTGTAATGAGGTGACCAGAACTGGACACAATACTCCAGATGTGGCCGAACCAGGCTTTTGTAAAGCTGGAGCATAACTTCATGAGACTTGAACTCAATCCCACTATAAATGAAAGCTAACACACCATACACCTTCTTAACAACTCTATCCACCTGGATGGCAGCTTTCAGGGAACTGTGGACATGAACCCCAAGATCCCTCTGCTCCACCACACTGCCAAGAATCTTTCCGTTAACCCTGTATTCTGCTTTCAAGTTTTTCCTTCCAAAATGAATTACCTCACATTTTTCAGGGTTAAACTCCATCTGCCACTTCTCAGCCCAGCTCTGCATCCTATCAATGTCCCTTTATAACCTAGAACAGCCCTCCGCACTGTCCACAATGCGACCCACCTTCGTATTGTCCACGAACTTACTAATCCACCCTTCAACTCATTCATCCAAATCATTTACAAAAATCACAAATAGAAGAGGACCCAGAACAGATCCTTGTGGTACACCACTCGTAACTGAGCACCATGTTGAATATTTTCCGTCCACTACCACCCTTTGTCTTCTAAGGGTCAGTCAATTCTGAATCCAATCTGGCACATTTCCCCCTATTCCATGCCTCCTTACCTTCTGCATGAGCCTACCATGGGGAACCTTATCAAACGCCTCACTTAAATCCATGTATACCACATCCACTGCTCTACCTTCATCCACATGTTTGGTCACCTCTTCAAAGAATTCAAAAAGATTTGTGAGGCATGATCTATCCCTCACAAATCGATGCTGACTATCACGAATTAAACTGTGCCTTTCCAAGTGACCATAAATCCTATCTCTCAGAGCCTTTTCCAATAATTTGCCCACCACTAACGTAAGACTAACTGGCCTAATTTCCGGGGTTATCCTTATTCCCTTTTTTGAACAAGGGAATGACGTTTGCCTCTCTCCAATCTTCTGCACTATACCCATGGACAGTGAGGACGAAAAGATCATCGCCAAAGGCCCTCCAATCTCTTCCCTCACTTCCAATAGAATCCTTGGATAAATCCCATCAGGCCTGGGGGACTTATTTCTCTTCAACTTCCTCAAAATAGCCAGCACATCTTCCTTACTAACAGCGACCTCCTCTAGCCTACCAGTCTGTTTCATACTGTCCTCCTCTACAACTAGGTCCCTCTCAGTTGTGAATACCAAAGAAAAGTATTCATTAAGGACCCCTCCTATCTTTTTAGGCTCCGTGCACAAATTCCCTTTACAGTCCTTGATCGGCCCTACCCTTCCTCTGGTCATTCTCTTATTCCTTACATACGTGTAAAAAGCTTTCGAGTTTTCCTTGATCCTATATGCCAAGGTTTTCTCATGCCCACTTATAGCTCTCCTCAGTCCTTTCTTCAGCTCCTTCCTGGATAGCTTGTAACCCTCTAGAGCCTTTTCCATTCCTTGTTTCCTAAACCTTACATAAGCATCCTTCTTCCTCTTAACCAGTCGTTCGACCTCTCTTGAGAACGAAGGCTCCCTCACTCGACCACATCTTCCCTGCCTGCTAGGGACAAACATGTAGAGCACATGCAGTATGCGTTCCTTAAACAATCTCCACATTTCAGTAGTGCTTTTCCCTGACAGCATCTGTTCCCATTTTATGTTACCCAGTTTTTGCCTAACAGAATTGTAATTACCCTTCCCCCAATTATAAGCCTTACCCTGCTGTATGTACCTATCCTTTTCCATGACTATTGTAAAAGTAACAGAGTTATGATCGCTACCGCCAAAATGCTCTCCTACCAACAGGTCTAACGCTTGGCCCGGTTCATTGCCAAGCACCAAATCCAAAGTGGCCTCTCCTCATGTTGGTCTATCTACGTACTGTGTCAGGAATCCTTCCTGAACGCACTGGACAAAATCCGCTCCATCTAAACGATTACAACTAAAATGTTTCCAATCAATATTTGGAAAGTTGAAGTCACCCATGACTACAATCCTGTGATTTCTGCACCTTTCCAGTATCTGCCTCCCAATTCGCTCCTCCACTTATGTACCTATCCAAATGTTTTTTTTTAAATATTGTAACTATACCTGCATCTAGCACTTCCCCTGGCATTTCATTTCACGTGTGAACCACTCTCTGTATTAAAAAGTTGCCCTTCAGATCCCTTTTACATCATCCTCCTCTAACCTTAAAAAATATGCCTCCGAGTTTTGAATTCCCCAACCATAGAGAACAAAACTTTGCTATTCACCTTATCTAGACCCCTCATGATTTTATATACCTCTATAAGTTCACCCCTCAACCTCCTGCACTCCAGTGGAAAAAGTCCCAGCCTGAGCATCCTCTCCTTAAAACTCAAACCCCCCAAGCCCAGCAACATCCCAGTAAATCTTTTCTGGACCCTCTCCAATTTAATAATATCCTTTGTATAACAGAGCAATCAGAACTGTACACAGTACACTAAACATGGCTTCACCAATGTCCTGTACAACTTCAACATGACATCCCAACTCCAGTACTCAATGGTCTGAGCAACGAAGGCAAGTATGCTAAGTGCCTTCTTAACCACCCCATCTACCTCTGCTACATCTTTGAAAGATGTATCTGAACCCCGAGATCCCTCTGTTGGACAACACTACCTAGGGCCCTACTTTTAATTACATAAGTCCTGCCTTGTTTGTTTCACCAACACACAGTACCTCGCATTTATCCAAATTAAACTCCACCTGCAACTCCTCAGCATTGACCCAATTGATCAACGTCGTTGATGTTGGTGTGTTCACCGAGCTGGGAAGTTTGATAGCAGACATTTTGTCCCCTTACAAGGTGACATTCTCGGTGTTGTGGATCCTCCTGTGAAGCGCAGTTGTCCTGTGCCGATTTGAATTTGTATGGTCTAGTTTTTGCTGCTTCCGGTAGCCGGAACCGGAACTTACAAACATATCAATAAATGTATAGAATTGGGCCCCGTATACAAACGCATACAGATCAAAACCGGAAATAACACTACGCATCATAACAGACTGGACAGTATAAATTCCAAGTGGAGGAGAATAACATCACTTCATCGGAGGCCTCACTGACGATGCTACCTAGCAAGGTGACGAAACGTCTGAATGAAAAGAAGCCAGCTCGGCAAGCAAGTCAACAACCTCACCCACAACCCGAGCTACAGATTTTTACCAACACTTTAGATAACCTCCTTCATTGTCCACTATACCACCAATTTTGGTGTCATCTGTAAACTTGCTAACCATACCTTGTATAGTCTCATCCAAATCATTCATATAAATGACAAACAAAGAGAAACCTGTGCTTTTCAAACAGCCTGCCAGTGCCATGATGGTTATGAGGGCTGGCAAACTCCAGATGCCGATTTTCACGGACAAAAGATGTGACTGGCTTGTGCCTACGGACCACGCCATGAGATGCAGTTTGGTGCTGATCAAACAAAAGTGAACCCAGCACTGATCCCTGCAGAACACCACTGGTCAAAGGCCTTCAGCCTGAAAAATAATCCTCCACCACCACCCTCTGTCTCCCACTGTGAAACAAATTTTGTATCCATCTGGCAAACTCTTCTTGAATTCCATATGATGTAAATTCACTATTTAGTTTGCCATGCAGAACCTTGTCAAAGGCATCATTAAAGTCCATGTAGACAATATCTACCACTCTGCTGTCATCAATCGTTTTGGTTACATCCTCAAAAAACTCGGTCAAGTTTGTGAGACATGATTTCCCACATACACGGCCATGCTGACTACCCCTAATCAGTCCTTGCCTCTCAAAATGCATCTGAATCCTATTTCTCAGAATTCCCTCCAACGATTTGCCCTGATGAAGGGTTTCAGCCTGAAACATTGACTTTCCTGCTCCTCTGATGCTGTCTGACCTGCTGTGCTTTTCCAGCCTCACACATATAGATTCTGGCTTCCAGCATCTGCAGTCCTCATTGTCTTCTATCCACCACTGAATTCAGACTTACAGGTCTAGAGTTCCCAGCTTCTCCTTACAGACTTTCTTTAATAAAGGTACAACATTAGCCACCCTCCACTCCACTGGCACCACCCCCTATCTCTGCTCGGGGACCCACAATTTCTTTCCTAACTTCCTACAACGTCCTGGGATACACTTGACTAGGTCCCGGAGATTTATCCACCTTAAAGTTTTTTAAGAACTCCAGCATCCTCCTCTTCTGTAATGTAGAATGTTTTCAAGACATCAATAATTATTTCCTCGAGTTCTCTACCCTCCATGTCTTTGACCACTGCAAAAGGCACACCAACAATTATGTTTGAAAGGGGCTACAGCAGGTACATTTTACATTCAGTGTCAGGCATCCAGTTTGTGGATTAGGCCAGAGTGAACTCCAGGGCTGCTTGTTTGCTCTCTTAGCACTTGCTCACTTGTACATGTCTACATGCTGGCAGCATCCATGCCTTGTCTTGCCACGTCTTGTCTGTTAGCTTTTGGCTTTGACAGAAGCACTGATATGCTACCAGTACTGCTATGTTGATGTGCTCTTTTGAGCAGATATACAGACAGGCTGCATGTCAGTAGGAGACTGGTGGGCTGTAGATGGGGGAAGGGGCTGGGGTTGTGTTGTGTCTCTTGATTTATGGCACACTGAGACATCAATTTAACACGTTCAACATGTGTCAACTGCCTGATCAGATAGCACACTTCGTGTGAAGGCAACCAAACAGCCATGCTTTCGCTGTAAAGTCAACATACCATTTGCCTTCTTCACTGACAGCTGGACCTGCATGCACAAGTACAGCTACTGGTGCACAGAGACAGCCAGGAATCATTTCGTTTACCCTTTCCCAATCTATTATCATTCAGACAATAACCTGCCTTCCTATTTTAGCAATGAAATTTATCCAAATTATATCTCATCTGCTATGCATTTGCCCACTGAGTCAACTTGCAGAAATCACACTGAAACATCTGTGCATCCTCCTCACAATTCAGCTTCCCACCCACTTTTGGTTCATCTGCAAACTTGGAGATATTATATCTAATTCCCTCATCTAAATCATTAATATATATTGTGAAGACCTGGGCTTCAAGTCCAGATCCCTGCAGTACTCCACTATTCACTGGCTGCCAATCAGAAAAAGACCCGTTTATTCCCACTCATTGTTTCCTGTCTCCCAACCAGTTCTCTATACACATCAGTACACCACCTTCAATCCCATGTGATTTAATTTTAGTGTACTAATCTCCTTTGTGGGGCCTAGTTTAAAGCCTCCTGGAAGTCCTCATTAGCCACATCGACCGGCTTCCCTTTATCATGTCTATTAGTTACATCTTCAAAAAATTCCAGTAGATTTGTCAAGCATGATTTCCCTTTCATAAATCCATGTCCGATCCTGTCACTGCTTTCCAAGTGTTCAGCTATTAAATCTTTCACAATGGATGCTAATATTTTCCCTACAACTGATGTCAGGATAAGTAGTCTATAATTCCTCGCTTTCTCTCTACCTACTTTATTAACATTTCCGACTTTCTGACAAAAGTTGTATTGGTGTGTTAAAGCTGGATATTACTTCTGTTTATGTGTCGATTTTTAGTGCACATCTGAAAAATAACTTCGAGAGTGAAAGAAATTAAACATGTTTTATTTTGGTCTATTATGTGATGCTTTGATTTTATGTTTCTGTCATTCTCTTATGCTGTTTCTAGATTTCAGCTTCTACCACCATCCAGATAGGTGTTCCATTCTGAGGTCCTCTTTTGATTGTAACATATCTGAAAGACATGGATCAGATCAACAATTCCATCTCGAATTAGCTCTGTTTTGTAAATCACCATAATCACAAAATCCTGACATGTGTACAGATCATTAATTAATAAAATTGTCCACAGGCTCTCTATGAAACCATATTCTTCTAGTGTCATGAAAACAAGATCATAACTCCAAATGATGTGCAGAAATATTGAATTTTTAAGTAGATTATACGTTCATTTTTAAAAGAAAGACACAGAAGTCAAAAGATGGCTCAGCAAGTAAAATCAGTGGCTGTCTAAATAGGTGTTTAGCACTGATCAGTCTCATATTTCCAACTTAAACATGATATCACCTCAGATTTCTATTGACTGAGTGATCTCTATGGACTTGGAACGTTCTTATACTTGTTCTTGTAGAATTGGCACAAGTTGGCTGGGCGAGCATATGTGGAATCATAACTGGCCAGAATTTCACCTCTGTTAGCCATTGGTTGATTCTTGCCGAAAACTGTTTGGAGGATGGAGGATAAGCGCAGGGTCAGGTGAAGTTGCAATGCTCCTTAAATCTGCAGTCACACATTCATCAAAAAGATTGAGGTACTGAAATAAGGTATGGGTAGACTACATGAGAGTTGATGGAACTATGCGCAGCAAGTATTAATACCAATGGGAAAAGAAAGAAAAATCATAGGTCCAATGGGTCTGACTGACACAAAATAGGATTAAACAGTTAAAACATGTGACATTAAATATGTGGTCAAGTTTGCAGATCATGTATGGAACTTATCAGCCATGTAAGAACCCATGAAGCTGGAGTGAAAGCAAGTCATACATTCTGAAGAAGGGCCACTCAACTCAAAACATTAACTCTGCTTTCGCTCCACAGAAGCTGGCAGACCTGCTGAGTTTCTCTAGTAACTTGTGTTTTTGTCTGCAAAAGCAAGTCATTCTCAATAGCTCAGGACTGCTAACAAGAAGACAAGCAGCTTCAGTAAAAGAACTGAATTTTAGTAAAAGAAAATAATGTCAGAGTGCCATTATTAAACATTCATTGAGAATCAGATAACAAAACTTCAGCCTACCTGAGGTCAAATACCGTTATGCTAACAAGATTGGTCCTTGGGAAATCGCAAAATTATGATTTTGGCTGCAAATAAAGTATTGTTTGAATGCTTATGTGTTTCACACAGTTTCACAGCTTGTTCACTTTACTGAACTGGGTCCTGATCTGGAAGGAAGACTGCAATTAATGTTTAAGTGCACTGTCTCCTGAAATCCCTACAATCAATATTTCTTTTTGAAATTATTTCAACCTAAGTATTGAGTTATTTACATATTACTACAGATATCTATCTCCTGGCTGTCATCCCTAGCTTCATTAGTGTGAGTACACAGGCATCATTGATTGATTCATTTTGCGTTACACTATTGTCCTGACATTGGCAAGTAGATCATTCAAATTAGCTTCTGATTTCTAAAATCTTGCTTAATGTGGCTTTTCTCCCTTCTGCCAGATCATTTCTCACCAATATCGGCATCATCTAATTGATTTAGTCTGGAGGAGACCAGACAATCTTTGGTGGAGATTCAAGCAAAACGGATGAGTAACACTTTGCTTCAAGAATAAATTGCCTTTTGCAAAGTGTATCATCCAAAATTTGCTGTGTGTGTGATATCTGAAAATGTATATTACACCTATGTTCACATCATAAAGAGTTGTAAGCCTCCAGACTGATTTTCTAGAGTGCCGTAGTACATATAACAGCAACAGTCTACTTCAGTCCAACAGTATATTCATCTTGTTCATGCTGACATGAACGCCTCCCATCTGTCTTCACTATCCCATTAATACTTATAGTATTACACAGTATTTTACCCACTGAACCTATGTGCTGGATTTTGGCAAGCCCTCAGCTTCAAAGTCAAATGATTGTCAAAACCCCTGCACTGAGTGGGAGCTCCTGTAGTGAATTTCCTCAATTTTCCCAGGTTGTGACCGGGGGTAGGGTCTCTGTCTTTTGAGGAAGCACTCAAGCGCTGAGGAAGGTAAGAGCTTGCTAGCTCATTAACTAGCTGCTGTTCATGGTGAATTTTGCTGCCACGATCCTCTTTAAGTGTAAGAAACTACAGGGTCTGCTTGGCCTAGTGTTGTAGAACAAAAGTATTTCCTGATCTAACTAGAACAGTCTAGATCATAGATCATAGAATCCCTACAGTGTGGAAACAGGCCCTTTGGCCCAACAAGTCCACACCAACTCTCAGAGCATCCCACCCAGCCCCATCCCCCTATAAACCCCCCTAATCTACAAATCCCTGAACACTAGGGGCAATTTAGCATAGCCAATTCACCTAGCCTGCACATCTTTGGACTGTGGGAGGAAACCAGAGCACCCGGAGGAAACCCACGCAGACATGGGGAGAATGTGTAAACTCCACACAGACAGTTGCCCGAGGGTTGAATCGAACCCAGGTCCCTGGTACTGTGAGACAATGGTGCTAACCACTGAGCCACCGTGCCACCCCTGGTCTCTGGTTGTTAACAAGATACAGTTTGTTGCAGGTTAGCAACTTTTTATAGGACACCTTGATATGATCAACATTGTCACAGAGACTTCAAAAAGAACCAGATGTTGGTTCTTACACCTTCATGATCAATAACCATTCTGCCTTCAAATTCACATGGCATCATTGTCGTACATGGTGCTCTTGGAACTCCTTGAATATTAACACTTTCATTTCTATATCCAAAACCAGGCAGCTAGGATGGCTAGAAGGCTGACATTGTGTTCTGGCTCCTGCTTTTGAAGTCTCTACATTGATTGTTTACTTCCCAACAACCTTGGGGACAAGAGAAACAATTTGGAAATTTCCAATCAACCTTTGATAATAGTCTTATACAGCCTTTAAAGTCTCTGAATTGGATATATGCAACATATAGTGAGTTAGTTCTGTTTTCCCCAATCCACTTTGAGAAAAGCGGAAAGTGATGGAATGGTGCCAGAAAACACAAATTCCGCCTGGAAGCTTAATTTCCACAAATGTCAACCTCCACTTTCCCCCACTAAAGCCCAAGAAAGCTGCAATGTATCTTTTAAAGAATGTTATGGACCAGACCAGACCCCCTCAAAATATTTTAAGAAGGTAGCTTAGACCCTAACGTTTTCTTATTTCAAAGGTAGATGTGAAGTGCTGTGCTCCAGATGCAATGTGACTGGTCAAACTACTCAATGTTAAGCAAAACACAATTTGTTTACACACAATAGATGAAATACGAACAAAAGGAAGAAGATTTTAGAATAACAAAATTATTAGAAAATGAAACTGAATGATAGGTACAATTACTAATTAACTGTTCCAATATAGTAACAACCCATAAACAAACTCTTTGGCAAAAAAGGCAAATTCAGATGTAGATTCTCACATGCAGTTCTCCAATCCAGGAGGAAAAAAATAGCAAGAGAAAATTCAGAAAAAGTAGTAGATAGGAGACATTCACTGAAGCTTCCAACTCTTTTGAGACACCAAAAACTTCTGCTTAAAACTAAACCTAAAATTTAAAAAAAGGAGAAAGCCTGGTCTGTAAGAGCTGGCTATATCCAGGCTGCTTCCATTGCTGCAACTTTAAAACAAACACCAAGGCCTCACAAATTGTTTACTTCCTTAGAGACAGCTGGAGACCTCTGCCTTATAGCCTTTCTTCAAAAAAAAGGATACAAGAACATCTCAAAGTGATAGCATCATCACAACAGCTATTCCTTCAAAACTGTATCCATATTGAAAGTGTACAGTTTTCATCTCAGCATCACAAAAACTTATAAAGAACTTACTCTTGTTAGTTGCTCTAAAAGTCTTACATTCTCTTGTACGTCTGTGACTTTGCATTCATTCTAGACCCCTCAACTCCTGAAGACAGATAATTTAATCCAATCCTTTCATAATTCTCACGGTTCTCATATTGGCTCACAGCCTGAATTATTCCAATGAGAAAACCCAATCATTCATAGCTTTTTTCATGTTACCTCAAAACATCACATATCCAGTGAATCAGCATTGAGTTAGATCTGATCAAAATAGTGCTTTTTCAACAGAAGCCATTGTTCATGCTTCAGAGATAGTAGGAACTGCAGTAGGAACTTTTTTTTTCTGAAGAAGGGTCTAGGTCTGAAACATCAGCCTTCCTGCTCCTCTGATGCTGCTTGGCCTGCTGTGTTCATCCAGCTCTACACCTTGTTATCTCACTGTTCATGCTATTGTGATGATGCATGCTTCTAGTATTCCAGACACTCTGCTGCAATTGAGAAGGGGTGTGAAGGCAACTGTGATAGAAAACATCATTTGTAGGATTGTATCAACAAGTCCAACACACTAGACCACTGTTGCAGCCCCTTGGGATTTACTCCTGCACTGGAGGAGGTTGAAGGCTTGGCAGCTTATAAAGCACAATTTCGATGAACACTCAACTGGTCAGGTCATATCTTTGGAGAAAACTGACAAGTCAATATTTGTAAAACCTTCTTTAAGGCTCACCTGAAATGGGAGTTTCTCTGGCTCCTCTCTGCAGATTTTGAGAAACATGCAGAATGTTCCTCTCATTTTTAAATTTAGTTTCTCATTTCTAGTAACTGCAATTTTATTCCTGCTCCTTTTATAGAAAACCAACATTGATTATATTATCCCCATTCCATGCAGGGATTATGCGCACTTCATTTTAAGAGATAAACATATTGGATGGGTGCACTATTTATGTGCTGCTATATCAGAGATGCTGGATTTCCGACCACTGAGACTTAATTCATAAAGGATTATTATCCTATCCTTGGTTCTGACACAAGGTCGAAATGCACAAATTGCATCAAGAGTTAATACAGAAACATACAAAGCTCCACAGCACAAGTGGAAGGAGAACTGTCTCCAATGCATCTGGGACATCAGCAATTTACTTGAATATGACCCAGCAGGTTGATTGAAATTGGATAGACCATAAATATGAACATCGGTAAATGTTAGTGAGTTGGGATCAAATTGGTCTCCAACGAATGTAATCTCCATGAGGCTTTGTATGCTCTGATGTAGAATATTATATATATGTTTACAGTTAACCTTGTTACATAGTAGTTAGTTACTCTTCCTCAACAAGAGAAAAATAAAGCAAGTGTGCAATGAAATAACCTATAAAAGATACACTGCAGCAACATGTCCAAATGTGGGCAATTGGAACTAGCTGAGTGGGCACCATGGTCAGCATGGACTAGTTTAGGACAAAGGGCCTGTTTGCATGCTGTATTACTGTATGACTCTATGTCAAGGCTCTTTTGACAGCCGTTCCCAAGCCATTAACCTTAATTGAGAAGGACAACAGCAGCATATATTTGGAAACACCACCACTTATATTCCCCTCTAAGCCACGTACCGTCTTGAATTGGAACTGTATCATTGTTCTTTCATTGTTGCCAAGCCAAAATCCTTTATTCCCTAGCTAATAGACTGTGAATATACTGCAAGCATATGGACAACATCAGCTCAAGAAAGCAGTTTATCACTACCTTCTTGAGGATAATTAGAGACGGCAATAAACTTTGCCTTTGGCAGCAGTGTCCACAATCCATGAATGAATAATAAAAAAGCAAGAGACATAGTGAATTTATTGCTTCCTTTAGTGAGCAATTTGCAAGAATACCAAACCTTTGTTTTATAAAAAAAGGGTTTCACTAATCTTCTTTCCAATGTTATATTCCACAGAGAACAGGAGGAATTAAAGTTGGTTCAGCTGTGTGTATGAGATCAATGATATTAACATTATAATGTCGAATGGGGGTGTGACAGGTTCCATTTTTAAAATTCATTGCATAGATGAAGTTGTGCTGAACAACGATGAATAATTGATGCTCAATATCTATTATGGGAATGTTATATGCTGCCCATGAAATCCAAAGCGCAAAGTCTATAACAAGCTTGATATCCCAATAGACAATGGTTTTTTTTCTCATCAGTCTATCAGGGAGGTAATTCTGTCACAACGTAAATCAGCAAATAAGTCCTGTGTCTCCTAGTTTATCACGCAGTGAATATTGCATGTACTACACAGGAAAAGTAACATTCCTTTCTCGGATGTTTATTATTTATTTATTATTTACAAACAAATATATTTCTCATCTCTGTTTCTTTCTCACATTGCTAACTTGTACTATGATTCAATGCATATCAGTAGCCCTTCTATATCTCAACCAAATATTCTTGTCTTAGGTGTGAACTTAGAAGATATCGCTGCACTATTTGACAAAAGGAGGCATCACAATATTGTCCCTCCCTCTTAAATATGGAGGTACATTTTCCAGCAACAACCATGCACGGAGCAAGTCAGGAATAGTTATCTCACTAATCCCCTTTCATTGTTCATTTTGTAATATCTGCAACCAAGTGTGACTCCCCTAATTTTTCTGGAATGAGGACGGAGTGCGTGAAAGAAAAAATGCTTCAAATATTCAGTCTAAACAGGTGCAATCTTTTCTCAAACCTGATGTCTTAATGAAAAGTGCATATTTTATTTGACTGTGATGATAATCAGTTTGGTATTAAGTATTAAGACCTTTTCAAATCACATTTAGTTGCAGATATTACAAAATGAGCAACAAAAGGTTGGTGAGATACCTCCTCCTGCCTAACTCTCTATATGGTTGACTCTTTTCAACATATTTACTGCTGTGAAACGCAAGTCAAGAAAGAAAAACACAATCTGCACATTGAAACCAAAGATAAATATTAAATTTTCATTGCAAATGATAGGAATTCCAGACACAATGAATGTCCTTGCTACATTGGTTCAACATTAAAAAAATCATAAACAAGATGGACATTTAGAACTCTCCAATCAAACTTACAATTCCGTAATTAGTACATTGAATGCAGCTCTAGCTCACCACAGAATCTTAGACCACAGCAGAAGCCATTACTCCATTCTGCCTGTACCAGCTCTTTCAAAAGAGACTCAATTAGCTTCAATTCCCCAGAAATTTCTCACAGCCCTGAAATCATTTTACTTTTCAAGTACATATCTAATTTCCTTTACAAGTTGCTTATGCACTGTGTTTTGAGGCAATGCATTTCAGATTAAAGTATGATTCTGTGCTAAAAAAAACTCATTTGTGATATTGCTTAAACCTCCTCTGCAATATTCATCATAATTTGAAGGATGCAGTGTTCAGCATCCCTGATACTTCTGTGATGAGAGTAACACAAATCTTTGGATTTCCTTTATTGACGCCCCAAGTGGTCATCAAAACTAATCCATATGTTTAATAATATGTTTGATAATTAATTAACAACTTAAAGATTTTTCCTGCAATGACCGATCTGTTCAGGATCATCTGTTTCAAAACCTTTCTCAAAACCTGCACCTCAGATAGGAGTTTTTAGATCAACTCCTTTCAGTATCTTCTGCCCAATGATTTTAAAAGATAAAAGTAAAGTGAAAGATCCTTTTGTCATTTTCTTTACACATGTCTTGCATGAAAATTTCACGCCACCTCCTTCTGTTCTCCCAATCTAAGCTGCTTGACTATAACAATTCCCAGACACTTCGTTATCACTGGATTCAGTGTTGACTCTGTCATTGTATATCCATAACTGTGCACAAACTGAGCAAGTGATTTCCACCCAAAGTTAAAAATCCTGTTATTACATATACTGTGTTTATACTATGAGGAGATTCTCTTCTGGATTGATTCTTCCACCTATACGTGACTATATGTTTAGGTTTTGTCATTACCTTGAAGCAGAAAGCTCTGAATCTCCACCTTCACTCCCAAACTGAGCAAATTCTTTTCATAAAGGTAACAACAGCAACATAAACATTACTCATTATCTGACTTTATTGCACTGACTGTCATAGCTGGTCCGCAGTGTTTAAAAGACTCTGTCCACCTGATAGGTACATAGTTGATTTCAGTCATCTGGAATGATAGAGCTCAAATAGATAAAGAATTTCACTTATTCCAATTGATCTGAAAGGTGTTGAATAAACATAGATTTTGTCCTCTAATCGCTAACTTCCACGAGGAATGTCTTAATGAATTGGTGCACTCTTATCAATAAACTGAATATCAATCAACTTCTGCTTCTGATTTTTATGTGACTGGGATATCATTAAAACTCTTACTGTTGCTGTTGTCTCCACCTGAATAACTGGCTGCAGTGTTTGAGAAATGTGTTCATGGAACAAGTTGAGAAGATTAGCAGCTGGAATGCCACCATGCTGCACTCAACTGTTGTTCCAAATCAATCAATTGGTTTGATGACCATCACTGCACTCTTGGTTCAGTTATTGATCTCAGCAAAGTCAGTACACCAGGTGAGTATATTACAGTGCTTTAAAATTTGAAATTAAACTTTCTACCAGATGTAATCAAAAGCTTTTTTACAGTTGATGAAAACTTGCAGAGATTTTATTTTACTTTTCTCCTCATGAATTTGTCAACCATCCATCTGTAAGCCTCCATCTGACCTAAGTTTTTTGTACCTAAGTACTTTTGTATCTAAGATGGTGCTGAGTTTTGGCAACATTATACACTTTTCATTGTAATCTTGTACTTCTATACATGAGTACGTGACAATGAATCTAAATCTAATCTTGATCTAAATCTAAATCCTTTATTACTAAAAAATGCCATTACTTTGACTCATTTGAGAACTCATGTGACAATCACATTTAGCACTTTATCTCTGTCCTATAGGCTCACTATTGCTCTATGTTATAGGTGTTCATTTGGCAACCATTTCCATCCTCCCATCACAATTCCAAATGCTTCATGTTGTCTCTATAAGTCATTCTGGCAGAGTTTCCAAGTTCAATTTATAGTTGTCCAGTAAAGTTCTCTGTAGTGTTCATACTAAATGTACCTGATTCAGAAATAAGTTTTTCAGACTTACAACTATATGGGTAGCTCCATATGTCTGTTAATTTCCAGTTGGCATTCACTTAACAGAGCTGTGTGCTTAAACTTTTGCGATATATTTAGTTCATAACTTTGACTTTTGCGAGACTTTATTTGTTGACCCTCAACTGTGTAATTGAAATTTTGCAGCTGAAGAAACCATCTTTCAGCAACCCTTTTCTGATGAAGGGTCTAGGCCCGAAACGTCAGCCTCTCTGCTCCTATGATGCTGCTTGGCCTGCTGTGTTCATCCAGCCCTGCACCTTGTTGTCTCTCTTGTTTCAGCAACCCTGTTGGCTTGTTGAGAAAATGCATTGTATATTGTGTTACGTACACAACAGGTAGGCCCAAGCATCAATTCCTGATCTGTGCTGAACTAGCTCATATGGTAGGAAAGTCAAGTAAAAGTAAATATCTATTTGATGATTAAAAAAAAATTATGGATTGAAGCCTCCATCCAATAACTGCCCAAAGATCATGGTGAAAAATACATGGAAGTTACATGAGGGCAGGAATGCTATTTTGTTAAATTGCAACCTGACCCTCAAATTGAGGATGATAATTTTAAAAGTGGCCATTGGGATGCAAATGGAGGCAAGAAAAAGCACAGCAGCCACAGAGGCAACTGAGGTCTGCATAAAGTTGATTTTTTATTTCCCGGGATGTAATTCATTGAGAATCCAGAGAGGGCAATATCTTCATAACACTATAAGTAATGAGTGTATTTTCTTAATTTATTTATTAAATGAACTTTGTATCACAGCCCTTTCCCAAAAGGATGAAATAAAGCCCAGAATTTAATTGCATTATCAGTACAGCAATTTTTGAGCATGGTGAGTTTAATACCATAAAGAATTCAGATTGTAATTTGAGGTCTTGAGTGAAGAAAGTGACAGCGCAAAGATATAATTAAAGGAAGGCATGAATACCAATCTTTACAATGGTTACAATTTAAGTTCAGAAATCTATGTCATCATTGTCTTCAGGAATAATGCCTATGTTGTCATTGTCTTCAGGAATAGTGCCAGAAGACTGGAGACTAGCAAATGTTGTCCCCTTGTTCAAGAAGGGGAGTAGAGACAACCCTGGTAATTATAGATCAGTGAGCCTTACTTCGGTTGTGGGTAAAGTGTTGGAAAGGATTATAAGAGATAGGATTTATAATCATCTAGAAAGGAATAATTTGATTAGGGATAGTCAACACGGTTTTGTGAAGGGTAGGTCGTGCCTCACAAACCTTACTGAGTTCTTCGAGAAGGTGACCAAACAGGTGGATGAGGGTAAAGCGGTTGATGTGGTGTATTTGGATTTCAGTAAAGCGTTTGATAAGGTTCCCCATGGTAGGCTATTGTAGAAAATACGGAGGCATGGGATTGAGGGTGATTTAGCGGTTTGGATCAGAAATTGGCTAGCTGTAAGAAGACAGAGGGTGGTGGTTGATGGGAAATGTTCATCCTGGAGTTCAGTTACTAGTGGTGTACCTCAAAGATCTGTTTTGGGGCCACTGCTGTTTGTCATTTTTATAAATGACCTGGATGAGGGCGTAGAAGGATGGGTTAGTAAATTTGCGGATGACACCAAAGTCGGTGGAGTTGTGGATAGTGCCGAAGGATGTTTTAGGTTACAGAGGGACATAGATAAGCTGCAGAGCAGGGCTGAGAGGTGGCAAATGGAGTTTAATGCGGAAAAGTGTGAGGTGATTCACTTTGGAAGGAGTAACAGGAATACAGAGTACTGGGCTAATGGTAAGATACTTGGTAGTGTGGATGAGCAGAAAGATCTCGGTGTCCATGTGCATAGATCACTGAAAGTTGCTACCCAGGTTGATAGCGTTGTTAAGAAGGCGTACAGTATGTTAGGTTTTATTGGTAGAGGGATTGAGTTTCGGAGCCATGAGGTCATGTTGCAGCTGTACAAAACTCTGGTGCGGCCGCACTTGGAGTATTGCGTACAGTTCTGCTCACCGCATTATAGGAAGGATGTGGAAGCATTGGAAAGGGTGCAGAGGAGATTTACCAGGATGTTGCCTGGTATGGAGGGAAGGTCTTATGAGGAAAGGCTGAGGGTTTTGAGGCTGTTTTCGTTAGAGAGAAGAAGGTTAAGAGGTGACTTGATAGAGACATACAAGATCATCAGAGGATTAGATAGGGTGGACAGTGGGAACCTTTTTCCTCGGATGGTGATGGCTAGCACGAGGGGACATAGCTTTAAATTGAGGGGTGATAGATATAGGACAGATGTCAGAGGTAGGTTCTTTACTCAGAGAGTAGTAAGGGCGTGGAATGCCCTGCCTGCAAAAATAGTAGACTCGCCCACTTTAAGGGCATTTAAATGGTCATTGGATAAACATATGGATGATAATGGAATAGTTTAGGTTAGATGGGCTTCAGATTGGTTTCACAGGTCGGCGCACCATCGAGGGCCAAAGGGCCTGTACTGTGCTGTAATGTTCTATGTTCTATGTTCTATGTTGTATTATTTACATAATAATGTACAAGTTCTACTCATTCTTAACTCTACCAAAATCCTGGCCATTATGCAAAACTGAAAAGCTTGCATTCTATGTCGGATGTTTCCAAACATTGACAAAAGAATAAGAAAGTGACTGTAGCAATATTGAACCAAGGAACCCAAAGTATCTGCAACTCAGCAGACAAGTAATCCCACAAAGTTGCTCAATGAAGTCAAGAGGAGACTGAGAACACAGTTGAACATAGAGCAACTCACAATTGGAGATCCAAGCAGACAGATATAAAGTATAACAGATAAAGAATGGGCTGTGAGAAATAATGGCACTTGGGCTCAGCTTGAAAGAAGGCACTTCAAGCGTAAAATTGAACAAATCAAACTGACAAAACACAATTTAAGAGAACAAAACTAATATTGCCTCATTACTATTTAATAAGTGGCCTGAAATTGCACCTGGCAAGTGATGGCTAAATTAATCCATCACTCTAAATAATTTCCAAAACTGTTTTGTTTCCCTTTTTCAATCAATTTGGGAAGCTCTTGGGTTTTGAACATTGTGATGCTACAATAATAATATATTGAGCATTGGATCTCAGCTCTTAAAATCATAGAGCTTTTAAAGTCAGCTAGTCAACATGGATTTAATGTATGTTATATCACAATCTGTTAGCACCATGGGTAAAGGTATAGCATGATAAAATAAGTAAATGGAAGTCTTAAGGGTGAAAAACCCTATAATTTGGTCACCGAGATCAAGAGCACAAGAAACAAGTAGATCAGGCAAAAGAAATCAAAACTCAAATCTAGTTAGACTTAAAACTGAAAATCAGCCAAAATGAATTTAAAGCAATTATATATCATTGATCCTGTCAATCATGCACTCTAGGGGTTACAAGTTAAAAAGTTACAATCTTGGAAATAGTATAATTGTTTGTTGATATAATGAGGTAATTCTCATTTGAAAAAAAAAAGCAATCAAATTATTTCAGGTCAGAATGTTACCTGCTTCATACAGAATCTTCCTGGCTTTATTGAAGTACACCCGGACAGCTCTAAGCTGGAACCTATTACATAGGTTCAAAGAGAAAAACTTCCACTTTGCTCAAAAGGTTATTAACCGAATGGCAAGCAGGTCAGAAGATTATAAAGAAGAACCTTTTTCTCCAGAACTAGAATTAAACCAAGTCAGAAGATGATACTGAAAACTGGTAAGATGTCATGCTTTTGCACATAGTAAAAACTGTTAACTATTTATAATATACCAATTTATGTGCTAATTATATTTTGTTATTTTATGAAAAACAGATTTAGACGCATCATCATTTTATAAGGTTATACAGTCATAGAGTCATACAGCATGGAAACAGACCCGTTGATCCAACTCATCTACACCGACCAGTCATCCCAATCTGACCTAGTCCCATTTGCCAGCATTTGGTCCATATCTCTCTAAACTCTTCCTATTCATATATGCATTCAGATGCCTTTTAGATGTTGTAATTGGACCAGCCTTCACCACTTCCTCTGGAAGCTCATTCCATACATGTACCATCCTCTGCATTAAAAAGTTACCCCTCAGGTCCCTTTTAAATCTTTCCCCTCTCACCTTAAACCTATGCCCTCCAGTTTTTTGACTATGCCAGCCTAGGAAAAAGAACTTGGCTATTCATCCTATCCATGCCCGTCATGATTTTATAAACCTCTATAAGGGCACCCCTCAGTCTCCGAAGTTCCAGGTAAAAGGTCCCAGCCTATTCAGCCTCTGCCAATAGCTCAAATCCTCCAGTCCCGGCAACATCCTCATACATCTTCCTTGCACACTTTCAAGTTTAATAACATCTTTCCTGTAGCAGTGGGACTAGAATTGAATGCAGTATTCCAAAAGAAAGTAGAGGAGTTAACTTCTGAGTCCAAAATGCCTCTTATTTAGAACTGGAATTGAAATATTCACTCTCTTCCTCTCCTACAGATGCTGCCCTCTATACTGGTTAGTCAATCCGACAGAAAGGAAGGTAGCCGTTGTTGCTGGAGCTCAGCCATGTCCAAGACATCTTTGTAGGAGGTCCTCAGGAGAGTGTCCTTGACTGAATCACCTTCAACTGCTTCATCAATGACCTTCCCTCCATCATAACATCAGAAGTGGAATTGATCTCTAATGATTGCACAATGTTCAACATTGTTCATAGCTCCTCAGATTCTGAAATGTTCCATGACCAAATGCAGCAAGACCTGGACAATGTCTGAGTTTGCACTGACAAGTAGCAAATAACATTCATTTCACACAATTGGGAGGCAATAACCAGCTCCAAAAAGAGAAAAACTAACCATAACCCCTTGGCATTCAATGACATTACCATCACTGAATCCCCTAAAATTAAGATCCTGGGGGTTACATTGACCAGAGACTGAATTGGACTAGCCAGGCTACAAAAAAGGTCAGATGTTAGGAATCCTGCTGTGAGTAACTCACTTCCTGACTCTCAAAAGCCACTTCCTCTGGCAGATAGTTCCAATAACCCACCACCCTCTGCATTAAAAAGTTGCTTTTTGGTCCTTTTTAAAGTTTTCCCCTCTCAACTTAAGCCAATGCCCTCTAGTTTTGGACTCCTCCACTCAAGGAAAAAGAGCTTAGTTATTCATCATTAACAAAGTACAAGTAAGGAGTGTAAAGGCATAGTCCCCATTTGCCCGGATGGGTGCAGCTCCAACCTCTCAAGAAGATTGACACCATCCAGGACAAAACATTTGACATAATTGGCACAACATGCACAAACATTCAGTCCCTCAGTAGCAGCAGTGTGTACCATCTATAACAGGCACTGCAGAAATTCACCAAGGCTCCTGAGACAGCACCTTCCAAACCCCCAACCACTGCTATCTTGGAAAACAAAGGCAGCAAATAAATGGAAACACCACCACATACATTGTCCTCTCCAAACCTCTCAGTGTCTTGACTTGAAAATTTATTGTAGTATGTTCAATGGGCAAATCTATGGAACTCCCTCCCTAATGGCATTTTGGGTCTACCCACAATGGACTTTTGTGATTGAACAATGCATCTCAAGGGCAATTAGGGATGAGCAATAAATACTGACTCAGTCAGTAAAGCCCACATCCCATGTGCTAATAAACAAAGGATGCTGCCTGACCTGCTGACTCTCTCCAGCACTCGGTTTATATTTCAGATGTCCAGCATTTGCATTATTTTTAATTTATTTCAGAACTTTGTCTGAATCAGATATTAAACAGTGATCAATACCTGGCATGATGCTCAAGTCAGGGGACTAGATGCATAAGCATTGAAATAAGTCAAGAGGTAGTTGGATGATTTGATTAGATAAATATAGGTTTTCTTTGAAGATTGAACAAGATGTGTTAAATAACTTCACTAAAGCATACTTTTCCTCATAATCGATTCCTTACTGTAAGTGTGAAATGCATAAATCGTGCGATGAAGCTGAGCCACTGATGTTGAGGATACAGAAATATCAAAAAAAGGAGCAGGAGTAGACTTTTCATTTCTGTGAGCCTAATCTACCATTTATTATGATCATGGCTGATCATTTACCTCAATAACCTGGTCCTGTTCTCCCCCATATCCTTTGATTCCTTTAGCAACCAGTCCTTCTGGAATTTATACAATGTTTTGGCCTTGATTGCTTTCTGTGGTAGTGAATTCCACTGAATCACTACTGTCTTGTTGAGGAATTTCCTCCTCATTTCAGTCATAAATTGCTTTCCTCGTATCCTTACATATGAACTAAGACTAGAAACAATACAAAAGGCAAAAGTGAAAGAGGATAACCTTACATTTTCTCCATTTGGATCTTCTTTGGACTGGACCACTCTTAGTGATTCTCACAAATGCTCCTGAGCACAGTTATCACAGGTTTGCTAATGGGCTATCCTGCCTTTTAAGAGAAGTTTGCCCAACCTATAGACTCTGATGACCACAAAATTTAGCAATTGAAATTTATTGGTTGAATTTCATGCATCTCAAGGTCAGAAACACCTGCTCTTAGCTTTCCTGCTTAATTGATGAAACTCTAAAATCAGATCACTACGATCCATTATGATCCATGGTTTCATAATTGTATGTGCAACAAGGTACAACTTCTATGTGTCATCTGCAAAAATAACATTGGAAAGCAGCCAAATGATCCTCAAAGACAAAAGGATTGGCTGTACCTACTTTAATGTTATAGTTAATTTGTCTTTCATAATTCTGCAATATTTTGGAATTCAATATTATTCGTCTTCATACAAACTGTTGGTTTTGCACATAATAGTATTTCTGTCTGCACTGTACATTTGGAAATTTATTTATCTTAAAAGCTAAGAAGAATATTCAGGCTATAAGTGACGAAACAGAATGAAATGTAGAAGATGGCGCCAGTCTCACCAGATTCTGCAATCTGCAACATGCTGCTTTTGAAATACAACTAAATGCTCAGCAATTACACTGAAAAAATGTGTGTTCGATCCTGCATTGTGTTCATTACTGGAAGAAAAATGCTTGCTCCCAGCTGATGGAGCTTAACATTGTTTCTACACAACTTAATGGCTTCAATCCTAGTTGAAACTAGTGGCTCTAGGCAACACGGCAGGTATGAGAGCAAGGTAGAAAGATCTATGTAGATATTTGAACACATACCCCCATGGAGCCAACAATCAATTGTAACGTGTTGTTTAACGTCCGACATAGAGCATTCGTGGAGGTAAAATTGGAACAATTTACTTTGCCAGATGCAGACAAGCTGCCTCTCTTCTGTTCTCATCTTCCAATCTTTACTAGATAACTGAGTGTTGGGTGGAGCCAATTGTAATCTTTGGTCATGGAAGCGCAGAACTGTAATCACATGCTGAATTGATCTCTTTTATTTTCCAACAACATCCTTAATAGATCCAAGTACTGATCCATAAATGTCTGGAGCAAACAGTCTGGAGAACTGCATCGGTTATGTGGGGCTGAGTTTTACCAGAAGTTTGCTAAGTGTCTGTTTTGTTGAGTTTCCTGGAAGGTTTCTCTCCATGAGCCTCAGTGAGGTTTTGCAGTCTATTTTCCCTAACTAACCTCATTACATATGCACCATGTCTCAATGGCATCCCACTCATTCCATCTTCCCTCTCAGCAGAGGCAGAAGTAAGCACCATTGTCCAGACCTTCTGGCATTCCTGGTACTGTTGTCCTGCCAGCTTGGAGCTGACATTCAGTGACTCAGGGGGATCCAAATAGAAACACTTCTAAGGGGACATAGGTGGCATGGTTCATGTTTCAGTGCAAATATAACGGCACATTCATAAACATATTGTTGTTTAGGTACAAATGTACACAGATTACCCATCCTTGGGCAGCACTGTGGTTCAGTGGTTAGCACTGCTGCCTCACAGCAACAAGGACTTGGGGCCTATCCAACTTCAGATGGCTCTCTGTGTCAAGTTTGTATGTTCTCCCTGTGTCTGCATGTGTTTTGTCCTGGTACTCTGGTTTCCTCCCACAGTCCAAAAATGTGTGCTGCTTGATGTATTTGCCATGCTAAATTGTCCATAGTGACTAGGAACGTGCAGGCTAGGTTGGTTAGCCATGGGAAACATGGGGTTACAGAGATAGGGTCTGGGTAGGATGTTCTTTGGAGGGTCAGTGCAGACTCGATGGGCTAAATGGCCTTCTTCCATACAGTGGGGACTCTATGATTCTTAATGTCATCGCATCTTAGAACACAGTCCGAGGGAGTGCTACTCTTTTCCCAGCACCCAGTGGAGGCTAACATTGTTTCTTTGCTTAATATAGGACCATTATATACTGGAAAACATTCAAATGATTGAAAACCTTCATTTTTATTCAGCCACAGCCAAATTGATTGTAAAACAAAAAAAAACAAAAGCTGCATTTGCTTCTGAACAAACATCTTGCACTTACAGCAAAAATACATTTACAGTCAATGATTGATCACTGCGTCCAGCTCACATTTATTGAAACTGGTGCTAATTATATTCTATCTGGCATGTTGCACCCAACAACTGTATCATGTTGAAGGTAATGTTTTTCCTACTCAATCTCCTTATCTTCATCCTTGGAAGGCAGCTCCTTGCCCATTCCTTCAGAGTTTGCCCCATTCCCTCTGTGCCTGATTCAATGATGCAGAGCACTCCGTGCTTGGAAAATATGACACATTTTGCCTGAGATGCACTGCAAGCTTTCCCGCTCGCCCCTTCTCCCCAATACATTCATACCGATTGGAGCATTAGAACTTCATCTCCAACAGGCTAGTATCTATGATGACCATGGTCAAAAAATGGGTTGCACTGCATTATGCTGAGCCTCAGTTAGGGACCTGCATGGAGTCATCAGCCACAAGTCGACCTTGTCTCCCTGTAACCATCCTTGGAAGACATATGACTCTTGACATATTCCTCCACAATGAGACCTGGATGATTCTGACAAGGAGAATGCCTCTAACGTGGACCTTTGACATAGGAATCTTGTTGCAATGAATTCAGCACAAGCCATGACACAAAGTCAGTAGGAGATTGTATGTGCTGTCTGATTTCTGAATCCTTGTCCCCACCCCTCACATCACCCAAGAAATGCAGCATTAAATATACGAGCATGTTGTGAATATGTACAGTTCAAGGTGAGAGACGATCAGCTCTGTGCCTATGAGATGTTGGATAGTCTTTGTGAATTGTGACCCACAGGTGGCCCATTCAAGATTGCCTGTAATTACTTCTGCTTCACAGGGATGAACAAAATCAATGTGAAATGAACAATAGTATGATCAAGATTGCTCATGACCAGGAGTTGTATCCCAGACAGTTCATCACTGCATGTGTTTCATATGCAGGACTCCATGATTACAGATGTATTCAAACTGTACTGTGTCATTGTCTGATTAATGCAATTGCTCCTTGAGGGTCTCACATCACTCACAAGGAAAGCCCAAGTGCTCAGAAAAGAAGTACTTAATCCAAGTGTAGTCTCAGCCATTTTCCATTTCATAATTCACATGAATATGATATCGGTATCAGGAAGCAAAAAACTGACACCTTTTTTTTTACCTCTGCCAATTATCTATTTGCCCTATTTGATGTCTGTTTGTGTGAGTAAGGGAGATTTTATAAGAAGATTAGAGTTTAGTTTGTAGTGTCATGTATAAATAGTTTATATCTGTTTACATGCAGCTATAGTCTAAATACTTATAACAAATAATAATTCGTATTTAGTACAGAAACCTGGTTCATGCTTTCTATCATGCTTGGTCTAAAAGTCACATAAAATGGGGTACAGTGTGTACCTTTCAAAAACATTTGGTACAACTCTAAGAATAGTGGGCTCGGTTTACAGCACTATTCCCCAGTGGATTGTAACAGGTGGCTCTGGTCTGTGAATGGCACAAAATTCACAATCAGCTGTTAGGTCTTCAACCACTTTGAAGGTTCAGGTCACTACACTACTGACTGATTTCTTGCCCTGCACTTGGTGATTCACAAATGTCCCTGGTGTATCTTCCCGTGAACATCATCTGATGTGGAAGATGGAACAGCCAGTCTTCTAACACATACCAGTAAGCTATCCACCATTGTGAAATGCTGTGAATGCTCAAACTATATTTTTCAGGCCAACATATTGGACCTTCGGTCTGGCACAATAATAACAGATGGCGAGACCTTGGTACTTCTCTCTTCTGTTACTGATGTAGTTGGTTGAACTGACTGTGGCTTGGTGGTTACCATATCATCATGAACTCAGTATGTGACCCAATTTCAAGGCAAAATTCAACATTAGACCTGATAAAGCCATCAATTGTCACTCTGGATAGCACAATGCAGTCATCCGCATGTCTCAGAAAGCAGAATCAAAATTTCTGTGTTCGTAGTGTCATCCTTATCAATTTTTTCTCATGTATCTCTGCCTTGATATGTATGTTAATACCTCATGTCTGGTTGCTTTAGGTTGAGCTCTGCTCCTATGTCTACTGCTGAAGCACCAGCTGCTATGACAATTGAAAAGGATGGATTGTAGTTTGTTAGGATGTCTAAATATACTTGATCCTCTGCAAAGCTTCCTCTTGATGTAGGTTCCAATACCATCGGTGAATCTACTTGAGGAATTGTCTCAAGGGTTCTGAAATAGTCACCAAGTGAGGCAAAAAAAAATATTGCCAACTCTTAGTTTACCAACCCTAATAATCTTTAAAAGTTATGAAAATCTTTGAAGTGAGAAACTCCCTAATTTGGCTTTGGCTTTTTTTGGTCTGCCGTTATACAATCAGCATGTCCCAAGTGTATAGAATTTGTTGAAGAATTCATACCCGTTGAGAAGTGTAAGCCATTCTGCTTGCAAACACTTGAGGACTATATGCTTCTTATCATGCTCCTGGATTGTTGCATCATTTATTAATATGGAAACCATGCCTTCTTCAAGATCTTGTAAAATCTATGGAACGGCGGTGATCCCAGACAGCAATCAATTAAAGTAAAACCTCCCAAGTGAAGTACAAAATGTGGTAACCAATATTGATTGCTCATCTAATTTTGCCTGCCAGAATCCCCTGTTTGCATCAAGTTTTGTGAAGATGCTACTGTTGGATAAATTCGCTAAACTCTCATCAACTGTAGATGCCGGGTGGATTTCCTACTCTATCCTGCCACGTTCAACTGTGTGAGGTCAATGCAAATTTCTATGGACCCATTAGGTTTGAATACAGTAATCATGCACAAGAAACATTCTGGTCATATTTGCATGTTATTTCTCAACATGTTTCATTAAAAGCTACAAAATCCTCTTGGGTAAATGGATGCATGATGATTGAACATTTTTTTTTCATTGTGATGGTTAGTCAGTTTTCCCTAAGCTTCCCTAATCTATTGAATTCCAGTTCAAAGGAGCTCATTAGCTTTAGTTGTTTAGGCTTTTTGATTTTTTGGAAGATGATTGAGAACAAGAAATAAGTCCTTACTCAAGTGTGTGAATTGTGGGTTGTAAAACATATGCAAGTTCTCCATTATTTGATAACCCCTTGCTTTGGGGATTTGCTTGTGGCATACCTTTAATATTCTGCGGTATACCTCCTGGACCAAGTAATTACATTGCTGTAAGCTGTAGATAGTGTATTTCAACCATCGTTAACTATCTGATGATATAATGATAGTTGCCCCTGAATCAAGCTTGAAATTAGAGAGATTCCCATTGCTTTAGATATTCACATTTCAGAAGGCTAAGTCTGGGTCATCCATTCCCCTAGGAATGTTTAAAGCTTTTCTCCTGTTCTACCTCACTGGTCTATTTGAGTTGGTTCTTATTTGACTTCTCACTTTTTGCCATAGTATAGTACTTTGGCACATTTTCAGAAAGTGACCTATTCAGTTAAAAATAAAGCATTCCTCTTTAATAGTCAGGCGCAGCCTATTCCTGTGAGGTTTCCTTGATGCATGTCATTTAAAAGGACAATTAATATTTTCTGTTTTCTTTTCCTCTACTGGCTTTACTATTTTTTTGACTTTTGCCATTTTGTACCTTAAGAACTGATTGGACTCTTTGGACTGAAATGAATAAGATAAAGAATCAGCAAGAATTCCAACAACTATTTTGCTTTCCATGAATTCTTATGAATTCTGATGAATTAAACCATCACTTTTCCTCTAATCTGCAGAGATCATTAATGAAATTTTCTATCGATTATTCTGGATGTCAAATTATTCTGTTAAATACTTTGTCAAGAATTTTATTTCTTATGATGTAAAGTAATTGTCAGAGGCTTTCAATATTACTTCACAAGTATCTGTTTCTTCTTTTATACCTTGAGGAGTTTGAATGCATTGGATGTAGTCTTAATTGCACACAAAAATGTATTATCTTATTCAGTTTCTGATTCAGTATCTAATTTAGAAGATTTTCCGCATCTTAAGAATTGTTTTCTATAAGATGCTCAACTCTATTTGGCTCAACTGTAATATTAAGACTTCCTGGTAATATTATTTCTAAGGCTATATTCTCCCAACGTGATTACTTATCATCTCTGCATAAAAGGCCTACGGCTTTGTAGTAATAATAATCCTTTTGGTCTGCGCTGCTGTACTGGAGGGTTCTTCCATGTTTTGTGGCCAAAATGGAGGATTTCCAACTCCTTATAGCTAAAAGGGAGCATTCCTGCCTTTTGCAGGTTTCCCATTTCTTTAACAACTTTACTGAATAGATCTTGCTGCCTGTGGTTTAATAATGACTTCTGCTTTAATCAAGACTTTTCTTTCTCTGGCTGGTTCCTGATGCCTGCAGCTCTAACAATAATCTCTATTACTTTTGCAGTTTTTTCTAAATCTTTTTCCTGTCATCTGAGGCTTTAGTAAATGCTTTCTGCTATTACCATCATTTTATTAATGATCTCCTCATTTTTCTGCAGCCTTTATAAAATTTCCCAAATTACCTCCTCAGTCAAAACTTGTCCGCTGAGGGTTTAAATATACCTCTTTATCACTTTGATTCTGAATGCCCCCAGGTCCTCAACCTTGGTTTGAATTGTTTCTGTAGCCCTTGAGCTCCCTTACTGTAATCATGAATCATAGTGTCCACTTGTAATGGTGTTGATGCTCAGTTCAAAAATGTTCCTTGCTTCTAGCTTTCCTAGTCTGTAATTCTGTAACATTTCATTTAAAGTTTTCTCTTGCACACCAGAGATTTTGCTTTATTTACAGAGCCTGCATTGTCCATTCGCTATCCAGCTGAAGCTCAACTTGGGACTACTCCTACAGATCACTGGCACTGATGCAATCTGTAACTGCCTTGAAGTGATTAATACTCTAACTCCAGGGAATTCTCCTGCTGCTGTGTGTCTCTTACTAGGTCTGAAAGGCTTTTACCATTGACTGTAGACTTTATCTTGTTGAATTTTAGCATATCATTCTCTTTTGTAGAGTTCGATGGGAGCAGAATTCTTAGAGCTGTGTCTGAAAAATTTTCAAAGCTCAACCCCTGCCAGTATGTTGTATGAGCAATCTTATTGCAGACCATCTTATTTAAGGAAGCTATCTATAGTATTGCTAACCATGGGTGGCTTTGCTGCTACCATCCTCTTTCCATCTGCTTGGTCTCGTGAGCTGGAGGAAAGAAAAATGAACAATAAGAGGCTCTTTAACAAAATGCAGTTTGTTAAAGAACTACCAGACAGATGTGATAGACATTGTTACCAAGACAATGAGGCAGATCTAGATTGTAGGTTTTACTCCTCCGTAGTCCTAAGCTGTGATCCCACCAAATTTGTAATGGTATGTTGGTCATGGCTGGTGCTTAAAGCATTCCTTGGCATTAAATCTTTCAGACCCTTGCACTTTTATTCATTCTTGAAGAGCTGAAATGTGATGCAGAGGATCTGGTTCCAGTGTGGGAAATGTTTCAAAGACCTTTCCAATCAGGCTAGGTGGGTAAAATGCAATTCTTAGCTGGCAGTCATCACTCTCTCATCTTTTGTTTTGGAGTCTGGAGCACATATGTTCTCTGAGTCTTTGAAGATTCACAGAAAATATCTCTCCAGGCTTTTCCTTACCTCTCTATATCTCACAGATTAGCAATGACACTCACTTTCAAGGAGCTGACCTATAATTTCCCATTGTTCCAAATGTTGGGCATACTTCCTAGACCAATGCTTATCTCCTCACAGTTTACATTCTGTATCGTTTTTCAATGTAGGAAATGACAGCCCATAATCCCAAGAGATGTGGAGAAATTCTGAACTGCAGTCTGAGCCATTCTGACAGCCATGTAAAGGATGCCCTGAAAATTGGCAGTGCAGCTGCAGTGCATCTGTCAATGATGGAGAGACCAGGTGAAAGCATTAAAAATCATGTTAATATGTAGCATGGAAGCTGTCATTCATTCATTCCTTGTCGCCAGTGCATTGTATCTGAAGAGTTGTATCGGTCAAAAGGTTAACTTTGTTTGTCTCTCTCCACCGATGCTGCCAGACTACTGAGTTTCTCCAGAACCCCTTGCTTTTGTTGTAAATTAAATATGATAATCTTTAGAATGCTAGAAATTGAATCTTTTCTGGCCTAAATGCAGAAACAACACTAGACTATCATCTCTCTCTGGGACATTGCCGAAGACATGCCAAGAGACAATGGAGGGGCAGTGCATTTCTCAGAGGAAGGACTGCCATGTGACTCATACACACCATCCACAAATGTAGATTAAAACCACCTTGGGGCTCTTGCATGAAGTTAGACAGACTGACATGAGGTGAAGGGTATCGCACTTGTGAGGAGGAGCGGATGTTGGAGGCAGGAAGAACAATCAAGAGTCTCAGTCAAGAGTTTATCAAATTATCCAACGATGTTCAGCTAACCACTGGGGCTGACACTATGAGAGTATTCTGGAGCAGCAGAAGAAAATGGACAGGCATTTATCAAAAGTCCCAAAGGCAGTGAACTCCTCTGTACTGAAAATGGAAGGGTCGGACTTTGGCCCTAAGTGTTATAGCATTTCATGTTTTGAGTGCATGATAGTGCATGCTCCATGACAGAGACTGCCTGGAGGACAGGTTCATACAGAGCAGTCTTTGGTGTGGTCCACACAAGCTTCACAACCCCAGGGACAATTGCCATAGGCTTCAAAAACGACAAAGGATAGGAATAAGCAAGCTGCCTCAAGCTCTGCTGGGATAAAAAACATGTAGAAATAAAAGAAAGAAGACATGGAAGTGGTCTTGGTGGCAAAGATGTAATCCCTCAAGCTCCTACTCCTATTACACAGAATATATGACAGAGAACCAGTTCATTCTGTTGCTTATGCTTCACTTGAGCCTCCATCCATCTTTCCTCAGCTAAAACTATCAAGGTAAGCCTCGATTCCTTTCACAATCACTGTTATCAGCTTCTCTTAAATTGATCTAAACTATTTGCTTCAACCACTCCATGTGGTAGTTCTCAGCACACTCTCAGAACTCCTAAGATCTTTTTTTCTAATTTGCCTATTGGATTCTTGATGATGATCTCATACTGATGGTCTTTTACACAAAGGGAAACATTCTATCTCTATCCACTATATCAAAACCTTATATTGTTTTAAGTTGCTTTATTAGATAACCCCTCAGCCTTTCATTACTCAAGAGAAAGAGAGAATCATTCTTGATATTGATAAACACGCATATCTCGTATCATCCTTGTAAATCTGCTCTGGCCCCTCTCCAGTGCCTCTTTACTCTTTAACTTTTTATATATTTTTAACTAGAACTATATACTATTCTAAGTGTAGTGTGTCCAATGGTTAACATAACATTTCTACTTTCCAATTCAACGTTAGTGTCGCATGGAAAACTTTTATTTCAATGAGGTATATATTGTTGCAACATGGAGTTGATTCTTGCCCATTCTACACTGACCGTCAGGAGCTGAATAAAAACAGAAGTTGCTGGAAAACTCAGCAGGTCTAGCAGCATCTGTGAAAAGAAAAATCAGAGTTAACATTTCTGAGTGTCAGTGTTCTCAGTGTTCTGAGGAAGTGTCGACAATGGTTACATGGCTGCAATAAGACTTAATTTAAAATCAAAATTTGAATTTCACTATTGGAAATGGGTTCACATCCCATATCCCAGAATATTAGACTGGGACTTTGGGCTATTAGTCCAGTAACGTTTCCACTGCAGCACCATGTCCTCCTCACCACACTGTCATGGTCACTATCATTGATAATGTATCATGTTATCTTTTAACAGAGATGAAGTAAAGTTCAAACAGCAGATGACAACACCAATAGCTGACATTAAGATGTATATTCCTAGTGCAACTAACAGATTTTTACAGCACTGCAATCACAGCTTTACTACTGTTTAACGTGCTCTTTAATGAGAATCCATATTGTCCAAACGATATGCAGGAGATGGTAAATAAGCACAGCCTCAGCACAAAAGCTTCTTGTTCTTAAAATAATACGTGGTAAATTTTAAGGGTGGGTCTTTTCACAAAGTGTACTGCAGCCTCTGCGTAAAGTATTACCAGTACTCCATTTCATCTATTCCTCTTGAAATTGGTATTTAATGCACTTCCGCAGAAACTGCTGTTTAAATTGCTCAATATCTGTAATTTCTCTTCACCAAAGTGGATATTTGCATTCTATGAAAGGTTAACTTTGCACATTTATTTGGTAAAAGGTCAGCAATTTGTCACAAATTAACTGTTTAACTTTCCTATTATTTCCTCATAGCAGCTAAGTGACCACACTAATATGGGTCATTTAATTCTAAATGTTGCTCTTCTATGGCTAATTCTACCCAATGCAGTGTAATTTCTAGTGAAGAAAAATTATTCTGGAGAGGAAGATTATTCTGCGGGGTGGATGGCGTGGCATCTACAAAATCTAATTCCCCCTGTTACATATGGTCATGATTGAAAACGATTAAGTTTAATATATGCACAGTCTTATTGATCATTCAGCTGAGCAATGCATAATGTCATTTTCTACTCATAAAAATTCCACTGGAATGGAATCGTACCTTTAACATTCCTCTCGCACAATGAGGCATGGCCTTTATTGTGCTTTAATTCATTTTTAAACAAGTAAGCCATGCTTGGAATAAATCAATTAAGCCAAGACTTGCAGTCAAACCTAATTACAAAATCTTGGATTTCTTGTCATTTTACTGATGTTTGAGTTTGCGTCCTGATTGGAATGCAGAAAATAACAAAGGTCAGGGAACTGTCATGAGTTCTTTGCAATATGACCATGAGTGATAACAAGATTAAGTTGCAATCCTGTGCCTACAACAATCTAGTGCCTACAACAATCCAATTCTGTTTTGGCTTGCAGAAAAAGAGAGAAGAAACAAATGAAAGTAGTAGAGTAAATAATTTTTAACCCATGCACACTGACGATTTAGACCAGTTTGGATTAAAGATGTGAAACTCCCTGGCCCATCCATTCCTCTCCAACTTAGATCAACAGAAACATCAAAGATAGAAGCAGGAGTAGGCCGGTTGGTTGTTGAATATGATCATGGCTGATCACTCATCTCTAGTCTCCTGTTCCACCTTTCTCCCTACACCCTTTGATCCCTTTAGCCTTAAGAACTGTATCTATGACCTTCTTGAAAACATTCAATCTTTTGGCCTCAACCTCTTTCTGTGGCAAAGGATTCCATAGGTTCACCACTTTGGGTGAAGAAATTTCTCCTCATCTTTGTGCTAAATGGCCTACCTCGTAGCAGTAGACTGTGAGCCAATATGTGTATTTTGCTCAAGTTTTTCTTATTACAAGTGAGTGTTAAAACTCTGTTTTTGACCAACTAATACATAAAAAAACAGTCTCGACTGATTACAGTAAATCAATTATTATTTGATTTAACAAAATCTACTTTCAACATAATGTCCTTAAGAGACACCAGAAATTCATTGAACTATATGCCAAAAGAAAAATAGAACACAGATTATCATGAATGTAATATAATGAAAGGTAGGATTACACCAGTAGAATTACCTCTGGTAAAATCTAATACATATTAAGGTATTAGACGATAATATTTTCAGTGTAAGGTCAGCTAACTCTGTTATTATAGTGGCAGTACTGCATAATCAATGATAGCAAATGTCAGCTTCAAAAAGAGGTTTGTCCAAGTTTTTTTTTAAAGTCCTGTGCTAACTTTATCCTCTCTGTTTCTGTAGCTGTGATGTATGCAGGACTAAATGTTCACAGACATTGGCATGTTTTCAGAAACTTCCAAGTGGTTAATGATCATGTGTAAGCCAAGATTGGCACATGATGGGCCAAATGGCCTATTGTTGTGCTATACCATTCTACAATGCAAACAGCCCCATGACTGTGTCAGGCTTCATTAGGAAGGTTGATGATCACTAAGACACATCAAGTTTCTGCAGAAGACAGTAGGGAGCAGAAGTTTTGGCTGATTTTATACTCCATAGACAGTCTGAGATTAATTGCGGTAACTATTGCCTCAACTGGACACTGCATAAAATGTTATTCATTAAACCTGTCTGCTGTTATTTCAAACAGACTTCCATTTCTTCCCAAAATGGTAACATGATGCAATAATCCAGCTAAACGTCATTCCATGAAAAGCAAGAGACACAACAGTGATAAATTATTTTAACCATGATGTGGAGGAGCTGCTGTAGGACTGGAGTAGACAAATTCAGAAGTCACATGACACCAGGTTATAGTCCAACAGGGTTTATTTGAAATCAACAAGCTTTCGGAACATAGCCCCTTTGTTAGGTGAAAGCTTGTGATTTCAAATAAACCTGTTGGACTATAATCTGGTGTCATGCGACTTCTGAAATTATTTTAAAATCTTTTAGCATAATGGCATCATTCCAGAATGGACACAAAAATTAGATTGGTTCGTCATTTAGACTGCTATATGAATGTTTAAAAGGTAACAATAAGGGTAAAGTCACTATAGTCTTATCAGAACATAAGGCTGCCTTCCCACTTAAAAAGCGATGACTGGTGGTGCTTTAACCTGAGGGTCACCATGCCTCAGGCAAGGGATGAGGGCAAGAAAGAGAGACCTCAAGGTAACCTCAGCTGGGGTAGGGAATTGAACCCTTGCTGTTGGTATCACTCTACATTGCAAACTAGCTGTCTACCCAACTGAGCTTGTCTCTATGAACAGAGAATAAACAATGGAAAATAGAGATATGCGGATACCAAGTTATCACATCAACCCAATGTATAACCGTTCATAAGCAAGTTGCAAGAAAGCTAAACAAACAGATATGCAAATAATGGTTAATTTACTTCAAGTGCATCCAGGAAACAAGAACTGCCTACTTTGTTTTCTTTTGGAGTTATTATTATGCCCAGACTCATAGAATGGTCAAAAGGCAGATATGTTTTTTGAAATACTTGAGGATGAATCATTTTCAGAAAAATTATTTTGCAAATTGATGCACAACAAGGATGTATCAGGTCAGCCATAACATGATAAAATATCTGGATGATTCAGATTAACTGGGTCACAGCTAATTTGTCACTTGCTCTATCCTTTATATCCAGACTGTAAATCAGTATTAAATTGCAGTCATTCACGTCTGGCTGAATAAAAAGTCACCGTTATCACAGTTCCCAGCCAGATCTAAATGGACGATGTATGAAAGAGAACATTTGCTGCCTTTAAAATTTGCACAAAATGCTAACACTTTCCTTTTAGGTGGTTTTACAGCTTTGCTTGCAATCAGAAACAAAGGAAATACATTGTCCTGTGAATTGTTGGACACAAGGTTCACTGAAGAGTGATAATTCTCCAAGATTCAATCAGCAATAACTCATAGCTAATGTTAATTTTGGGATGTGATTTGATTCTCACGGTTCATCATGTATTCTGTGAACATATCCCTGCATAACAACTAAAGCTGGAAGTATTGGAAGCAAACATACTGCTAATTTTAAACACAAACTGTCATGCCTATAGACTAAGTCCTATCACAAACTTTTTCTCACAGTGACATTTGTTCTGAAATATGAGATAGTTTGTGAATATTATGTAATCAAATGAGGTGCTGAGCTTATCCCATGAGCATGCAAGTCTCGAATACGCTAAAATAACAAACGATGTGAAGTGAGTAATAGCTATTTGCGCTGCACAGATTCAAATACTGTTCAAAGAGGCATGACCACTAAGTTCAATTGATTCATGGATTGCCTTGAAATCCCTTGTTTGCATAAATTTAAAATTAATAAAATATTGTGTCCACCACGTGCAAGGTGTCTTTTGATAATATCTGTAGAAAGTTGAATCGCCCTTTTTTTTTAACTTTTCAGGGACTACCTTGGCCAAGAGAGAAGGGAAATAAGCTGCAACCACGCCTTTGCTTCTGCCATTTTGCAGTTAACTGTTATTTAGAATCAGAGGATCAACCCATTGGCTTAAGTTGATCTTTCCTTTGAACATGTCTATCCACGTCTATTCCAAGTTTTGTGCTGCATAGCTGAAGCAGAGAGTTCAGCAGCATGCATGATTAAACCTGAATTCTAGCAGTCCCACAATCCAACATCGTGGGAGCCAGTGTTCTAAATAATTATGATAGCACTTGTGTGATGAATAAATGGATGAGTTTTAGTACCAGCTTCATTTTAATTGTGCTGTGTGGTAGATTTTTTTTTGCTGTTTTCTACACCTGCGCTGGATCTCTGTCATATATATCTATTATATCCAAAGTTATTTCTCAAAAAATATTTAATCTTTGTGGATTAGGACACTTTGTTCTACCAATATCCCCAAATTCCTTCAAAAGAAATACATTTCTTGGCATCACTAACTACACAAATGTGTCTGGTTCCATCTGCTAATGCTCATGTACACACATATTCAAATGATACATAGGGTTACCAAACATAATGAAAAATAGTTTTGTTTATAGGTGGTCAGCGCTTTGACTATTAAAATACATGAAAGTGCAAAAACTGTGACACATTTATCTACAAGCATGATTGGGAACTGGGGATGACTGCTTTGACTATTTATTGCCAGATCCAGTTGGAGCATGTACAGGTCCCTGCTGTTTCTGCCAAAACTACTCACTACTTTAGGATCATTCTGAGTGAAAGGATAACCCAGATTTCTTTTTTTTCTTCACTGGAAGCCAATTTTGTAAATTTACCTCCTCCATTCTCACCTCCAACAGTGAGTTTAAACTTCATCTCAGGCTCCCTTCTGCACTAACATATTTTCTTCAATGTCATCACTCCCTTTGCAAACTTATCTTCTCCCTGAGATGATCCCTCTGTTTTCACAATCTTATTCCAATTAAACCACTGACTTACATTTTTAGAACTCTCCTCAAGAATTATCCCCTTCTCCTTCAAATCACTCATCACAATCCCGCTCCTCAAAAAGTGACACATCATCCCAATCAGCTTTTGGTCCATAGCTCAGACCACAACAATTCTGATTAAAGTCACAAAGGTTAACTAAGTGTTCTTATTCTTGTCAACCCATTTGGAGCCTTTGGCATAGCGCTGTGTTCTGCTTTTTATATTGCTCACAGGTTAAGCAAATGCCTCAATTTTCAAATTTTCCTCCTCAAATTCAAATCCCTCTAAAACTCAATACTCTCTATCTCTATCTTGATAGTTCCCTCGCATGACTTTCTAAGATCTCTACTCTGCACCAACATTGGCCTCTTGAGCATCCCTCATTTTCATTTCTCCACCACTGGTCTCCTCAGATATCAAGCTTTGTTTTATAACACTCTGGTGAAGAATTGTGGGATGTTGAACGTGCTGCTTAACTTGATGCTGCCTTTCTCATGGAAAGAAGACCTGTGTGAGAAAGGCAGTGGCAACGGGAGATAAAAACCAGTAGCAAAGAGACCCTTCAAACTCATTCTACCTGCTACCTGCTAAAGTGTGACGTGACAGGAAAACTGGTAGGAGATCAATGGGTATTTCCCTAGTGTCCCTTTTGATTGTCCAAGTAGTTTCAAAGAAAAGACATTGTAACAACTGATGATTTTGATTAAGAAATTCATTTTTAATGCGTTTAACATATAAATGAATTAATTAATTAGAATAGGCTGGGTAGACAATGTGTTGTTGCCATATAATTTGGAAGCTGATGGATGCCATTGTGATCCAGGGTGACCATTTGTGCAGTGAATCTGCTTGAGAAACTTCGGCTCAGAATCGATGAGCTAGACTCCAAGCTGAGGACACCACAATACATCAGGCATAGGAGAGGTATCTAGATACTGTGTTTCAGGAGACAGTCACCCCTTAAATAAATTACATCAAATCTGTGGTTAGAGACAAGGGATGGAGTTACGAATGAGGTGGTGGGGAGGTGGAGTCAAGACCCAGGTGTCATAGTTTAAGGAGGGGATAAATCTTTCAGGACTAAGATGATGAGAAATTTCTTCACTCAGAGACTGGTGAACCTGTGGAATTCACTGCCACAGAAAGTGGTTGATGCTAAAGCATTACGTGTTTTCAAACAGAGAGAGCAGAGCAGGCTTGAAGGGTCAAAAGACCTGTGCCTGTTCCTATCTTCCATGTTTCTGTTTCCATATGTAGAAATGGAGATTGTCAATCTTGTGGTTAAAGTTGGCAGTAAACGCTTAAGAAATGTTTGGAAGGAAAGCTAAGTTCGTGTGCATGGATTCAGCCTCAATATTAAGTCACTGCAAAATTTTAAGACTGTCTTAACCTATATGAAGTGGTTGTTTTTATTATTTAACGTGCAACTATTTTTGGTGAATATTTGTTTCTCTGGAACTTCAAGAAGGAACTGTACCTTACAATTTTAAACAAAAAAAATGAATTTCAAACATATTGTTATTCTCCCTTTGTCTTCACCTTTGAAAGCATTGATTTGATGTTCCCGCCCACAGCTTCAAAGCCCTTTATCCAATCTCAGCTGCTTGATGTGACGTGTCCTAACTGCTAACATTTACCCTTTGAAGAAGTACAGAAAAAGAAGACTGAGTATCCATACTCTAAGGACCCTTATCCATCACAATGCACTTTGTGTGACAGCAGTGTCTCTAGGCTATTACGACAAGTGATTATGGATGATGGTGGTAGAACATCCCTGGTGGCCATCTGATTTTATTCCGACATGCCTTCTTACTTGTCTGTCTGTGCCATCCATCTGTCATTGCTGCCCTTTGACACATCAACAGTGAATCATCACGTCTTGCTATGATGTGCATGATGCAACAGGCAACAGGCAACAGGCAAGATCTCCCTTGGGTTCTTCTGCTCTTTATGAAGACGAAACAATGAAAATGTTGCGAAGCTTTTTAAAACCACTACCCAGATCTGTTTATTCATGGGGTAGCACAAAAGCTTTTCTGCATCTAATACTCCAGGTTTTAAATGGAACATTGAGCCTGATGCCTCAAAGAATAGCCTTTGTCACACACAAAATTAATGTTAGCTTTAACTATTTGGAAAATTGCATATTCTGGTATTCTCATGTTAATATTTCAGCTAGCAGCCAGCTAATTTGTGCTTTCGTAAACTTTCCATCCACTTTAGATTAACAAGGTTAAAATATATGAACACAAGAAATAGGAGCAGGAGTAGGCATTTGGCCCTTCAATCCCTCCTTGGCACTTAATAAGATCATGGCTGATCTTTCCAACTGTTCTTTGTGATAGTTGTTTTCTTGCTGGTGTTCATTATTTTCTTCTCTTCTGTGATGCAAAGTAACACATGAAGGACCATGCTGGCTGATCTGATGATTGCAGCTTCAAAGTGGGGTTTCGACATACCACCCTCCAAAATTGTCAGAGCAACTTCTCAGAACAAATCCTTTCACAAAAACATGAAAGTAAGCAGCTGTAATATTTCAGTTGTTATTGGCACTTTTCCCAGTTATCTTTTTCATCCCCTCAATGACCTCAGTTTTCTCATCTTGCTTTACTGATGAGTTCCAGGAGGCCTGGGAAACCCATGGAGTCAGTGTCATGATCCCTGAAATTGAGAGATTAACATATTGAAATTGACCATCTGCCTCTGCTGCTCTCACCTAGTTCCTAAAATACAGTAGTTAATGGCAGAAGCTAATGGAAGGAAACTGCTTTCCCATCATCCTGACATTTTTCACACTCCTCACAGACACCTTCAAACACAAGTGGTACTGTAGCTTGACAATCAGCACATTGCTTATCTCTTCTCTTCCTCTATGCATAAGTTAAAGAAGCTGATACTCTAAACCAATGTGCCCATATTGAAACAAATGAAGATAAATGATTTAACTGCAGCTGGAGTGATTGCACAAGAAATTAGCCTTGCTAGAATCATGAATTGCACACTTCTTTGTTTATGCAGCACCTTGCTTTGCCAGTTTATAATTTCCTATGTGAGGAACCCTGTAATGATCATACTCTTTGACCTTGGGATCACTGCTCCACAATTATTTATCTGCCGGTTCATCAGAGAAGGTGTCGGTAAGGCCTTAATTATTTCTTCCATCTGTTACCATACCTGGCACCTCTCATATGCCTTCTCCGATGGAACTTCCTCTATCTGTCATTATATACCTGCACTTTAATCCGAGCTTTTCTTTTCCAGATCAAGGCACTTTCTTTATAGTCAGGAGACATGGACCAGGTCTGTCATGTGCAAGCAGACAGCATGGTCAATCAAAACTGAATTAAAACTACAGCACTAAACTTTTGCTGTCTCCCAGTCCATCTGATACCTGTTGTGACATAACGGACCTTCACATATCTCACAACGCCCAAACATAACAATAAATCCATTTAAAACTTCTACTTGCCGTATTTCAAAGACCAAGAATAAAAGAAACACGGTATTTCATGCACTTTTCAAAGGCTTGCCTATCTGAATCAGGACTTGAATGTTCATGGGTTATAAAGCAAACATTACTGAAGTAATACACCTCCTTCCTGTTCCTATCAAACATTCTCTACGCCTTGCAATAGAACCATATCACCTTCCATCTCACAGCTGCCTCATGGCAGCAATGGTCAGGCTGCATCCATCAGAAATCTAATACAAGAACTTGTCAGGAGGCAGTGGAGATAGATGAAATTGATGTCAAAAAATTAAATTTAATTTCACTCACTGCGTCAAAATCAGCTCAAAATATCTAAATGTTTAAATTGGATTTGTAGTAAATATGTAGATACATATCTAACTCACTCACAACTCTGTTGTAGCAATTGAAGATACCATTCCAAGATGACAGAGACCACATCTAAATATTTGAAGTCTTCTGTACATTTTTCCATACATTTTACACTTTTATACATTTCATAGGGAATCTAGAATATAAAAACTGTTATTGCTGTGCAAATTGTATACACATGTAAAGAAATCTTCAAGAGTTTTCGGTTGCAGTCTATTGTATGAGGGACTGTTGCAACAAGAATACTTAGGAATACTGTTAAACTTACGGAAGTGGAATTATAGTATGTGAAAAGATTGACCAAATAATGTTTAAACCTAATTATATTCAAAGTGTATTTCCATTCAGAATTCTGGTTGACCACTGTGACCATAGAATCATAGAATCCCTACAATGTGGAAAGAGGCCATTTGGCCCATCAAAGAGCACCCCACCCAGTCCTCCACCCTATTCCTGTAAACTCACACTTCCCATGGCTGATCTACCAAGCCCGCACATTCCCAGACACTATGGGGCAATTTAACATGGCCAATCCACCTAAACTGCACTTTTTTAAATGGTGATGCTGATGGTGGAAGCACAGATATTTAGGTTTATGCTGGCTTACAGGCATAGGTTTAAATTTGTGATGGTGAATGAATTTGGCTGTGTTTTGGATTTCTACTCCTGGAAAACAGTGATGTAGATCTACTGTTACAAACTGTGATGCAGTAGACATAGCTGAATGTAAAATGCTCAAGTGTCCATTATCACTTGTATAGTTCATCCTGTTTCATTCAAAATTTTTTTAAGCACACAACAGACAGCAGGTTTTACCTTATCAATAATCTTAGGGATAACCAAGGATAAAGTGCTTTGCTTCATCTCCAATAAAGGCAGAGTGAAGGAAACAATTGTCATCACACTTTTGCACTGCTTAAAGCAAACCCCCAAAGTCAACCAGAAATTCCTCAGTGCTTAAAACTAATATTTTCAGGACCCTGTCAATAATCAAAGGTGCACTTAAGAATTGAGACTGTAATGACCTTACATTAATGGCAAACTTCGAGTTGTTGTCAATATTCAGAAAAATCCTTTTCCTTGCTTGTCTTGTCTTTAGACATATTACTGAAAAATAATTCAATAAGTTGTAGACCACTTTCTTCACCTTGAGAAACAAGTCTGTTCCCCAAAATGTCTTTGGGAGCGTTGTCCTTTTATTTAATAAACTGTAACTAAACTAGAAATTTCTTATTGTATGACTAACTTGGAAATAGGCTAAAATGAGTTTTTCTTGAAACTCTTTATATGTAGCTACAGGACAAATAAGAGATCATGGTGAGCAACATGTCTTTTTCATTCTATCCGTCTGTACTTCTGCCCAGGCGCTACACTTACATCATCGTTAACTCTCAGTCTCAGTAACATACATTTTAAACTATACCTCTACACAACACTCCAATAGTCATGAAGTGAACAAACATGAGCACATCTTCTGGTTTCAATGTTAACTTTTTGACTTCAGTGCCCCTTCTTCAGAAATGTTTTGAAGAAGGGTCATGGATGAGAAGTGTTAGCTCTCCACAGATGCTGCCAGATCCTGTCTGTTTTTGTTTCAGATTTCCAGCATTCTCAGTCCTTCGATTTATTTCAAGCTTTAATGCTTGATAGTCAAGAGTCTCACCTGGAATAGGCTGCTGCATTACTGCACTTTCAAGCTTTATGAAAGGAAAAAAGGCTTGCATTCATAGGCTGTATTTTATAATCACCATGTAATACCTTGTTGAAATGTTTTTATGTAAGAAATGGTATACAGAAAAGAGCCACAAACAGCAAACGAGTTAATGAGCAAACTATCTAAGTTCTTCTGGTGATGTCAGTGGAGGGATAAATGTTGACCGAAGAGAACTCCCCTGCTTTTCTTCAAGAGTGATGTGACATATTAAACATCCACACAAGAAAGCCGGCAGTGCCTCAGTTTCACGGATATGACACCTCCGTCACTGGATATCTCCTGTTGTGCTACTCTGGAATGCTAGTCTGGTTTATATTATCAGGTCACTGGATTGAAGTTTGAACTTAAAACCTTGAAATTTCAAGATGTGAATACTGCCACTGAGCCACAGCTGAGACCTAAATGAGTTGCTAAGAATATACTCTTCAAACACCGAAGAACCTAGTTAACCATTTCTCATGATCAGAGAGTGATAATGATGGATGTGAAGGAAGATTCAATAGCATCAAAGAGATGAAATACAATGTACAACGGCTACAGCAGATAGTAAATGAAAAGTATGTTTTCAAAGGTGACCAGGGGTGTATTCAACAACCTGAAGAAGGGAACATAATGGATTCCAAGTTACTTTCATCAGTAGAAAAGCAGAAGAAAAGGAAATGAGAACTGAGCCCTCTGCACTACTATTTCCACTTTAAAATATGGATAAGCAAGTAGACAATGGATTTTTAAAATGTCTTTTCTAAAACAAGAAAAAAAAATGAATAAGCAAGTATGATTAACAAAGTGAAACAAGCACCAAAATTCATTTCAAAAAGGAAGTAAAGCAGAACTGATGAAATAACATTAAATTACAGACAAAGTAATGATAACTCAGCAACAAAAATAGCTCTCAGGATTTCACGTAAATAGAAACTGTTATTAGCTCTATGATGTATAGCATTAATCTTGAGATGTGAAGCACAGTAGAGAGCTACAATTCAAAATGGAATGATAATCAACTAAAAGACAATGCATCTAGCCAGGAACTGCATTTGATTTGATAATAAATGTTGGACAGATAAGTTAGTTCATGGAACATAAGATAACTTTATTGAAGTTTTATCTTAACCTATTCCATCAACATGAAAGACAATAAGATCTTGTAATTTATGAAACAGGAATCTGACAAAGCCTTGTAACAACAAAACAGCTTGACTTGCTGTCACTATTAAGCTCAACTGAAAGGTCCTAAATTAAATGAAATAACTGCACAGTGACTGGTATCCCATCACCAAGTCACCCTTTATTTACTTGTGCACAGTACACTGGCTATGGCCAGCCAGCTCAGAGTCAGTCCCCTGAACTGAGGAGACTCTGAATTTTCTGTTAATATGGGTCAGCCAAGGCTCTTCTTAATTGGCCTGGGTTAACAACCCCAATCAAGGATTTCATAGTCCACAAGGTTCACCTGGTTCCAATCCCTACATTGGATAACCCGAAAAAACTGGTGCAAGGATTGCAATGCATGATTCACCAAAGTATATTTGCTTAAAAAGGCAGCCAAGTTGGAAACTTCAAGATGACTGTTTATTGTTCTGATTTCTGCATGCAGCCAGTATTTTGTGCACTGTTCATTGATTACATACAAAAGTGAGGAGAACAATGCTGTCAGTAGCTAATATTGCTTAAAATTAGCCTGTGCCCAGTAATGGAAATGCATTTCTGATGAAGGGTCTAGGCCCGAAACGTCAGCCTTTCTGCTCCTATGGTGCTGCTTGGCCTGCTGTGTTCATCCAGCTCTGCACCTTGTTGTCTCGGATTCTCCAGCATCTGCAGTTCCTACTATCTCTGATTCAATTTTAACCCCACTGCAAAGCCTCTTCTAAGGATGCCTAGCCTGAAGAAGTTACCCTCCTCCCTCTGGACAAACCTCAGGGGATCTCTCTCCCACTGCAACTCTCTCGTAATCTCTTCGGCCTTGAAACTGCTCGACCATGTCCTGAAGCAAACCAGTTATTACAGCCCCATCACCTTTCTTAGTACCTGCCCACGGAACCAGATCATCCCCAATGGACTACAGTCCACATTCAAGCCTTCCCAATTTGGCCCCAACCGTGACAATATCTACATTCATAGCATTGAGATCCTTCAAAAGCGTTTCTCCCTGCGACTCCTGAAACACACACTCGCAGCAATACGCCGGCATCTCCAGGCACTACAATCAAGCCTACCCCAGCTCAGATCCTCCCTCTCCCAGACCTGCAAAGGACCTCTCCTGTTTTTTATTCTTCGTCGGATCCACAACCTGAACTCACAATTCTACTCAGCTTTATTGGAAACTAAAAACCGTAAGTACAGTAAACTTACTGGTGCCTACGACCCAAAACGGGCTTCCTCCACCCCCCAAATCCCCAAACCTACCCAGGACCTTCCCCACAATGTGCCCGCCGCCATTGGCCATGAGGACACTGTCGGAGAACCTACAGATGACGTCACATCCGCCACCGCCGGGTACCCCACTTCCGGGACAGCGAACGCCATCGCTGCCGATGCCACCGCCTCCATTTCTGAGGCCAACACCACAGACACTGAAGTTGTGCCTACTGTCACCGCTGCTGCCGCCGCCTACCCCGCGCCCCCCACCGCCGACGCCGCTCCACCCATCACCGACGAGGACACAACTCCGCCCACCGCTGACGCCAACGCAACTCCGCCCACTACCGTCGTAACTCCGCCCACAGACCACGCCGACGCAACTCCGCCCACAGCCAGCAGCTCCAGAGGAGACAGCAACACCCAGCCCTGCCGAGTCTTCACCATCCCCCCAGACCTCCCCCTTACTGAGGACGAACGGTCAGTCCTCACTAAAGGGCTTACTTTTGTCCCCCTCCACCCACACATCAACGAATACTGCTCACGTTTGGACATAGAGCAGTTTTTCCGCCGCCTCTGCCTCCACGCTTACTTCTTCAACCGTGAACCTAACCCTCCCTCTACTGACCCCTTCTCCCGCCTCCAACACACCTCCTCCTCCTGGACACCACCCCAAGGCCTCCTACCCTCCCTCGACCTCTTCATCTCCAACTGCCGTCGTGATATCAATCGCCTCAACCTCTCCACCCCTCTCACCCATTCCAACCTCTCCCCTGCAGAATGTGCAGCCCTCTGCTCCCTCCGCTCCAATCCCAACCTCACCATAAAACCCGCGGACAAGGGAGGCGCAGTTGTAGTATGGCGCACTGACCTCTACATCGCCGAGGCCAGATGCCTACTCTCCGACACCTCCTCCTACCGCCCCCTTGATCATGACCCCACCCCCGAGCACCAAACCATCATCTCCCAAACCATCCACAACCTCATCACCTCAGGTGACCTCCCACCCACGGCCTCCAACCTCATCGTTCCCCAACCCCGCACCGCCCACTTCTATCTCCTTCCCCATTTCTGATGAAGGGTCTAGGCCCAAAACGTCAGCCTTTCTGCTCGTATGATGCTACTTGGCCTGCTGTGTTCATCCAGCTCTGCACCTTGTTGTCCCAGAAAGTTGATGGAAAAGCTCAGCAGGTCTGGCAGCATTTGTGAAGAAAAATCAGAGTTAATGTTTCGGGTCTGGTGACCCTTCAGTAACAGATTTGTTACTTTTCACTGAAGTGAAACAGCCCGCTCTCCAGTGTCATCCCCTCCTCCATTCTGCAAATTGGCAAACAGGTCCTTTATGGCTGTAGTCTTTCTTTGAGGACTACGCTCAGCAGGCAGTTCCTTTGTTGTGGCAGTGCTCAGTGCCACCAAGTGAAAATGGTACACTTGCTGCCCATCTAATTAAGACATTAACTTGTGTAGATAGTGTCATAAGAGCAAAATATTGGGTCACCATCCTCAGATTGAAAATCATACCCAAAGTCTTGGTTGAAGAGGAGGATTGGTGGACCAATGTACTGCATCCATAGAACCATTGTGGGGGCATGGGGCATTCAGGTTGTCCTCTGGTATCTTGCTAAGCTTGCAGTGGCAAGAGATAGCTTCAAGGATCATTGCCGGAAATAAAGGTTTGAGAACATTGATGCCATGCAAGAAGGGCATGAATGACCTCACACAAGTAGTCAAGGTCAATGAATGCCTCCTCAGTTGTCATATCTTACTAACCTTTCTTATTCATTCATAGGATTGGGTATTGATAGTTAGCAAAGCATTTATTGCCCATCCCTAACTGCCCTAGTGGGATATGAATGGTCCAATACCACTACGAGGCATTGATACCTTCAGGACACTCCGAGCTTCTATGAAGGATGTTAGAGGATTTTGACTCCATGCTGGAGAAAGAATGGCAATACAGTTCTAATCAGAACAGTGTGTACCTTGGAGGCAATTTGCAGATGGTGGCATTATCATGCATCTGCTTCCCTTGGCCTTCTAGGTGGTAGACATTGAGTTTGGTAGGCATTATTGAAGGAGCCTTGATGAGTTACTGCAGTGCATCTTGTAGATGGTTCACACTGCTGCCCCTCTGTGTCAATGGTGGAGTGACTTAGTGAAGAAGGCATAGATAAAGTGCCAAAAAACAGGTTATTTTCTCCTGGATGCTGTTAATATGTTTGAATGTTGTTGGAGCTACATTGTACTCCTGAAATAAAGTCATAGTTATAGAGTCATACAACATAGAAACAGGCATTAGCGAAACTGAAAGAAACTTACTCATTTCAGAATTACTAATCTCTGACCTGCTTTGGAACTGTAGTGTTTAGATGGCTGATCCAGCTCAGTTTCTAATCAGAGGCAAACATGGAATGTTGATAGTTGGGGATTCAGCAATTGTAAGGTATTGAATAGAGTCATAGAGTCATACGGCATCGAAACAGACCCTTTGGCCCAACACTTCCATGTTGACCGGGTTTCCTAATCTGAACAAATCCCATTTGCTTGCATTTGGCCCATATCCCTCCAAACCTTTCCTATCCATGTACCATCCAAATGTCTTTTAAATGTTTAAATTATACCCGCCTCTGCCACCTCCTCTGGCAGCTCGTTTCACATCCTCTTGGTCCCTTTGAAATCTTTCCCCTGTCACCTCAAACCTTTGCCCTCTAGTTTTGGACTCCCCTACCCTGGCAAAAACACCTTGGCTATTCACCCTATCCATGCCCCTCATAATTTTATAAACCTCTATAAGGTCACCCCTCAGCCTCCGACGATCCAGGGTTAAAAGTCCCAGCCTATCCAGCCTCTCCTTATAACTGAAACTTTCCAGTCTTGGTAACATCCCTGTAAATCTTTTTGCACCCTTTCAAGTTTAATAACATTTTTCTGAGAGCAGGGTGACCAGAACTGTATGCAGTATCCCAAATGTGACCTCACCAATATCTTGTACAGCCTTAACATGACATCCAAACTCATATACTCAATGCTTTGACCGATGAAGACAAGGGTACCAAATGCCTTCTTCTTCCTCCTGTCTACCTGTGATGTCACTTTCAAGGAACTATATGTCTGCATCCCTAGGTCTCTTCGTTCAACAATACTCCCCAAGGCCCTATTATTAATTGTGTAAGTGCTGTCCTGGCTTGTCTTACCATAATGCAACACCGCACATTTATCTAAATTAAACTCCATCTGCCATTCCTTGGCCCACTGGCCCAATTGATCCAAGTCCAATTGTACTCTTAGGTAACCTTCTTCACTGTCCACTCTGCCACCAGTTTTGGTGTCATCTGCAAACTTACTAAACATGCCTCCTATATCCTCATCCAAATCATTTATATAAATTACGAACAACAGTGGGCTCAGTATCAATCCTTGCGGCACAGCTGGTCACGTGCATCCAGTCTGAACAGCAACCCCTCTACCACCACCTAAGTTTCTTATCATTAAGCCAACTTCATATCCATTTAGTTAGCTGTCCCTGGATCCCACATGATCTGCTCACCCACCAACAACTTCAATCTTTCAGAATTCATACTGACTTTCATAACCTACACCCACACCCTCATACACACTGTTACCAGCTTCACCCTTAAACACACCTAACACACACTTTTCCTGAGCAAGCTGAGTCTAGAAGACTCCAGAGACAACAGCATACGGTTAGTAATTTGACTGCATGTGGCAGATTATCACAGACTCCAGAACAGCCGAAATATAATCCTCTTCCCTTCAAGAATAACACATTGGCTGAAGTGTGTTTATGTCTTCAGGAAAGCAATATCTGCAAAGAATCTATTGATTTTCTCTTTTTCTGAAGTGTGTTTCTTTGTGTGTATGTTTGTGTGTGTGTCAGGATATTTAGAGGGATAAACCTCTTATGCATCTACACTATTTCAAGTGTATGTTAACCATTATCATCAAATAAATTATGCTTTGATAATAAGCAGATAATTGTGCTTATTAAGAAGCCTGGTTTATAGATCTTGATGAACAAACGTGATTTGGAAAAGATATTTAATTGGTGGTCATCACAATTGGAAATACTACTTTTATTTTATGTTGTGGAATAGTTGGACTGGAGCGAGAGTGTAGTCCTCCAGCCTTGGTCATAACAGCAATTAACCACGGAGTGCTGCAGAAATTATATCCGATCACTATTGGGAATTTTCATATTCGACATGTCTCCCTTACCATCCAACCACATGGCCAACCCAGATCCAGAGAAGCACAGAAGAATCTGTCAGGGCAGCGCTCGCTATTCCTGATGATAAGATGCTAACTTGAAGATCTCAATGTTGAAAAGCAAAAACATCATGCTATGGTCCAATCAACAGAAATCCCACAACAGTAGATCAGGTTAAAATTTTGCTGCCCCCATATCCAATTTCAAACAATGCTGAACAATTAAATTTGCAAATTACCTGGTGGCAAAGCTCCACTGTCATTCCCACACATGTGATATCAAGTAGCAGGCGAGTGCACTAGGCATGTAAAAAAAAAATATTTCCACAAATTTCCTGATTGTAAGTAATTTTGTCTCCTCTCAGATCAGTCTTACAACACAGAAGTGACGGAGGAGGTGAAGGGAGATATTTATGGGGTTACAAATCGCCGCCATCAGTATACATGTTGAATTAGGTGTGTTTTTGGATACTTGTCATTGAGTAGCAACAATGTAGATGAGAAATAACAGGGTGCCAAGGATTGATTATTGAGGAACTCCAGAGGTAATACTCTGAGATCAGGAAGAGAACTGCAGGGGATGCTCTACCTAACATTAAGAATATCAACCAGCAAGGGCAGTGCCATTCAGGAATGACAACAGCACAGAAAAATGTGAACAGTGGTGCAGAAACCATATTAAAGACTACAGACAGATGCAGGAAAGTGAGGAGAATGGTATTTGATTTGATTTGATTTGATTTATTATTGTCACATGTACCTAGGTACAGTGAAAGGTTGTTTTGCATGCAATACAGGCAGATTATAACATACAAAGTGCTTTCGGGTAATAGAAAAGAGCAAAGAATACAACGTTATGGCTGGAAAAAAACGGTGCACAAAGAACAAGATCAACATTTAAATTTAAAATTTGAAAGGTCCATTCAGAAGTCTGATAACAGCAGGGAAGAAGCTGACCTTGAATCTGTTGGTACGTGTGTTAAAGATTTTGTATCTTCTGCTCAATGGAAGAGGTTGGAAGAGATGACTAACCAAGGTGGGAGGGGTCTTTGATTACGTTGACTGCCTTCCTGAAGTAGCAAAAGTACAGATGGAGTCGATGGATAGAAAGTTGGCACACGTGATGGAGTGGGCTGTGTTCCCAACTCTCAGTAGTTTCTTACGGTACTGGGCAGGCAGTTGCCATACCAAGCCACGAGTCATCCAGATAGAATGCTTTCTAGCATGCATCCATACCCACTTTATGGGTATGCTAAATTTCTTCCTCAGGAGGCGAAGGAAGAGATGTTGTTGTGCTTTCTTGACTGTAGCATCAGGACAGATTGTTGGTGATCATCACTCCCAGGAACTTGACGGTCTTTACCGTCTCCACCTCAGCATCACTGGTGTAAGTAGGGCATGCCCTCCACCTTGATTTATGAAGTTAATGACCAGCATCTACATTTTGTTGATGTTGAGGGAGAGATTTGTACAGCCTCTAAGGATGTCTGTGATTGTGAAAACAGCACTGCGCACTGATTAATTTTGCACATCACACTTCACCATTATTGTTCAGAATGAAGCTGCTGTTCTATAACATTTTGGACACCTGTCCATTGATGGCAGAGATCCAAATGCTTTGGGTAATCCTAAATCCTAATTCTGAAACTCCCTTCCTACCAGCACTGTGGATGTACCTCCACTGCATGGACTACAGCAGTTCAAAGATGTGGCTCACCACCACTTTCTCAAGGGCATTTAGGGATAGGCAATAAATGCTGGCCCATTCAACAATGCCCTTACTAATTATATTATCATAACACTTTCTTCAAACTGGCATGACATAATGTAGCTCAGCTTCCACTCTCCCTTGATGACTGCCAAATAATTAGGTTTTGCTTGGTGTTACCTTAGCCATGCTCCAATACATTTGACTTGAGTAAAAGTCAATACAATTTGGACTGATGAATGGGATTGGCCAGAGGCAAGCTAATTTAGGCATCTTCTAAACCTTGGACATGAACAGCAGGGACTAATATTAATGTCTACATAAGACAGGGAGGACAAGATTTGTCTGTTATCCCTTGAATAATGCAAATGAACAGTGCATACTCAGCAGAATTGGTGCTGGTATTTCATTAATGACCGGTGATTTATTCAATGAAAATTCATGCACCATTCCACCGTTTTGGCTATCAGTACTAGCCTTTGCTCAATGAACTTGAAGCATGCCAGGTCACTTGCAAATGCAAACTATATTTGATTAAAGGATTTAATGGAATCAATAGGAAAGATCTATTCCTTCCTTGTGGCAGAGTCCAGAACAAGCACGTTAAACAATAAAATCACAGCCAGTTAGTTCAACAGCATTGTCTGGAAACACTTATTCACACAAAGGATGAAGTCTACCCACCAAAAAGTGTTGTCAGAATTTAACTGAACAATTCAAAACTGACTGCTATGTATTTGTTAGGAAAGGATATTAAGGTTTATGGAAGAAAAGCAGATAGAGTTAAGATACAGATCAACCATGATCTAATTGAAGGGAGGTCTAAGCTTGGGAGATAAATGAGCTGCTTCTGTTCTGATATAAAAAGGCACCACTGTCTTTACGATGTTCTTGATGACTTCAGAAATTGAATTTATAATAACATGTTTAAAAAAAGACTTATACTAACATACTGCACAGTTCATATATTTGTATAGGTATTCTATAATTGTACACATATATTAGTATATGCGCATGTCCCTTACACAACAGGCTGTTGTTGACATTAGATTTATAAAACCTTTCACATGTGTTTCAATGCACTTTCTCCAGCCCTTAATCCCTGCTATCAATCAGCAACAAGTTTGCAATGACCTTCTGACAATGCTACAAGGACAGTTCAGATCTGCACTGCAGCACATTTGTTTTATCTGCAATTTCCAATAGAAAATGGATTGCTGATTGGCACTTAAAGCCCACAGTCCCCTGGATGACTAAGATTAGAGTCGCTGGGTTCATCCGTCACTAGCCAAGTGCCACTTCAAATCATAGCAATTTTGTTTTCCCACTGAAAAACAATCTCATCTGCTTGCATGAGGTATCACAGAGAAAACTTGAATAACAAAGTGAAGAAACATTATCACTGACCAAGACAGAGAGGGCATTTTTCCAGTAATAATGATTGTTGTGTTCCTGTGTCTTGTTCATCTATTTTGCTCTGGATGATTTTTTGAGTTTCCGTCAACAACAAATTGTACTTATATAGCAACTTTACTTTATTCCAATGCACTTAAGAGGAGCCTTATCAAAAGACGTTCAACTTGGAGAAGAAAATGCTTTCTCATCTAAAATGTATCTCATTCCTACTGTAATGTCAAGTGGAACAGGGTATCTGAGATAGTAGGAACTGCAGATGCTGGAGAATCCAAGACAACAAGGTGCAGGGCTGGATGAACACAGCAGGCCAAGCAGCATCATAGGAGCAGAGAGGCTGACGTTTCGGGCCTAGACCCTTCATCAGAAAAGATAGCCAGCAAACTTGTAGTTCGAACTTCTCACATTTGCCCACTACCCCACCTTCACCTGATCTCCCACACAAAGAAAACATTAGTACTCCATCAGGAAATTTGATAGTTTTGAGTAACAAATACATTGATGCTTTTGGAATTCCAGGTGTACAATTTGTTCAGTTTACCATACTTCATTTTTGATCTCCGTTACCAACAGGGAAGCCTAGGGGCATCTTCCACCTTTTCCATATCTGAGTGAAAATATATTTCTCTGAAGTAAAGTCTAACTAGATACTTGGCTCAGTGTTCCTGTCCAATCCATATCTTCTGTCTGAGTTTCTTAATGTCAATCTTCACTCAATTTCACAATTGGCCGTTCATTATATAAATGGCATGCAGCATTTATTCTACAATATCACAATCCTTGTTTGCTTTATAATGTTATATTTTGTTGAAACAGTTAAAGATGAAGATGCATGTTTTTCATTTCTGTTATATTTCCATTACTATCTACCATTGTAAGCAACATGTTCTCCAAAAGATGCTTGATGAAACTTCTTCAATTGTTTTTTCCTCTACCTCTTTCTGTTTAAAAGCTGTTATCACTTTCTTTGAAAGACATCAATTCATTCCCATTTTCTCGCACATCCTACGAGTTATTATCTGATTACCTCTTTCATGTTATTTTAATACCATGCCTCCTTTTGAGATGATATACAAAAGTCAGCCATCAAACTCTATTGCTTAGTGTTTGATGATTATCCTGTTCAGTCTTTGAAATATTCTACTATTTCTACCTCATAGACCTAGTAAATAATACAATAAGTAAATAACAGCATCTGCTAGTATTCAGCAGAGCTACATGATCTGGCTTTTGCCCTGTACATGGGTAATGTATCGTCACCTCACATCTGTCACTGTTAACCCCTGACAGGACTACTGTAATCCTATGAAATGCACTCATGCACAAACTATGAAAGGTGACAAAGAAATGGCAAATCTTCTTGGGGTCACAGTGTAATTACCACTCTGAGAAATCCAGACAACAAAATGTATTTTTAATATCCCAAATGGATGTTCAATTATCAGTGGTGTGGCTTGGTTCAACTTGTTAGGCTTGAGGTTGAGATTTGGGATTTGGTTAGGCAATCATGACCCATTGCTTCACAGCATGACCTCTGACACCTGTGAACGGTGATGCGATATTAAGCTCTTTATAAACATAATGTAAACACTGGGGAGAGCTCTTAAAATGGATTTTCACAAAACCATCTATAATATTATTTTTCAAATGGAGGTTACCTCAATTGCATTGGAGTAGTTTACTATCAGATAGGGAACAGAAAGAAATGTACTTGGAAAAATTAGGTTCTTTCATCTGAAAGCAGAAACAGCTCTGTAAATAATTGATAATTAATATTTATCCACTGCACTGACAAGGTTTTCATCTTAATCTTTTAAGTGTTTCTTCAAACTGATTCAACATATTGGCACAGTATGCAGAAATGAATTTCTGCAATAGTAATATATAATATTTATGGACAGTTTGATTCAGAGATGAACGTTCTTAAAGGTCACGTGTGATGGTAACTCTTCATTAGTGCTGATCACTGAGACTGCTTGGGCCCAAGACCATCCATATTAGATCTAATGCGGATCTCGTACTCCACAGGTGAGAGATAAACTTTCAGGCTCAAAATCCAGAACTGAGGAAGCAAGGGATTGAAGCTCAAGAGTTTGATGCACACCATTCAACTTAAAAAAAACAACTTTCAGAAACTATTATTATTAAACACAAGGCTGATTCTGTAGTTCAATCAAATAGCCACAAAGGTAAAGCCATCATAGTCCTACTATATGAGAGGGCTGCACTTTCATTAGACGGAGACGATTGGCAATGGTTTTAACCTGAGGGTCACCACATCTCTGGCGAAGGAAGAGGATTCAAAGAAGACTCCTCATGGTGACCTCAGCCAGTGTGGGAAATAATAGCTGCAACGTGCAGCACTATTATACCCTCATAGCCAAGTCGACAGTCAGGACCTGGAAACAAAGCTTTAGAAAAGATAGGAATGCCTTTCTCACACTGATAATATGTAAGGTTGTTCTTATTAATGTTTATGCTTAATTCTATGTACAGAGAGAAGCATTATGTACATTTTCCTCCTCCAGTATTAATATCACAACAGACTATCATAAAATCATCACTTAAGGTGAAACTGCGCAATAAGCCTTGCTCACACAACTGTTATCAGTACTAGAGGCGCAATTTATTGTAGTATGGGTTTTCATGGGGAAACTGTAAACATGTATTTTATATCTATCAATGTTATATTAATATATACCATGATAACTTTCTCTTATTTTTTGCAAAACCTTTCCCTCAATTACCAAGAGATTTTCAGTCAATTTGTGCTTAACAAGCAACTTGAGATATCATTTTATTATATCCTGTATCACTGATCAATATTCAGGAATCGGGTATAAGTGGAAGAATGACAAATCTAATAATGGTGAAAAAATATCAAATATAAACTTAGCTTCTTGCTGTTGTTGATCAACCCAGTGGTACCAGCTGGTTGGCAATCAAGCACAATAGAAATTGGATAGCTGGAATGCACACCAATGAATAAACACAAGATAGGTTATTGATTTCTGCTATCTATTCTGTAATAACTCCACAGAGACCGGTATCCCTTCACCAACTCACACTTTATTTACATGTGCATTGTGCTTGACACTGGTCTGGCTCCCTCAGAGCCAGCTCTCAGAGTGAACAGAACTTCTGACACTCCTTTTTCTCTCTGTCAACAAGGGCTCCCTGATTAGACCAGGTTAACAGCCCCTTTCAGGAAACTCATATTCTATGACGTCCACTTGGCTGACCTTGTTAAAATTACTACAATTTGTTGTGAGATATTGATTAGAACCCAAGCTGTTTTGGAGCAGAATATAGGCTTGGATACTTAGGTATGCCAGTCTCATATTCCTCAGCTTCTGGATTGGTGGTTTCGGCTGAGGATTTGAAGCAGGTTAGCTGCATTGTTCCTCCCTCCCTTTAGTCAGAATCCATAGTATTGGGTCTCATGGAACGGTAAACTGGGGAAAATACAAATAACCAAACCACATACAAAACAGGCATCAGATGTATGTACACAAATGGATGAGCATCAATTAATCAATTATTACAATACGCAGCACAGAAGTAAGCAGGTATTAGATCATTGCATCAATTTCCAGACACTACTATTTTGGCTGGAATAGAAGATATTGAAAGAAAACAAAAGCATTTTAACACAAATTACTGTGCAAAAACATTTTGTGTAATACTTATGTATAAGTGTGCTTGGAAATTCCAATGCCTGATAGGCTAAATGTCTCTGTATAATTTTTGATTTGATTTGATTTGATTTTTTAATGTCGCATGTACTGAGGTACAGTGAAAAGTGTTGTCTTACATGTTTTACAGGCAGATCGTACGATACATGTGCATCAGGGTAACATAACAGAGTGCAGAATACATGTTACAGCTGCTGAGAAGATGCAGAGAGAGATCAACATTAATATTAAAGAGATCCATTCAGAAGTCTGATAACAGTGGGGAAGAAGCTGTTCTTGAATCTGTTCGGATGTGTATACAAATTTTATTTCTCCTGCTCAACCGAAGAGGGTGGAAGAGAGTATAACCGGTGTGGGAGGGTTCTTTGATTACGTTGGTTGCATTCCCAATGCAGCGGGAAGTATAGACGAAGTCAATTATTAGGAGGCTGATTTGTGTGATGGACTGGGCTGTGCTCACAACCCTCCATAGTTTCTTTCAATTTTGCAAGTGCGGTTGGCATGCCAGGCTGTGATGCATCCAGAGACGATGCTTTCTATGGTGCATCTATAAACATTTGTAGGAGTCTTTATGGACATGCCAAATTTCCTTAGCCTCCTGAGGAAGTGGGTGTATTGCTGTGCTTTCTTGACCACAGTGTCAATGTGGATAGACAGGACAGATTGTTGGTGATCGTCACTCCCAGGAACTTGATGCTGTTGACCATCTCCACCTCAGCACCATCGATACCAACAGGGACGTTGGTTCAGATTTTCAGAAGAAGGGTCTCGACCCGAAACTTTAGCTTTCCTGCTCCTCCGATGCTGCTTGGCCTGCTGTGTTCATTCAGCTGAACACCTTGTTATCTCAGATTCTCCAGCATCGGCAGTTCCTACTATCTCTGTAACTTTTTCATTTCAGTTTTTTTTTTATTCTGCCTATTGATACCTGAATGTTTTGATCCCATTGAAGACCAACAATGTGTTCCCAAGCATCTGACATTAGAAATTAACAACGCATTGTTTATTTTAAATGGCTGCAGATACATTTAGTACAAGCTGCTAGCCACGATTTAGTCCAAAACAGAACAGTTACAAATCTATTGCTGACAGTTAGTACTTGACTGTTGATAACAATGTCTATTAGTCAGTGTCCAACAATCCGCTGACTATTTTTTATCACTGTAGTCAAATTCTATTTGACTATTTTACATCACCTTTCAGTGACAACAGCAATGCCTTTAGTTTATTAAAAGGGACATCAAGTCACCATGCTGCATTTGCTTTTTTTTGGTGCTTGTTGAATGCATAGATAAGGCACATTTTTTGCTGTAGACTTGACAGGGTAGGCTGAAAGCTGATGTACTGACAAAATGTATCCTACTGTCACCCTGGGGGTAGATAGATAATGTGGTTTCTTTGTGTATATTTTTGCTTTTTGTGTTTCTTCTCTCCTTGTGTCAGTAAGGTCATAGCCAGAGGGCGTGTATGAATTCCCAATCGCATGTATCTATCCTTCTTTTCAACAGGAAGCCATTAGTGGGTCAAACAAAAGATTGTAAAAGCTTCGCAGGTCGCTATTTTGTGATTTTGGAAACCAGCTGCTGAAGATATGACAAGATACTGCATGTGCGATGATAATCCCAACTCCACATCAGGCAGGAACAAAAGCTTGGTTCACTAGCATTGGCGCCATAGCATTATAATTTCATTTAGAGTGTGTGTACAATGGCTATCTGAACTCCAATGTGCGTGCCATATATCAAATCATACATCTAACAGGCAAGTTCATCCATTAAGTCAATTCTCCTCCAGAAATCTATCATTCCACCTCGTACTGCTTCGAGATGTCTTCTGAATGAGTCCATTCATGTGAGGGCTCTGTGATGCAGTGGTAGAGTCTCTACCTCTGGACTAGAATGCCTATGTTCAAAAGTCCCACTTGTTCTGGAGGTATGTAATAATGTCTCTGAATTGTTAATGATGACAGCAAGGAGAGGTTAAGGCTGAGGGTGGTTGGTAACAGGTCCCCAGGGTTGGGGGATGGGGAGGGGGGTGGAGGTGCTCACCTTGGGATGTAAAAGCTAAGTATGGGGTCATTTGATGTAATTAATAGTTTAACTTTCCTGAGCAACCATTTTATTTAATTACATCAGATCCATCTGAAGCGTCTTTTTTTTTAATGGAAACTTTCAGAAGGTCTCAGGTGTAGGGGAATTGTCCAGAAGAATGTAATTTAATTCTATGTAATTTACAGTGAAATTCCCAGGTAATTCCTTTGTAGTCTGCTACTATGGGAATACCACAGGGTCTCCATGTGAACTCAAATCTATTTTGGTACAGTGACAACCTGACCAGCAGAAAATTTGCACAATGTTCTCTCGAAGCTGTGTGACCCCATGGCTACATGGCTGGTTGAAAGGATGGCACACATCGCTTGGTGTGTGGACATTTGGACCTCCAGTTCCAGAAGTCACTGCCATGTACTGCTCTTGAAGATACACACAGTTCCAGGAAAAAAAAATCAGGGAATGTGGCTTAAGTATGGTTACATAATCCACAAAGTTACAGCTAATCAAACAGGACATCACATACCACATGGACACCATCAGAAAAGCTGAAACCTTCATTTTCATCCAATTGACATGTTCTAAACGAGTTGGACAATGTGGACTAAATGCCAAGGTCAATATGGGTGCAATTATAAATAAAGATGTATTCAGGAAATAGGCACAATGTGGTGCAGTTCACACACAAATTGGGTCTGACATCTCATGCTTTGGCCTTAACCATCTTAAATGTCAATACAGAGCTTCAGAGTGGAAATCTTTTTTACATAATTCAAACAGGTGGACCAGATAATATCTGTCTATTAGCAGACATCAAACTTATTATTACAGTAAGATAACAAATCTGTCATTTGCAACATCAAAAATTGCAGACCGCCACATCAATCTCAGCCGAACAGAGCAGATTCTGTAGACCATGACAGATGATAACTGGATGCAACAGCTCAAGAAGATCCTCATCATTTACGAGTGTCATGAATACATTCATCAGGTCCCCACTGTATTTTGGTCTTTTTGGTAATACAGAGATGAACTAGGATCTAAGATGTAATTTTAAGGGTAAATAAATAGTCGTTCACATATTGGTTCAGCATTAATAAGGACATTAATTGACTCATCAAGTCACGTGATACTGTCAATTCCATCAACCATCAATTATCAAGAGAACCTTTCATTCTACATGAGATTCCCTCTGAGCTATAGTGCAAGACTGCCACCACAGACACGATTATATTCTGGTGACCATTTTACCCTTTTCAGAGTGTATTAGTGTACTACTGTAACAACTATTGAAACAATGACTGCCACATTCAGTATGGTTTGGTGCACCTCAACAAAAAATGTCTGATCATTGTCCACAATACACTGGTGTACCCTTCCAATACATACAAAAATGGAGTGTTCAACATATTATCTCTTCGCCTTATTACCCTCAGTCAAATGGTCTCATAAAACACACTATTCATATGTAATCATTAATCATTGAATGTAAAGTGACTTGTTGAGGCTTTTGGGCAGCAGCATTAAATCTATGTGTCAGTTCTTTCGGTACTGGTTTACCCTCACCATCAGCTTTTAGGTTTGGGAGACACATCCACGTAGTTCTTCCTACTCTCGTTGCCCAGCCACATGTTGATATGAAAGAAGGGAGAAAATGATATATACTATGACCAATGAGGATGCAGAGAGTTATCCCTACTTAATTACTACAAAGCTTGTCAAATTTGTGACTTTCATACAAACACATGAATTTGTGGACAGACACGATATCATTCAGTCGAGCCTGGGTCATATGGCATGATAAACAATGTTAAAGTCCTGCATGTGAAAAAAAAACATCCCAACTGCAAATTAACCATCCATCATACAGGATGATGCCTTGGATCCTAAAGACTTCATGCCATAAATATGCATCTACAAAAATCTACGCACATCCATCTGTAATAATAGAACATCATAGAGTTAAGTTACACCGCCAAGTCATGACAGTTGTACGAAGACTGTGAGGTACATCCACCAACATGTTTTCTGAATGTATAGAGAAAATAAATGTCTTTTCGTTTTTGTACATGACATTAGAGAAGGACTTGTATTCCTTAAAGGGAAAAGGGGGATGTTGTATTAAGGCATAGATTCCAGACCACATGGACATCGTAGATTTAAGACATGATATGCTGACATGTGATGTTCCAATATAAAAAGTACCTGCCTTGTTCCCGGTCACCTTTTCTGTGCTATGCAGTCAGTGCAGTAAGTTGGTTGGCTGTATGTCATCTACAGTAATTTCAGTAAGCACAGATTACTTGTCCAAGTCTGTGATACAGTGTCTGTGTAAATAGCCATTGTGTAAATAAACTTCAAGATATCTGACTCATGGAATCTGACTGTCATACATGTCATATGGGCTAACATAAAGACGCCAGTACACAAGTACCATTACACAAATGCAAGTAAAGTTAGTTTCAAGATTTTGAAGAAAGCAACAACATTCAGGCCTTTATTTAATGAAAGTGAAATGACAGATTTTACAGCCAAATCTACAGTGCCAATGTTACAGTATGTAAAAATCAAAGAGTGGTCAAATAAATCAGAAAATTATTTGAAGCTGGGAATAACGGTCGTGAAAGCAATCCCAACAAGACTGCTTGAAAAATAACTCACTCAGAGATAGTAGGAACTGCCGATGCTGGAGTCTGAGATAACAAGGTGTGGAGTTGGAGGAACACAGCAGGCCAGACAGCATCAGAGGGTGCCTCTAATGCTGCCTGGGTTGCTTGAAAAATAAGCTCTTTAACGAACAAAGGAATTGTGACTATTGATTCAGTGCAAAGCAAAGCTGTAAACATCCTATTTTCTATGAAAGCAGGGCAAGTGATATATCCATTCATTAATATTACCATTTAAAGTTTTTTTTTATCTAAGGCAGCATTAAATAAGCAAGTAGATACCTATTAGACATTGATACAGTTGTAAATTTAGTGTCATTGTGCTTGGATATTAGCCTAATCTCGTGAAAGCATAATTTGTGTAGTCCAACATTCGTTTGTGTCATTGTTTATTTGTATATAATTTAGCATCAGTAATATATAGAAAAGAGAGGATGGACCTTTGCTGCAATTTTCAGGCAATGAAAGAATATCCTGGTTTAAAGGTTGACTGAATGATTTAAGATTTGATCATATGCCTAAAATGGACAAATACACTCAAAAACACAAACCATCTAGTGACGTAAATGTGTGCCAGGTTCTCCCTCCAGGGACAATTTATTTTTCATTCTATTTCATCTGCTATCTCTCCAAAGGGACCAACCTTATCCATGCTAAAACCATCTTTTCTGTGGAGAAATTTATCCTCCTTTATATTTAGACAGACACCTTGGCTCTCTTTGTTGCTGCTCATGGCATCGTTGATTTCTTCAGAGATTTTCAAAATGCACCATATCTCATTTACATGCAACTCATATGCTTCTTTCAAAGTCCCAACCCAGGTTTTCTGTGCTGGAGACTAACAGCATTCAGCTGGTTTAAATTCTATCCTTAAAAACCTCTGTAAAAAAATTCTCTGCAAGTGGCAAATTTGGTGTTGTGTGAATTTTTTGTAATCATGTCACTGCAGCTGCTTGTTTGTCTGTTTGTGTTGTCACAAGTTTCACTAAGTTGAACAACAACACTGCAAATATGGACTTCATTTTCAATAAAGATTAAACATATTTTCAGAAAGTAGTTCAAATTAAGCTAAACAAAGCCACCTCACTCCCTTTCCTTTTTGTATGCAATTCTTGTCTTTTTCTCTCTCCTCTTCAACTGATTTTCGTTCTTGGTCTCAAAGTATTTGGCATGCTTATATTGACCAACCCTAAATTCATTGAAGCTAATAATTAGAGGGTCTTGTTCATGTTTGCAAAATTTAATTCATTTGCATGTTCTTCTTGGCTCGATATATTTTCTTACAAATTATATAAGGAATAGAAACATAAAGGTTAAAACGACAGCAGTTGTATTAGTAAAGCATCCATCGCGTCTTTCAATTATTTTCTTCCTCTCTCTAACACACAGGCAGCTTTTGAATTTAAGCTAAATACTCAATAAAAATATTTTCCTTTTCCATCAAGCTTTAGGATTATTTTAAAAATAGATTTCAACATTAACAGAATAAACGTTCTTTGAGAAATAAAAAGAAAACAGCCTAGCACATATATTTAAAAAGTTATTGGTGGATTTTGGATAATATGATACTGCAGTTGATTTGTATGTTCAAAAGGAGATCCTTCATACTCGAGAAAAGTAGATTTTTTAAAAGTTCATTTTTGTGGTATGTGTGCGTCACTGGCTGGCCAGCATCTATTGCCCATCCTTGTTGCCCTCAAGAAGGTGAAGGTGAGCTGCCTTCTTGAACCACTGCAGGCAACCTGCTGAGGGCTGACCCACAATGCCATTAGGGAGGGAATTCCAGGATATTGACCTAGCAACAGTGAAGGAACGGTGATATGTTTCCAAGTGAGGATGGTGAGTCGCTTGGAAGAGAACTAGCAGGTGGTGGTGTTCCCATGTATCTGCTGTAACTTCTAGATGGAAATGGTCATATGTTTGGAAGGTGCTGTCTGAGGAACTTTGATGAATGTCTGCAGTGCATCTTGTAGATAGTACACACAGTTGCTACTGAGCATCAGCGGCAGACGGAGTGGATGCTTGGAGACGCACGGTGGTTAGCACTGCTGCCTCACAGCGCCTGGGGCCCAGGTTCGATTCCACCCTCAGATGACTGTCTATGTGGAGTGTGGTTGTTCTCCCTCTGGATGTACAGTCCAAAGATGTGCAGGTTAGGTGGATTAGCTATGTGAAATGCAGGATTACAGGAAGGGCATGGAACTGGGTTTCAGGGTTCAATTTGGACTCAATGGGCTGAATGATCTCCTTCCACACTGTAGGGATTCTATGATTTGTGGATGTAGCGCCAATCAAACAAGCAGCTTTGTCCTGCATGGGGCAACACTCATCCAGGCAAGAGGGGAGCATTCCATCACACTCCTGACTTCTACCTTGTAGATGGTGGACAGGCTTGGGGGATTCAGGAGGTGAGATACACACCACACTATTGTTAGTCTCTGGCCTGCTCTTGTCACCAGTGAGCTTATGTGACAAGTCCAGTTGAGTTTCTGGTCAATGGTAACCGCCAGGATGTCGATAGTGGAGGATTCGGTGATGGTAACTCCATTGAATGTCAATGGCAGTGGTTAAAATCATAGAATTCCTCACCGGGAGGAAACCCATGCAGACACAGGGAGAATGTGCAAACTCCACACAACAGTCGCCCGAGGGTGGTTTGTATCTTATAGGCGATGGGCATAGCCTGGCGCTTGGGTGGTGCAGATGTTACTTGACACTTGTCAGCCCAAGCCTGGATATTATACAAATCTTGTTGCATTTGGACATGGACTGCTTCAATGTCCAAGGAGTCGTGAACATTGTGCAATCATCAGTGAAAATCTCCACTTCTGACCCTATGATGGAGGGAAGGTCATTGATGAAGCAGCTGAAGATGGTTGAGCTGAGGAGACTATCCTGAGGAACTTCTGCAGAGATGTCCTGGAGCTGCAATGATTGGCCTCCAACAACCATGACCACCTCCTATGTGTCAGGTATGACCTCAACCACTGCACAGTTTGCTCCCTGATAACCATTGATTCCAGTTTTCCTAGGGGTCCTTGATGTCACACTTGGTCGAATGCAGCCTTGATGTCAAGGGCTGTCACATTCACCACACCTCTGGAATTCAGCTGTTTTGTCCATGTTTGAACCAAGGCTGTAATGAGGTCAGGAGCTGAGTGGCCCTGGCGGAACCCAAACTGGGTATTACTGAGCAGGTTATTGCTGAGTAAGTGCTGCTTGATAACATCTTGCATCACCTTACTGATGAGTTCTTTGAAATAAGGCTTGTGGTAGAGGTTGTGACCTCCAAGTATGATCTTTATTGAAGGAAGTAAATAGCGTGAAAAGACAATTAAGTGGGTAAATTTAATCAGGCTGTTTGATGTATATATTATTTTGTTTGTTTATAATCATCTTGTGAATGTTAGAAATATCATTTGAAGAAAATACAGTGATGAGTGATGTTATTTTCAAAAATGTATGAGCACTAATGCAAACTTTTTTCATCAACAAACAATGATAGTAAAATGTTGGTATATTCCTGTTGGTTTGAGCAGTATAAATGTTGACATAAAATGTTGACACTAGAAGTAAAGTTTGAAGACAGAAAGTTCATACATCTTAAAAAATAAATTCACATACATATTGATATATCCAGAGTATTAAAGGAAATATCCATGAATAAAACAGTGTGCGATACAAAATGGTTAACATTATGCAGATGCAATAGAGATACATGACAAGAGAGATCTGAACTGATCAACCATTGAAATTATGAAATAAATTAATCACCGCAGTTATACAGGCAAAGCATGAGTGACAGGAACTTAAACAAAATAAATTGAACCTTGGCGTAGCATCTGGAACCCTGTACTTTTTAATAGAGGATTAATATTAAGCACAAAATTAGAATAGTCTTGTCAATCAATAAAACAAGCGACCTTACTGCCAATATTTTATGCTCATATTAATTGCATACAGTTAACAACCTGCTGAACTCCAGTTCCAATTATTGGAAGCCATTTGTATTTCCAATGAAAATGTCAAAAGGCAAAGGTAGGACAAATGATGCCTGTGAATCTTTTTTCTTAATTCATTGACCAATGTTTCCTCTTGTACTTCAGATTGTTTAGTTTCAAAACTGCACTGGAGCCTAGAAGATATATGCTCATGTTATTTTTCAATATGACATTCAGTTCATGCCTGTTTCTTTCATCGATTGGGCTGTTGCGTTTTCCTCTAAATCAGTGCTAAATTTCTTGTTTTAATGTGGCGTGAACATTGATCTTGGTGAGGAGGTTCACTTGGATATGAACGAAAGGGTCTCACAAAAATAAACTCAGCAAAAATTACAGGCAGCGTAGAAAATGAATCTGTAAAAACTTTGATGATATAGGGGATATTGCAGTATTGTGATGCTGTGCATTTGTATGTGCCTTCTCTCTAATGTCCATACAAATTATGAGTATAATTGTTTGGTGGTGAGGGCACCACCTTAGTGTCACTGAAGCGCAATTTGATTTAGAATTTATTAAACAAACAGAGCAATTAAATCAACTCAAAACACAAAGAGAGAGAATACTTGCCATTATATGTGGCATTTCACAAGCTCAGAATATTTTAAAAGTGATTTAAAGTCAGCTGAGCACTTTAGAAGCACACTCATGGATGACTGTTACGTGGACTGTGATGTGTTGCATACATGGTTGTAACATAGGGAAACACAGCTGTCAATTTTGCACAGCAAGGTCCCACAAACATCAATGAGGTAGTGACCACACAATTTGTTTGTTTGTGTTATTGAGTGGGCTGGAGTTCCTTGCTGTTCTTGAAAATAGTGCTACACAATCTTACATGGTCCATCAGGGGGGCAGACAGGGCTTTGAATTCATGTTGTGTCCAAAAGATATCATGCTCCTTCAGGACTGCGCTGAAGTGTCAGTGTAGTTTTAGCTTTCAGGTTTCTGGAATGGCACCTGAACCTCAAGATTTTCTGACTTGGTGGTAAAGGTTCCCAGAGGCACTGAAGCTAATTACAGTGCCCCAACTAATTTTCCAGTCGAGATTTGCTATATTAGCACAGCTTGGGAATCAAACATGAGAACTTTCTTGCCTGTATGGTTTCATATTATACCATAGAAAGACATTTACCAGTGGTTAAGCAATAACGTTCATCATTTCCAACAGGATTACTTCCTGAAAAGATTAGAAATCTCAACCAACTAATAAACATTCTAATTTTCATTCATCACAAAACCATCCTTGTAGTTATAACGTCATCAGATGAAAATACAAGAAATGCCATTCTTTCCCCTCAGCTAAATATTATTTTCCACTCTAATATTTTCGCATTATTAAAGTAGCCACAATTTCTCCAACATGTCAAAATAAAGGAAAATTGAGGTAAACTGGTGATTTAATGATTTATTTGATGGCTCTCTAAAGGAAGCATGAACATCAAATGACACATTCGGCTGTGGATCTAGGATATGAGCTTGTCTGCTTGAATCATTGTTTCATTAAATACAAACTGCCTGTGCTACAGCTGAAAGTTAATAATGTTGATATGATTGAGGAAATGGTGAACAGCCTCAAGTGCCACTTGAACTGCATGTAGCTCCATATTAATAAACAGGGCACAAAACTGAACACAAATGACCTCTGTGTTTATATTTTTAAAAATGTAACTATGTAGCAGAATTATTTGAATCTCATGTATCCAGTTATTTGCAATGCTTAGTTTAAAATATTTGGGGTGAAATTCCATTTAATTAATAAATAGGAGAATGATCATCTTTTTGTATATTATTAACAGTCACAAGCGATAAAAATGAAACAAATAAAGGGGGCCGATCTTAGGTGCTCTCTTGGTTCCAGCCTTGTTAACATCTCAGTATCTCGTATTCATATATTCCCAATATGTAATCACGAGACATTCTAACCTATCTTTCACACACATTTTTTTGATAAAGTTCCATAATAGGCAAATGTCAATTTTCTTGCTACCTATCAGCATAGGTTCCTTTTATAATTTTTGCCACTCTGCTGACCTAGCTCCACTAATTCATTTCAGGTCCGTGAATGAGGTTTGTGAAGAATCACGAGAGCAAATCCATCTTGAAGAGGGGACACCCATACTGTGGAAGCCCATGCTATCGTGAGAAGATGCAGAAATGTAAGACTATATCAATTCAGAAGAGCAACACTGCTAAAGGCTGTACCTTTTCTCCGATATGGTAAGAGCAGAGAAAGTTGTCCACCAACTTGCCAGTGCCATATGTTTCCTGGGTATTTTCTGGAGATGAGATCAGGGCAGAAAGATGACACACAAGTGACTCAATCAGAGTAAAGGCCAATTATTGATGGTTAACTGGAAAATTCCAGTGTGCTAGCAAAGTCTCCAAAATGGTGGCCTGCTAAACGTGACTGTTTGTTAATTGAGACATTTTAAAAGAAGCTCAAAGTTTGCCTTAGGCGATGTTTTTCCTGTAATGGTAAGCTATAGCCTCTTCAGTGCTAGAGGGCCTCAGATTAGCCTTTCATCTTTGAGAGCCCACTTATTCTCCTTCATTGGCCAGTGGGCACACCGTCAGGCTATTAATCGACGAATGCAGTCACGCGTAAATACATCTGAAATGTGCAAGGACGGGACCACCATTTTGTTCCCAACACTGACCCAAACCAAAATCCTTGTCTCAAATATCCTAGCCAGGAAACTATTCATTGCTACGTTTAAAAAAAAAGTCAAAAAGTGTTGCCATTTGAATTTATTCTGGTTTCATTCCACCTGTGATATTTGACTCACCTCCTGACTCCTCAAAGCCTGTCCACCATCTACAAGGCACAAGTCAGGGGTGTGATGGAATACTCCCCAATTGCCTGGACGAGTGCAGCCCCAACAACACTCAAGAAGCTTGACACCATCCAGGACAAAACAGCTCGCTTGATTGGCATCACATCCACAAGCATCCACCTCCCCCCTCCCCCCATGTTCAATGGCAGCAATGTGGTACTATCTACAAGATGCAATGCAGAAATTCAACAAAGATCCTCAGATAGCACCTTCCAAACCCATCTAGAAGGGCAAGGGTAGCAGATATATGGGAACATTATCATCTTCAAGTTCCCCTCCAAGCCACTCACTATCCTGACTTCGAAATATATCACTGTACCTTCAATATCTCTGGGTCAAAATCCTGGAATTCCCTCCCTAATGGCATTATGGGTCAACCCACAGCAGGTGGACTGTAACGGTTCAAGAAGGCAGCTCACCACCACCTTCTCGAGAGCAGCGAGTGCGGGCAATAAATGCTGGCCAGCCAGCAAGGCCCACATCCCAAAAATGAATAAAAAACAAAGATTCAGGGGGGCAATAGCCCAGTGGTATTATCACCAGACTGTTAATCCAGAGACCCAGGTAATGTTCTGGGGACCTGGGTTCAAATCCCACCATGGCAGATGGTGGAATTTGAATTCAATAAAAAAAAATTTGGCATTAAAAGTCTAATGATGACTACGAATCCATTGTTGATTGTCACAAAAAACCCATCTGGTTCACTAATGTCCTTTAGGGAAGCAAACTGCCATCTTTACCTGGTCTGGCCTACATGTGACTCCAGACCCACAGCAATGTGGTTGACTCTTAACTGTCATCTGGATAATTAGGGATGGGCAATAAATGCTAGTTAGCCTGCAATGTCCTAATCCCATTAATGAATAAAGAAAAAAAGTTCAATACATTTCAATTTCTTACTTCCATCACATACCAAAATGTATGTCAATATAAATGCTTTATTGAGTTGTTGGTTTCATAATTACAAGAGACGTTCAATCAATGGAATGGAATATTTATTATAATACAATTTCTGTCCTATAAGAAAATAATGAATAAAATGTTCTGTACTCTCTGGATTTAATGAGAGATGATCTCATTTAAACATATAAACTTTTTAAACCATTTAACTGCACAGATGCTAAGAAGATGCTTTCCCTGCAGGGATAGACTAGATCTAGGGGTCATAATCAAAAGGACCAAGAATTTAGGGCTAAGATAAGGAGGGAGTTCTTCATTCTCAGGGATGAGAGTATTTCAAATTTTGCTCCACTGGAAACATGGTTAATCAGTTATTGCACATATTCGAGACAGAGATCGATTGATTTTTGGGAGCTTGGGGACTCAATGGATACTACTGGAGTGGATATACATCCATCTCCTGCTCCTCTTTCTTGCCTTACGTTTCTTATCTAAATGGCACAAATGCAAGGTGAAATATGCTTTGTTTCCCCTAGTTTGAAATAAATGGAAGAAGAATTGGGTGGAGCAGAGGTTTAGGCTGTCACTTTGCACCTAGAAACCCTTGTGGAGTGCTTCAGGCTGGATGCCATATGTATGAGTGCAATTGTACATGTGCAAGTGAATGTCTACTATAAATATTCAGAGCAGCAAGGTTATGATGTCAATCATGGTATCTTGCTGATTTGGTGCTGATGTGACATTTTGGCCTTCAATACTCCAGCAATTTTAGCATACAATACAATTTTATATGGCATTGTGTGACAGATACAGTCATAGCATTAGCCATGGATTAGCCATGGGAAATATAGGGTAGGGAGGTGGGTCTGGGCGGAATGCTCCCTGGGGGGCTCAGTGTGGACTTAATGGGCTGAATGGCCTGTTTCCACACTGTAGGGATTCTACTGCTGGCACGGTGGCTCAGTAGTTAACACTGCTGCCCCACTGTGTCAGGGACCCGGGTTTGATTCCACCCTCGGGTGACTGTCTGTGTGGAATTTACACATTCTCCCGGTGTTTGTGTGGGTTTCCTCCCACAGTCCAAAGATGTGCAAACTAGGTGGATTGGCCATGCTAAATTGCCTGTAGTGTTCAGGGATGTGTAGATTAGGTGGGTTACAGGGGGATGGATTTGGGTGGGCGCTCTGAGGGTCGGTGTGTACTTGTTGGGCCGAAGGGCCTATTTCTACACTGTAGGAGTTCTATGATTCTATGACACAACGTGAAAAAGTGGGACTTGTATAGGTGGTGGTATATTTCTGGGCAGAGGGCTTCTTCTGAACCATAAGGGATTCTATAGTGAGGGAGCTTTTGCTGACTTCAAGGCTTCTGCACAAATCAAATGTTCCAAGACATGGGTGTACTGAACACTCCACTTGAAGTATGGTATCATTTGGAGTTTAAAATGAGGACACATAGAATTGAAGAAGCTCTGGAAGAAAGTCAAGAAAGAAGGAGAGGAGACACTGTAGGAGACTATATCCGGTCAGGCTGTCTTAGGTGCAACTTTCCCATCTGATCCTCAGTTGGAGAATAATGTGTAATACTTCTGCGCTACCAGAAGGACCAAACTGAATTCTAAAACCTGCCACAGCCACAAGAGCAAACTCAAAGCAAGGCAAGAATTGCATTATCACTATGAAGGGGATCATAGCCATGAACTCTTATGAGTGTCACATTCCATGCTGGAGCACGCGATATTAACAACTTCTCACAATTTCTCACTGATTGTTGCATCAATAGGATCACTGCTGCCCATTATTCATGGAGAGCTGACTACTTTACAGATTCATAAAACAAAACAAAGAACTGTGGATGCTGGAGATCTGAAACAGAAATAGATACTCATAGATAGATTCCCTACAGTGTGGAAACAGGCCCTTCGGCTTAACAAGTCCACGCTGACCCCCAGAGTATCCCACCCAGACCTATCTCCCCGTAACCCACCATAACCTACATGTCCCTGAACACTATGGACAATTTAGCATGGTCAATCCACCTAGCCTGCTCATCTTTGGACTGCGGGAAGAAATCGAATCACCCGGAGGAAACCCACGCAGACACGGGGAGAATGTGCAAACTCCACATATTGTTCGAGAAACAATTGTCAATGAAACAGAGACAGAACAGAAATTGTTGGAAAAACTCTGCAGGCCTGGCAGCATCTGTAGAGAGAAATCAGAGTTAATGTTTCAGGTTGAGTGACCCTTCTTCTGAACACCTGTTGAAAAACAGGTCTGGTACTATCTGTGAGAGGATCCTGTTCTGAGGAAGGGTCACTGGACTCAAAACATTAGCATCTGTAGAGAGAAAGCAGAGTTGCCAGACCTGCTGCATTTCTGTAGCTTTTTCTGTTTCTGTACATTATATTCGCTGTTGCCAGAGACCAGCTCGGATTGAGCAATCATAAAACTATGTTGGGAATCCAGGCTTCGTAAAGGGCAGGGTGCCATTGATTGCTGACAAGCAATTGATTGTGGCATGTTAATTCAGCCCTGCAAAATACAAAAAGGGATTCCACTTCCTCAACATGCATGTATAACTATCGGCAGTGAATCATACAGACCAATGTCCTGTCTTCTGGCAGCAGTGATGATGCCTTCATTTTATAGCAGACTGCTGTTCATGTGAGTGACCACAGCAAACCAAAGACAGAAAGTTAGCAGCAAGCATTATTTCATTGACCACATGATTACTGGTGCACAATCTGCGCTAAAGTGTGCGGCATGCAAACAATTAATGTTGTGCTACCATACAAAATAAGTTGAAGCAGGCCAGTGAAACAACACTTCCACTACTGACTCTATCTGAAGGAGCCCAACAGAACTCGTAGAGCATGAGTTGTGACTTGTTCTACAAGTATTAAGACCTTCAATGGTCTGCTACATGCTGTACGACATCACATTCATGAGGGTATAATCCTCGCCAGCTGTTATGTGCAACTTAAGAAGGAGTAAAAATATGAGGAAGAGGAACAGGAGGAAGAAGATGAGAAGGGCAAAATTGATAGCCCTGTGCTATCCAGATTATACATATACGTTTTGTTTGGCTGTGACACCTGTAACAGCAACTTAATTACCCAGTTTTCAATTTTCACCTTATTAAGTGAGCACATTAACCAATGGCACATCTCTCATGCTACCTTCTAATCAACAGTAGTGGAAATGTTTGTTGTAGATAGGAATTATGGTTCTTCCTGCTGCTGGTGGTGTATTCAATGGCCTGCTATGCACCAAGTCAAACACTGCCAGCCAGGAGTAGAACTTTACATTGGATGTCGCCATGAGGAAATGGAAAGGAAAACTTTTTACGGCACATAGGTAGCACAGGCAACACTTCATTGGAAACAGAATTTCATGCTTGCTTTCAATGGAACTTTATATCATAGCCTGCATCATCAACTGTCATTGTAGCTGCTACTAAAAGAATGAAGCTGCAGAGATTACATCTCCACAGTAACATTATTATTTGCCAAACACACATTGTTGAATAATTTCTGGTCATTGTCGAAAGTGGCAATATTACATGATGTCGACCCTTCAAACAATTGTTAACATTAACTTTTATTAAACAACAGGGAAAGTGGAGAAAAAAAGAACTTCAAGGGAAGCTACAAATTGTTTCTGTGCTGCCTGCCTTTTGAGCAACAATACACTTAGAACCAATAAATATGACTTCCTCAAATTCACTCTTATTGGAAGCAGGTGCAATTTGCACAAATTACTTCAATAACATATAGCTGTAGGTTGAAGATTGAGAGAATCCATATAGGACCTCAATAGATTGTTGGAAGCAGCCAGTTCCAATAAACTGTAAGCAGCTGTCACCTTGATGGTCACCATGACCACCCATTTCTTCAGATTGGAGCACCATTCCAGTAGATGACACAGTTCTGAGATGGTGTCCCAGGACATTGTTACTCAGTGGCAACACTATGCCTCACTATCTGGAAGAAGTAACATTGGGAACAATAGACTCTGGGCTACCTGTACCTTCCCCAAGCTTGGGAGGACCTTTTGCTGCAACTATTTCATGTGGGCAATGTTAGGCAGCAGTTAAAGCTGTTGATGTTTTTGTTCTTGATCAATTTCTCTGCACGTTGTACAGCAACAACAACCACACCTGCTTTGATTGGAACCACTCGTCACAATTCAATGTGAGGACCATCAGAAATAGAAAAGCTTCTGAGGAATATGTGAAGGCAGCAGTCACATCCCCAACAAAAGATGGTTTAACATGACCTTGGATACAGTTGAACACAGAGGACTGTGACATGAATGGCCATGGGATGTCTGCACATTCACCGTTGACATAACACACCTTGTTCCAGCATTTGCAGCATATGTCATGTTGAAAAAATACAATCAGAGATTTTTAAGTACAGTATGATTTTGAAACTTTATCCCCTCACTACATCCACCATCACATCACCCAAGAAAGGCAACATTGCATTTAAGAGCATGTTTTCACATACTTACAGATCAAGGTGAGAGGAAAGCAGATCTGTGTCCTTGTGCAGTGTAAGAGACCTTAGATTGTCTTTATTAACTATGGCATGTAGGTGATACCTTAAAGGTTAACTGTGATTATTTCTCTTCACAGAGATGACCAATACACCACAAGACACAGCAGCAGAATTAAGTCATTCAGCCCATCAGGTCGGCTGTGCTATTCGATCATGGCCGATATGTTTTTCAACCCCTTTCTCCTGCCTTTTCCCTATAACCCTTGATCACCTTACTAATCAAGAACCTATCTATCTCTGGCTTAAATACACTCAATGACTTGGCCTCCACAGCCCTCTGTAGGAATGAGTTCCACAGATTCACCACCTTCCGGCTGAAGAAATTCTTCCTCATCTCAGTTCTAAAGGGTCGTCCCTTCACTCTGAGGCTGTGCCGTTGCATCCTAGTCTCTCCTATTAATAGAAACATCTTCTCTACGTCCTCTCTATCCAGGCCACTCAGTATTCTGTAAGTTTCAATGAGATCCCTCTTCATTGTTCTAAACTCCATTGAGCACAGATGCAGAGTCCTCAACCACTCCTCATATGACAAGCCCTTCATTCCTGTGATCATTCTTGTAAGCCTCCTCTGGACCCCCTCTAAGGTGAGCACATCCTTTCCTCAGATATGGGGCACAAACCTTCTCAAAATATTCCAAGTGCGCTCTGACCAGAGTCTTATATGAACTCAGCAATACATCCCTGCTCTTCTAAGCCTCTTGAAATCAATGCTAACGTTGCATTTGCCTTCCTAACTGCCAACTGAACCTGCACGTTAACCTGAAGAGAATCCTGAACTAGGACTCCCAAGACCTTGATGATGATTAATTTGTAAATATCTTCTAATGAACATGTTCACATAGGAAGAGGTAGGGACTTGAGCCCATGTCTCCTTGCTTGATTAATTCAGAATGATCAATGACATGGTCAAAATTGCTTGCAGTGAGGATTTGTATTTGACAACATTGGTCATTGTATACGGTTCACACACATAGGATTCTGTGATAACAGATTTCTTCAACCTTTATTATGCAAATTCCTGAACAATGGAATAGCTCCTTAAAGGGTGTCAAATTACTCACAAGTGAAGCCCACTTGTTCAGACAGGAAACAAAAACTTTAACAAACAAAAAGCAGAAATTGCTAGAGAAACTCAGCACATCTGGCAGCATCTGTGGAGTGGAAACAGAGTCAATGTGCAATTTCAGTGACTCGTCTTCAGAACTGGGGAAAAAAAAACTTATACCACCTACTCCAGGTGTGGTGTCAGCCATTTTTTCCATTTCCATTGTACCTTTGCATTTGGATGAGGATTGAAGCAACACAGGTCAAGCTCTATGGGGTGAATCTCAGGCTCAGCCTGTCAATCTAGGTGATCGCCCTGAACCTTCATGTTCCTCTCTTCTATTCTCGCCCTGTTTACCGAATTGGCTTTGACCTTCCACTTGATGCCATTCTTTATTTAAATCTTTGTCTCCTCACTTTAGACCCTGAACTCTGGGCTGAATGTTTAGTCATAGTTATGCCACATCATGATGCACTGCTCAGCACCCCCCACCCCCCCCCCCCCCCCCCCCCCCCACCCCCAACAAAGCCAAGGTGATGGCAACCATCTATAATACCCCCATCTCCCCACACGGTAACCAATGCCTTCCAAAGTTCTGTCATCTCCCACTCTTATATGCTGAGTTGCCCTCTTTCATAACTCTTGTCCCCTCAACATCCCAACATGCTGCCTCCAAACCCACAACTGACTTCCACAACTTTCACATCTCTCTGACTGACGTGGAAGGACAGCCCCACTTGATGACTGATCGGACTCGAGTAGCTCCATAACTGACTTACTACCATTCCCAAGGCTGGATGCACTATACAGGCTGAACTGTAACTCCCTGGGCTGTAATGATACAGAACTGTGATTTGGAGGGCCACAAGCTGTTGACTGACCATATCAAATCCATGGACTGAGACTGGACAACGTTCTTGACTGAAAGTGGTGATATCCCCATTACTGCTGACTGTCCCCTTTAACTCACATAGCTGGCAAATTATGACTGTGGGCCTAATACTGATATGTACAGCCTATTGACAGCACGGTTAGCATTGGTCACACACATCAATCATTAAAATAAGCAGCAGGGCACAGTTGGTAGGCATTGATTGCCACTGGGACTCCATGACCATCTTCATGGATTAATCCCCACGCAGTCTCCAAAATTGCCTTGTATACAACATTGAGCCTGATTTTATCTTTATGCATGAGTGTTGAATGAGTTAAAATTGCTTCCAACAAATATCAAACGTCAAACAATATATGGAGCTAATGAGGAAAAGAAGCAGCCAACAGAAGCTTTACTGTGCAGTAGATCCAAAGAATGAGGTACATAAGTGTAAATTTACATGAAAATAAATGAGCAATTTAATTGGCCACCACCATATCATTAACAATCTGCAGTTTAATTGAGAAGAGAGATTGAATTCATAGACGTACTAAAAATGGAACTTTCCACACCCTCCTAATTACTTATTCATTTGTGAGATGCTTTTATTCTGAAGAGCATCGATCTATTTGATCCTGATGCCATTTATTTTGCTTTATACTCAGATACTTTGATGGCTGTTAATGAACTGTAATTAAGCTATAAAGAAGTGCCTTGAAGAATTTTAGATAATGGTACTAAAGAAAAGCCTAACAATCACAAAAGAACTAAAAGGGAGAGAAGCAGCCATTTCTAAAGATTCACTTTAACTTCTCGACCAAAACATGTAATTTAGGCATTATGCAGAAAATACATAGTAAGGCAAATTAAAGTAAATTTGAGTGTTAGCAGATAATTGGTGTTATTTAAGGACAATTAAAGGATGATCTTAGTTGACTCCAAAGACCACTTAGAACTGGAGGAGCAATTTTAAAAAGATAATTTTTCGCAGCTATCAGAATTTGTCAGCCTGGTTTATTCACTGGCAAAGCCTTCAAATTGAAATAACACTGATGGCAAAAATAAAATGATTTGTTAAGCTGGAGGATCCATCTTATTGCTTTGATGAAATAATGGAACCAGATTCATCTGAACAGTGTATTATGTGTTGCACACCTCCCCCAAGTCCAAAAAAAATGGGCAAGATTACAGTTCAGTGTGGGGTCATAGACGGCAAACAAAGTTAAATTGTAGGAAACAAAAGTGCTTCATCTGAGCCAAGATGATTCCTTCAGCTCATAATTAAAGCTTACCTTGGCCTGGAATTCAACATGATTAATTCCTTCAGGCAGGTACCAGTTAATTACTCGATTTCTACGTTGACTTCTCAGCAATGCTGAGACACCTTTGTAGTTGAAACAATCTGCTGAAAGGCCTTACACAAGTCAGACCTTTAGAGGTGATTAAACTGGTATCTGAAAGACTTACATATAAGCAGAGGATCATGTGATGACTCTAATAAAGCAGAATATTTGGAATGAAAATAAAATGAACCAGAAATTAGGATTATGTCAGAATATCTTGTTCCTTTTGTGAAACACAACGTTGGTTGGAATTGTAACCATTCCTTTTAACAGAAGAAATAATAATCCATTCAGCAATATTTGGACATACGCAATAATCAGCAGTGTGTGAAGTTTTTTGTGGCACTTAAATAGGTACCAATGTCACTCAGTGGAAGGCATGTCACAAATCAAAGCACAACTATTATATTATATACTCTGCTGCTGCTCAGCAATAGTTCAATGAAAGTCCTCAAAAGGATTAATAGTAATGGTTGCAATCCATTTGAGATCTTAAAGCATGTCAGTAGTTTGTCAAGTCTCATTATACAGAGCAAGTAAAAGTTACAATTCACAATTTGAATTCAGACCTGCAGACAAGTCTTTATCATTTCTCTGTCTGTTGTCATTTCTTGATTATTGCATGTTACATTTATATGAAAGAAGACAGACACTGTTCTGTACTACTCTTGATAGGAATAAATGAGATAAATAGGAACAAGAAGGCATATGTTCATCTTTCTGTTAACTTGTAAAAAAAGGTATCATTCTCTATAATGATTAACCCCTCAAAAAGCAGCTGGGCTTGGTCCTTGATAAACAGGACATTGGCAAGACCACACCTCTAGTATTGTGTGCCAGCTATGTTATGGCTATGGAGGAAATGCAACAAAGGTTTCCCAGACTGATTCCTGGAACAGCAAGACTATTCAATGATGAGAGACTGGATCGAATAGGATTAAATTCAGTGGACATTAGCAGAATGATTGAGAATCTCATAGAAACAATTAAAATTCAAACAAGATTAGACGAAATAAACACAGGAAGGATGTTCCCAATCACTGGGGAGATGGGAATCCAGAATCAGGGGCCACAGTCTAAGGGTAAGGGGTAAGGCATTTAGAGTCATACAGCATGGAAACAGACCCTTCAGTCCAACTCGTCCATGCCAACCAGATGTCCTCAACTGAACTAGTCCTATCTGCCTGCATCTCGCCCACATCCCCTTAAAACTTTCCTTTCCATGCACTTGTCTAAATGTCTTTTAAATATTGCAATTGTACTCACTTCTACCACATCCTCTGGTAGCTTGTTCCACATATGCACCACCCTCTGCCTGAAAAGGTTGCCCCTCAGGTTCTTTTTAAATTTTTCTCTCTCACCTTAAACCTAAGCCCTCTGGTTTTGGACTCCCCTACCCTGGGGAAAAGACCTTGGCTATTCACCTTATTATGCTCCCTCATGAATTTATAAACCTGTATAAGGTCACCCCTCAGCCTCTGATGCTCCAGGGAAAAAAGTCCTAGCCAATCCAATTTCTCCTTCTTCACCCAGACAATGGGGAGCCTGTGGAATTCTCCACCACAGAAAGTGGTTGAGGTCAAAACATTCAATGTTTTCAAGAAGGAATTAGACATAGTTCTTGGGCTAAAGGAATTAAAAGGTATGGGGAGAAAGGAGGAACAGCTACTGAATTGGATGATCAACCATGATCTTATCGAAATGCAGGGCAGAGAAAGGATCAAATGGCCTAAACCTGTTTCCATTTTGTAAATTTCTACGACCTTTTCAATTTCAAAAGACTGTCCAAACTCAATAAATTCTGACTCAACTCTGACCAAATCTAAATGTTATCAAGGGCCTTTAATGGTCAGTGCACTGAGTATAGGAGTTGGGGAGGTCATGTTGCGGCTGTAGAGGACTTTGGTTAGGCCACTTTTGGAATACTGCTTGCAATTCTGGTCTCCCTGCTGTAGGAGGGTTGTTGCAAAACTTGAAAGAGTTCAGAAAGGATTTACAAGGACGTTGCCAGGGTTGGAGGGCTTGAGTTATAGAGAGAGGCTGAATAAGCTGGGGCTACTTTCCCTAGCGTGTCGGAGGCTGAGGGGTGACCTTATAGAGGTTTATAAAGTCATGAGGGGCACAGATCGGGTGAATAGCCAAAGTCTTTTCTTTCCCCAGGGCGGGGGAATCCAAAAGCAAGAGGGGAAAGATTCAAAAGGGATCTATGGGGCAACTTTTTCATGCAGAGGGTGGCACGTATAGAATAAGCTACTGAAGGAAGTGGTACAATTGCATCATTTAAAAGGCTTCCAGACAGGTAGATGAATAGGAAGGGTTTAGAGGGATATGGGTCGAATGCTGACAAATGGGACTAGACTAATTTAGGTAATCTGGTTGGTATGGATGAGTTAGACTGAAGGGTCTATTTCCATGCTGTACAGCTCTATGACTCTATGTATGCCCACATCCAAATTGGCAAAGAGTGGACATTGAGAAAGCAAGCTCAGAGCCTCTCTACAGGCATATTTGCTTCATTGTATCAATTGCACTTCTGCTGTTTGACACATAAGAATGATCCCTACAAATATTAAACCTCTAATGATGTATATTTGCATTAGAAACCAAAACTTCTCAAAATCAGAAACTCTTCATCTATCATCTAATTGATCGGTAGAAGAAACTCGGTGTTGAATAGCTACTCCTATTTCTATGTTGCTAAAATATATGAAGCTATTTTTTCTTCAATTTATTGTATGTTTGCAATCCTGAATGGAACTGACTGTTCTTCAACCATTCTGACAGCAATTGTTTACAATCCAAAAATGCCACCTTCAGCAGATCACACTTCTCTGAATACTGCTAGTATTTTATTTATCTTTTTTTAAAAAATATCAGTCATAAAATGTCATTCACCTGTATATTAAGAGCGGTTGACTTGGCAACTTGAATAACATTCACTTGCTATAATTTGTTCAATTACATATTTTGGGAAAATAAAGACTGTGGAATGGTGATCAATCTTTCTATTGTTGCTGCTTCTTTATTCGTTATTTACTTGAATGTACATACACACACACATATATTATATATATACACACGCAGACAGAACACAAACTTATTCTGTTACTTCGGCCAAACAATAGTCAGTATGGTCGAGGGCCAATGTAAGCGATAAAAGAAAATATGCAATGGAAATAAACGCAGGGCTTAGGGAAGAGAGCACGTCATTTGAATTATTTTTGGATTGATATAGAGATTTGGCCAAAGAATGAAACAGCGAGAGTCATTCCAGGATTGGTAGAGATATTGAGAGCAAATTGGGCAGTGGATTACTTTTGGAGTGATCCAGTGGCATATGGAGAGAGTGGGCTAATGGGATTAATTTTGCATTGCTCCGGGGAAAAATTGATATTGACACAAATCGGCCAAAAGCCTACTGCTCTAGACTTGTTTGATTGTATGTAAATCAGGAGTACGCTACAATATACATGCACTTTTACCAGTTAACTGTCAAATTGTGTCACAGAAAATGTATGAATCGCAGCCAGGGGTCAAACTAGCTGAAAAAATTTAACCTTGCGATTCTGTCACAATCTGAGAATGCTCAGAGGAAACATTAACAAGCAAAGCGTTAAAAGAACTTGGAAACATGTTTTGGCAGGGGAAATGTAAAGGGAAAAGGGAGCAAAGCCACATCACTTACTTCCACTAGTTCTTTTTCACTTCTTCAAAAATCTAGAAGTTCAAGAGATATGATGCACAATTGCCACCAAAGTCCAAAAGAGTACAGAGTCAATGAGATACATCAACAGAGAGAAGCTTAAAGATTCCAAGCTTACTTCTGAAAGTTTGTAAGTCCTGGGACAAAGGCAAGACTGAAAGGATTAAACAGTTCTATAGCTTTCAGGCCTTGGGAAAATAAATGTTCAAGGAGACACTGTGTAAGGAATTGTGATAGGAACAGCAAGGATGCCCAGAAAGGAAAAGTTGTGCAGAACCTAAGAATATACAGATATCTCAACATATGGTGAATAGACAAAATAAACAAAAGTTATAGGTGTACACCTAAATGAAAACACATTAATCTTCTGGCAAAATAAAAACCAAAAGAACTGCGGATGCTGTAAATCAGGAACAAAAACAAAGTTGCTGGAAAAGCTCAGCAGGTCTGGCAGCATCTGTGAAGGAGAAAACAGAGTTA
>NC_063344.1:58599131-58645384 GCF_021869965.1 Rhincodon typus
TCTGGTTACACACGGAATAATTAATAGAGAAATATATCTGATCTCAATGCTGCTCAAAAAGGCACAGGAATATAATATAATTGAACTATCTACAGTTTAAAGTTTCACTCTCATCAACACCATTGAATTTGCCAAAGAAATTTAATTTAGCTGCTGGTTTAATTTTTAGTAATTTCATAAAGATGGACAAATGCATAAATTGAGAGATAAGGAATTTTCCATTGGAGAAAAAACAAGATTTCAAAGTGGTTAAAAAATGTGATAATGTCTGGAGCAATATCATCAGTCAGCTTGGGTTACATCTGTCTGTCCAATCATCTAACCGTCTAAAGCTCATTGCAATAAGGTCAAAAGTCTGACAATTCTGTCTCCCCTTTCTCCTCAGACTGATAAGTGGCATTTTATTCCTGCTTTGAGGTGACTGGTCATCAGTTGAAGCGTGTCTGACAACTACCAAGACTCCAGGAATATATGCTGGTTCCAAACTTCCAAATAAATTGCAGAGAATGCTGAATATGTACCAAGGTAATGAATCATATTTCATATTTGTTGAAATTCATAGCAATTCATAGAATGATCTTCATAGATATTGTCAGTGATAGAATTGGTTGTGGTTGCTGGAGGTCAGCCATCTCAGCTCCAGGACATCTCTGCAGGAGTTCCTCAGGCCCAACCATCTTCAACTGCTTTATCAATGGCCTTCCTTCCATCATAAGGTCAGAAATGGGATGTTGACCAATGATTACATAATGTTCAGCACCATTCACGACTCCTCAGATACTGAAGCAGTCCACGTTCAAATGCAACAAGATTTGGACAATGTCCAAGATTGGGCTAACAAATGGCAAGTAACATTTGTGTCACATAAATGTCAGGCAATGGCCATCTCCAATAAGACATAACCATCGCCCCTTGACATTCAATGGTTTTACTGATCACTGAATCCTCCACTATTAACATTCTTGGGGTTACCATTACCAGAAACTCAACTGCACTCATCGAATAAACACAGTGGCTATAAGAACCAGGCAGTGGGTAGGAATACAGTGGCAAGTAACTCACCTCCTGTCTCCCCAAAGCCTGTCCATTATTTACAAAAAATATGTGCTGGATGCAACTAAAGTTGGAATGTTTTAAAAACATTTGAACAGGTTCATTAATAGGAAAAGTTGGAGGATATGACTGTAGCGCAGGCAGGTGGAAACATTTTGTTTGGGCACAAGTTTGGCGTGTACTGTTTGGTCTGAAGTATCTGTTTCCTTGATGAATAGCTCTACAAATGTTTGTACATCTGTCTTCAGAGACCGTGCATCTTCCAGATTCAGACAATAAGTAATACTCATATTCCCCTGTTCAGAAAACAAGCCATGCTCACTTTACTGAATGAAGTGACTGTGATGGAATACTCCTCACATGCCTGGATGAGTGCAGCTCCAACAACACTCAAGAACATTGACACATCCAGGACAAAGTGGCCTGCTTAGTTGACACCACGTCCACAAGCGTCCACTCTCTTTACCACCAATGTTTAGTAGCAGCAGTGTGTGCAGAAATTCACCAAAGATCATAAGACAGAAATTTCCAAACTCACAACCACTTTTATCTGGAAGGACAAGGGCAGCAGATGCATGGGAACACCACCACCTGCAAGTTTACCTCCAAGCCACTCACCATCCTGACTTGGAAATATATCACTGTTCCTTAGCTGTTGCTGGGTCAAAATCCTAGAATTCCCTCCAAATGGCATTGTGGGTCATCTTTCACCACATCAAGAAGACAGCTTACTACCACATTCTCATGGGCAACTAGAGATGGGCAATAAATGCTGGCCAGCCAGTGTCACCTGCATCCCATGAGTGAATAAAAAACTTTAAAAAATTATGTGTGGCCCTTTTAAAACTAATGTTTGATTTAGCTCTCTTGGTGGAATTTTCCCAGGCCCTGAAAAACGTGGGCAGTGGGAGTCATTTGGAAAGTGAGCTTCTGGATGTTGAGGATGAAAAATAAAGTTCAATTTTGCGCATAAGGTTTTCACAGCTATTTAAGAATCTTGTCCGTGAGTGTCAACGGGCTTACGAGTATGCATTAGCAATTCATCGCATACTAATGAAACAATGTTCGGGAGTAATTTCCTGTTTTGCCAGGTTGTTCAGAGAAACAAGATGGCGACAATTTCTGACAAGAAGGTCTGAGTGGGTTCCTGGCAGCTGCAACTCACCAGCACCTTCTTCGTGTTTTTGGGCAGAAATTGCCTGCAGTCTTTGTCCACAGAAGTTAGCATCAGACAGGCACCAAACTCAGCTCATTATTGTGGCAGATCTCCAACTCACTTAAAGGTCAGTTCATGACTTTAATATTGCACTTTGGACCTCATCAACACTGTACATTGCAATGCTGCTGCCAGCTCACTTTGCACATAGAGACAGGCACCCATCTCATGCATTGGGACAGGGTGAATTGTAGGCCACATTGTTTGCTTTCATAGCGTCCACTCAATTGTGTCTACTGGGGTGCTTATGGTACCTTGGCCTTGTTTTTCATTATTGTGCATTGCATCCTCATTTAGAACTTACAGGTTCTCAGTAATTTTGCTTTGCCTTGCCATTTACTGCAGACACAAAGCCAGGCAGCTGTTAGTGTTGGGGCAGCTGGAGGAAAGGGAGTGAAGTGTCCTGAGTAAGTGAATAGGAAGGAAAAGAGCATGAAGGATTGGTAGTCAGGGGCGATTGAGTGCGTAAGGGTTAGTGAGGGAAGGTACTGCATGCAATGGTAAAAGTGAGCAACTTTGAGCCTTGGTGGGATGTGTGTGCTGTAGCAATGTAACAGTAAGTGTGAAGTAGCAGGCAGAAGGCGGTGTCATTTCTACTTGTGTGCAGAAGATCATTAACCTTCTTTCTGCACTGCTGGACTTCCCACCAGACTGTGGAATCTGATTGAGTGGCAGGCCGTCAGGTCCTGGTGCTGTGGTCTCTTCTGGTGGTTCTGAGGAAAGAAGATGACCCTCACTTCCAATAACACGTCCAACAGGACCTCCAAGTCCCTGTAAACAAATCGTCGTTCCACCCTGCCTCTGTCGACCATCTCCAGGGCAATTCTTGCTGCATTGGAACTGTGAAAGCCTATTCCTGGCTTGCAATATTTGAACTGATGCATAGCTAGGATGCCAGTGTTGGGTACATTGGTAATGGCGAAAGCAATATTCCATGGGAGCAACGATATGAGGTTCATGAGCTGAGCAGTATAAAAGTTGCATGAGAAATCTTAACAGAGTACACAAAGAGAAACTTCCTGAAACTAGCTGATATTTGGGAAAATTGGGCAAGTCGAAAGGACAGATACTGTGTGTGAATGCAATTTACCTTTAAATGTGAGTGGATGTTTCAGTTTCTGGTGTGCTGAATAGGCTAGATTCACTAATTTTATGCTTCCTTTGGGGAGTCCTACTTCAATAAACCATGGGTCAAGGAATGAGTCCTGAGCCCTTTACTGGTTAATGTTCCTTTCAAGTCTAGGCTTCAACTGAGTGGAAGAGATCATGAACTGATTTATTTTATATAGCTTAGATAGTTGACGTGGTGAATTTGCCTCCTCTGTATTATAAAATGTGTGTTCCTTTGTCCAACATCAAATGTATGATATAACAAGGTGTACAGCAGGATGAACACAGCAGACCAAGCAGCATCAGAGGAGCAGGAAAGCTGATGTTTCGGGTCTGGACCCCTCCATCTCTCAAATGTGTGATGTTAAATTGCAGCAAGTATATTTAGAATTTGGTCTCAGTTGGAAAGAGAACTTGAAATCTAAGTTGTATGGTTTAAAGAAAATAATAACAGCTGTTGAATTTTCTATATCTACGTGAGAAAGGGTTTCAGGAAGATTCATCAAGAGGAGGGATGGAAATGTAAACAAGAATATTTAATTGTTGTTTCCATTTAGACTCTGCCCTCTCAACTTTCCCAGGGGATACCTCCTTGCTAAGGTAAAGAACAAGCTGAAGGGGCAGTTGCAGTGGCTGTTATATTGCAGCAATAATATTGCTGGCTTGCGTATGGTTAACAAAATTGTTTAAAACCCGTAATAAAGATGGGGATAGACTGTACATGGAGACATCCTGATTGGAGCATTGTACTTACAATCCATTCTATTTTGCTGAATTCTTCACAACAGATGTAAGAATCAACAATGCAATGCCACTCATGCTAACAACATATCAGTATGCACTCAAGAGTATATGCATCCTAAATGAATCACTGCTCTTTCTAATTGATGTAACAAATATTGTTTCTATTAGTAGCTGCTTTCAGAGGACTCTGTAGCAACCGTGCTATGGACTGCTATAGCCAAATCTACTGACTGTGCTTCTCCCACTAACTCTTGCCTGATGTTGTGAATTCATGGATTGCATGCTGCCTTGGTTGCCGAAGGTGTTGAATGTCTACCCGCCCACTCTTAAAGATTGTTCTGTATTGCTTGATGACCACTGTTCTGAATCTCTTGTTTCCCTAATCTGTCCTGAACATCTAGTAAGGTTTTATTACTCTTTAGAGTACTGTAAACTCTTGATGTATGCTGGGGTATACGTTATACTGAATACAGCTCTATAATAAACTGTTCTCTTCTGCTGCTCCTGCTATTTCATGTTCTCGTATTTCTCCTTCTTGCCTAAGTTATTGCAGCATCGTCATTTAAATCATGCACAACATAATCATTATACTATAATAGCTATCACTTTAAATCCAGCACAGTACAATAAGTAGAATGAAACCTGGTTTGAGAACCAGTTTGGCTACCATAATGGTCAATCATTGAACATATTCACATAAGGCTCCACATACTCTTTGCAAAAAAGAACACAAGTTTATTACACAGGAGTAAAGCTATAAGATAATTTAGAAAGGTTGTAACATAAACAGAACAGAAAGATTCAACCCTTTTCCCCAGCAATATCCTTTATGGACACAAAATTCCAGTGAGCTATCACTCTTACTTTAATTCTGTAACTCCTTACTAAACTGGCAAGATTATAGATAGACCACATATAGACCAGATGTGTTTCTCTCTCTTACTATCTCTCCACGAGAAATACAAATACTGGCACATTCATTTATTTTTCATAACTTTAAGAAAAGCCCTGTCTACCTAATCTGCTCATACAGTTGAACAGTTTTAAGACTTTTTTCCAGCTCTGAGAACAGAGGGTGCCATAAACTAAACTAAATTATTATCCTCCTACTAGGATGGCTTTTGTCTACTGAAGTGAAACTACTAATAACCCATAATCATTTGCTTCTGTATCATAAAGCACAACTTCATAAACATTCAGCAATTACTCACCCTCGGTGGTTTATTACTCTTTCAGCATAAGTCACATACTTTCTTGGAAATTATGTTTGAACTCTGTTCAAAAATGACTTTCTGACCTCTTTTTCAAAAAACTTCAGAATACTGAAAATAAAAAAAAATTCAGCTCAACTTTAGACTTCCAATTTCCAAATGGCAACAACATATTATGAAGTTTCATCACTCTTAAGGTAACTGGCAGATGCGCAAAGCATACTTCCAGGTTCCCTATGCTAAATCAAAGACCTTTGAAAAAAAAGCTGCTGGTGTTATTATGGAAGAAGTCAGCTCAAAACTGAAATTGGCTTCAAAGTTTTTCTATTAAACGTGATGGTCTTTCACTGAAACACAAGATATAATGCTGAGATTTGTTTTTAACAACAAAACAAAGTTTATTATACAAAAGAAATGAAGATAAAATAGAGTAAACCACACCATTTATATATAGCACAAGTTGAAAGATTTTGAAACGCATGGCAAAATATGATACTCCATCAAACCCAACAGCATTCTTTTAACTCAGTACTCAGGCACCACCAAGAATTTCCTTTCAAGACTGGGAATTGAAAGCAAGTTATACATTATAAGGGAGATTGAGAAGAAAAATCAGAGAACCTCTTCCTTGAGTATTCACACAATTAAGTTTAGACTTTCTCAGCTTTGAATAATCCCTTTAGGGTTTTATCCAAATTCTCTTGGTCCGGAACTTTTGCTGAGGTAATCTATTCCTTAACAGTTACAAGTTATCTCCTTCCTTCAGGAAAATAATTGTTTTACACATCTAACTTCTACCAGGACTTCTGCAAACTGAAATCAAAAGGCTTTTTTACTGTGCTTTGGGTGTTTACCCTGTGCAAAAATAAAACACTTATAGATCCTTTTAACTGAAAATGAATGCCCTTCAGTGTTTACTCTGTTTGCTCATAAGCACTCTCCCAAAGCAAACACATTCCCATTAGCACTCCAAAACTACTTCCCTTAAGCTATTTGTTTACTGGAGCCATGGCTCCAGAAAGCCTGAAAAGTTGATCATTAAATTCCTTCATACACACAGACCAACATCCACATGCCACTAGTTCAAAATACAAACTCAGAAATAAATAATGTTGACACATACATAAAGCACAAACTTATATCACACACGGTAAAACTAAACACTCCCGAGCCCATACCAATCTCTCAATTCCTCCACCATCTAATGCATCTCCCAGATGAGATATGGACTGAAATGTTACAATCATTTTGACTGAATGCTGTGCTTTGACAGATCATGGTGTTACAATTAAACATTAACAATAACTTGTATTGGATGTCACAGAGATTAGTGTGCAACATCAGGCATCAATAGTTCTCTTGTCGCTATTTTGTCCCATTTCAAAGTGTGAAACTCAACAAATCTTTCATAAGATTATCATTAAGACTTATTATGTCACTTGGGATTGAGGGGAATTAACACAAAGTTGCTTTGGGTTTGAGGAGAAAACAAATGAAGATAATAATACTGTTTACTTGGGGAGTTCCCAATCCATTCTGTAGCAGCAGGTTGCGCATGACTAGAAGCTGGGTGCTCATGATAACCAACTCTATTTAATGTCTTTAAAATACCTTCAATAAATATTGTGGTGAGCTTCCTGTTCTTTTCCCTGAGGTTGACTGCGCTGCCACAGTTGAAAAACCATCTGCTTCCTAATATTCACTGCTTGCACTTGCTGAGGAAACATTGTTATTTAGGAAGTTAAAGCACAGCAAGCATTTTGAAACCCTACCCCAGCACTGGATTCCATTTTCAGAGGAGGAAAAAGGAAAAATCTAGCCCTCCTCAGTGATGCAGCATTCCCACAGGAGAATGTTTCTGTCATAGCTGGAACTGAGCCAAACCAAAGATTTCTGATTGAGAAGTTTGGAGTGTCGACTTCTCAATGGCATAATGAAAGACATAAATCTAAGGTACTGTTGGATGTTCTGTGAAATTTATTCTAACATAATAGATATCTCTTAGGTTTTCTCCTATGAGGTAGTACAGACAATCTAATGAATCAGTCAATAACTTAAAAGGAGTCAAATTTCTGTGCATGCTTTATATCCCAAGGTTATGAAATGCTCAGTGCTTTATACAACGTGTGTAGGAGGACCACAGGAGGCTACATGTAAAAATTCGCAGTTTTGAAGAGACATTCTTAAGAGAGTCAAGGCATTAATCTGGCTTCAAGTAAAACTGTGCTTGAGAATAACTTCAACATCAATTAATACTAAAAATGATTTACATGACTGCACTATTTGCAAAATGAAAAACCAAGAGCTTGTGGATTTTTAAATAGGAAAGAATAAATGGAAAAGTTTTAACCTCTCAAGATACCTGCAATCCAATAAAAAAATAACATAAATGAGAACCACTCAAGAATACGCTTTATTCCATTGCACGCATGATGGCCTGTGACTGATGCCAACTTCTGAACTTGGTTTCCAGCAATTTCTGATTTTGTTTCAGATTTCCAGCGTCTGCAGTTCTTTATTTTATTTTAGTGTTTAATTCACTGCGACATCTCTTCCAGGTATGTCCATTTTGAGGCCATCATGCTCCTCCCCCTGACAGGATTTCCACTCTAATCTTTCTTCTTGCTCCATCTCACCCATCAACTCCTCCCCAAATTCCCTGTCTTCAGCTTAATATATATGTTGTTTATATAAATATATCACCTTCCCTAGCTATGATCAGTTCTGACGCAGCTCACTGGACTTGAAATGCTAACTCTGCATTCTCTCTACAGATGCTGCCAGACCTGCTGAGTTCCTCCAGAAAATACTGGTTTTGTTTCAGGTTTCCAGCACTGCAGTTCTTTAATTTATTCTGAATATGGTTCTCTAGCAACATAACGAAAATAGTGAAAAATTAGAAGTACTGGATATGTAGACTGAGCTGCACTGTAGCTAGAGATGTTCAGAACACATCACAAGCACTAAGTCCAAAACGTCGGCTTTCCTGTTCCTCTGATGCTGCCTGGCCTGCTGTGTTCCTCCAGCTCCACACTGTGTTGTCTCTGACTCCAGCTTCGGCAGTTCTTACTATCTCCACAAGCAGTAAGTGAACTGTTCCACTCCCTGCAGTTGCATAGAAATAACACCCATTCAGCAAATAAAACCTGAACCTATTCATGTTATAGTTCTATCAAGGCCAATATAATGGCATTTATTTGGACTGGGATGAAGAGTGACAGGATCTATTTTCGATCACATATCTAAGTGTTGACTTCTGTGAAAACTAGATCTGAGATTGTTGCACAAAATTGCAACCAACTTAAATTGCTACACATATTTAAAAGGGTGTGCAATGTATACAAGCCTCTTCTTTTATGAACTTGAAGATATCACACCTATGCTTTAGGTTCATGTATTTCAAACTTCTATATTGGTCCTGGGCCTGATGTCTGTCCTTCTTCTCAGATGCCCACCGCAAGTGCCACATCTAAACCCCAATTATTCCACGTCGATTGATGTCAATCAGGAATAGTGATAGCTAACTCAGGCACGTTGGCTCCCCATTTCCCTTACAGGGCCTTGGAGGTCCTGGTGGACGAGGAGAGGAGGGCCATTCACTTTCCTCAAGGCCATCAGAGAAGACCATAACATCAGAGCCTGCCAACCTTGTCTGAGTTGCCATGCAGATCAGTGCAGTGTTCATTGCCCAGAAGATTGCTTAGCAAGGCAAGAAGAAGATTAATGATCCTCTGCACTCTACAAGAGTAAGTGCCACTATCTTGTCTCTATTACCTCACACTCACTTTTTCTCCGCTACTGCAACCACCTCTCACCAAGGCTCAGTGTCTATAACTCCCACTAGTGGAAGATGTTATGTTGCAGTACTTGAGAAATGCAGCATTATATATAGGATAACGGTGTGGATGTTTTACGGTCCAAGGTGTGATGTGCAGGCCATTGAACCGTAAAAGGTGATTGTTATTTTGGCGACTAGGATGAATTTTTCCAGCCCACAAGGCATTATCATGCATCACAGCCATTATTAGGATTGATTTGTAATGCTGAATGGTCAACAGTGTCTGTGGCCAAGACTTTTAGTTGACGTAGTTGGTCAAAGTGTAATCACGACATACAGCATTTTGTGATCACAGATGTCCTTCGCATGTCCTGAGTGGGACTCTGTTAAACGCTATCGCCCTTTGAAGAGCCTCACATTGATCAAAAGTGAAGTCGCATTGCTCAGATAAAAATATATCTCCTCTACCCATTCCATGTGTAATAGCAGCCATAGTCATTTCCACTGCATGTTTATGGGATAAGTCGCAGGGTCAACCTTTCCATCTAGGTGAGCACTAAATCTTTATGCACCTTTCTCCCTGGCCCTTCCTGTAACCCCCATTGTCCTAACCAACTCATTTATTTAACTGCTCATGTGCCACTTTATTCTCTGAGACCTAGGCATTGAGCCTAATCATGTCAAACATAATCAAGCACTGTCTCTGTATCGAGGCCGAGATGATGGTTATGACCCCTCCCACATTGCCCATTGCCTTCACACTGTCTCCTATATCTATGTTTTGATTTGCCACCTTTCATAATTACTGGCCTTTACCTTGCAGCAGGCTGCCTCCAATCCCAACCAGTGGCTTCCCCAGTGTCCCCACCACAGCAATGGCCTGTGATAACCCTCTCGGTATTCAGTGAACAAACCCCCTTGACTGATTGTGGTCCACCTCCTGACCAACTTTGCAGGTCAGCCCTGCTTGATGAGTGAACAGACCCTTGACTCATTTCTAAAGCAGCTCCCTGACTGACTTACTGCTTCTTTCTGGACTGGTTGAACTGAACCTTCAGGACTGACCATGGCCCATTCACTGGAATGGAGAGGTATGAACCCTCAACCCTGGATGCCCAAGAGGCGGAGTGACTGTGTCCAAAACAATGGACTGATATCAAACTGCTACTGACTTAATCTTCCAGGACCCCCTGGCTGAATGCAGTATCCTTTGATCTGAATGAGGACTACTCCTCTTATGCTTTGAGGCATAGTCTTTTGGTTGATGCCCATACAGTGTGTTTGCCAAGTGCAGAGCTGGCACAAGATACAGGTGTAACATTGCAGTAGTACAATATTCGAAAGAAGCACACACACCCTTGCGAGTGGTCATTTCTGACAACTATGACAAGCTTCCTGCTCTTGTGGCTGTGCTAGAAAGTAAGGCAAGACCAAAGGACTGGGAGCCTGTACCTTCTGAATGAGGCGCCAATGCATAAAGTGCAAAAAGGCAAAACAAGCAAAGGCAGTGATGCTGTGAGCATCCAACTGGATGCAAAATAAGTGAAGACCAAGAGATCAAGGCAGGAACCCCAAATTACAGCCTGCTCCAATCAATGAGATAGGTGAATAAAAACCAAAGGAACTGTGGATGCTATAAATCAGAAACAAAAACAGAAGTTGCTGGAAAAGCTCAGCAGGTCTGGCAGCATCCATGAAGAGAAATCAGAGTTAACGTTTCAGGTCCAGTAATCCTTCCTCAGACCTACTGACCTTTTCCAGCAACTTCTGTTTTTGCAATGAGGTTGGTGCTTATCCCAGTCTGCATACTGTTCTGACAGTAAAATTACAATGGAAGTGCTACTGTGCTCGAACATACAGAACTGGAAGTGGACAACTGTATTCTTAGTGAGTTGGTGATGTGCCATGATGATGGGGTGACATTGGTATGTTTCCAATGCAAACCTCTATGGACAGGGATTGCAGATGGTCATTGTCCATGGAGCATAACTTGAAATGTAAAGGACTGCTGTTCAAGATGGACATCCAGACAGGCAAGCAGTGATCTGGAGGTGATCTGTTCTGACTTTTGTGTTGGAACTGTCACTATCCTGTTTCTCTTTGCCACAACTGGAGAATAGGAAACTGTATCTATATGAGGTGAGAACAAGTAATAATGACATGCAAATGCAGCAGACTTTTTATAACTGGCACCCATGGGACCAGGAGTGTGTCGGTTGATCAAATGTTCCGGATAACCAAGAGGTATGCATAACCACAGTGCATCGAGACATCAACGTCCCTTAAAAAATCCATGTAATAATATCAACACACCTCCTAAAATCAATGTAAAAACATACAGCAAGTAGTAGGAGTGTAATGCAGGGAGTATACACATCTATTCGGAGGCAAAAAGACTGCTGGAATGTGGGAGGCTTTTAAAAATGAGATAATGAGAACCCAGAGAAAGTTGACTCCTGTTAGTGTAAAGGGTAAGGCTGGTAGGTGTAGGGAATGTTGGATGGCTAAGTTGAGGCTCTGGTCAAGTAAAAGAAGGAAGCATATGTCGGGTATCGACAGCAGGGATTGAGTGCATCCCTAGAGAGTATAAGGGCAGTAGGAGTATATTTATGAGGGATATCAGGAGGGCAAAAAGGGGACATAAGATATCTTTGGAAAATATGGTTAAGGAGAATTCAAAGAGATTCTACAAATACATTAAAGACAAAAATGTAACTAGGGAGGGAATAGGGTCCCTTAAGGATCAACAAGGCCATCTATGTGTGGAACGGAGATGGGTGAGTTACTAAATGAGTATTTTGCATCAGTTTTTACTGTGGAGAAGGATATGGAAGCTAGAGAACATGGAAAAATAAAGAGTGATATCTTGAAAAGCGTCCATATTACAGAGGAGGAGGTGCTGAACATCTTAAAACACATAAAGGTAGATAAATCCCCAGGACATGATCAGGTGCAGCCCAGAATTCTGTGGGAAGCGAGGGAAGTGATTGCTGGGGCCCTTTGCTGAGATATTTGTATCATCGAAAGCCACAGCTGAGGTGCTGGAAGACTGGAGATTAGCTAATGTGGTGCCATGATTTAAGAAAGGTGGTAAGGAAAAGCCAGAGAACTATAAATCAGTGAACCTGACATCAGTAGTAGGTAAGTATATTGGAGGCATTTTGAGGATTTAAATGTATTTGGAAAGGCAAGGACTGATTAGGGATGGTCAACATGGCTTTGTGCATGGGAAATCGTGTCTCACTAACTTGATTGGGCTTTTGAAGAAGTGACAAAGAAGATTGTTAAAGGCAGAGTGATGGACGTTGATATGGACTTTGGTAGGGAATTCAACAAGGTTCTGCATGGTAGACTGGTTAGCATGGAATACAGGGAGAGCTAGCCATTTGGATACAAATTCAGCTTGAAGGTAGAAGACAGAGGGTGGTGGTGGAGGGTTGCTTTTCAGATGGGAGGCCTGTGACCAGCGGTGTGCCGCAAAGATCAGTGCTGGGTTCACTGTTTTTAGTCATTGATATAAATGATTTGAATGTGAGTATAGGAGGTATGGCTAGTAAGATCGCAGATAACACCAAACGTAGTGGTGCAGTGGACAGCACAGAAGATTGCATCAGATCACAATGGGACCTTGATCTGATGGGCATGTTGTGGCTGTACAGGATAATGGTTAGGACACATTTAGAATACTGCATTCATTTCTAGTTTGCCTGCTGTAGGAAAAATGTTGTGAAATTTAAAAGGGTTCAGAAAAGTTTTACAAGGATGTTGCCAGGGCTGGAGAGTTTGAATTATATGGAGAGACTGAAAAGGCTGGGGTTATTTTCTCTGGAGCATTGGAGGCTGAGGGGTGACCTTACAGAGGTTTATAAAATCATGAAGGGCATGGATAAGGTGAATAGCCAAGGTGCATTTCCCAGGGTCAGAGAGTACAAAACTTGGTGGCATAGATTTAAGGTGAGTGGGGAAAGATTTAAAAAGGACCTAACGGGCAACCTTTTCATGCAGAGGGTGGTGCGCGTATGGAATGAGCTGCCAGAGGAAGTGGTGAAGCCTGGTACAATTACAACATTTAGAAGGCATCTGGATGGATACATGAATAGGAAGGGTTTAGAGGATTATGGGCCAAATGCAGACAAATGGGACAAAATTAATTTAGAATATCTGGTCGGCATGGACAAGTTGGACCGTAGAGACTGTTTCTGTGCTATACATCTCTATGACTCCATGATTATGGTAGATCATGACATTTGATGTCTATAATTTTTATTGGTTTAACAAGAGTGCCGCTTGATAAAATGCTGGTTAAAACAAAGTTTGCTGTGCAAATGAATGGGTTTCTTGCTACTCATTAGCAAAAATCTCATTGTGCTATTCAAAACTTGTTTACACAATTAAATCTTCGTTTCTCAACATCGAGAATCTCATTTTTCTGATTTCGCCATTTTTCCCAACTGACTTGTCAATGATCACATTAATCAGAAGTTGGAAAAATTCAACCCTTTATCATTTATAATGTCAACAGTGGAAACCATTATGTAGTAAATAAAGGAAGTAGTTTTTAAGGTGTGAGGAAACTTTGGTCAATTTAAATTGAGGGTCAGATCTTTTCATACGGTAAGGAAAATATCTTGGAGGATCACCATTCTGCTTGTTGACATTCTACAAAGTCACTTTTGAATTTTGCATTGCTGTTGGGCATATGGAATAGTCATTTATCTTTATCTTCAATACATACTCAAGAATCAGGAAACATTGAGACATTTGATTATCATAATCATTTACTTATTAAACTATTGTTACAACTACTTCATGCAGTGCAGGAGACTGGTACTGACAGTATCTCACATAATGGATTCATCAAGTGTCAAGTTAACTGCTCATATGAACCTAGACAAGATGACACAGAAATCCTCAAAAACCATCATATCATTTCCAGGTTGATTAGCATTGGTTACCATGAACCTATTAAATTAGCATGTCCTATCTAAGTCTAATAAATATTTGTAGCTGCCAGATCACCTCATCGACATATTTGTACCTCAACAAATCTTGCCTGTACTAATGTCATTGATCTCTTTATTCACCATTCTCACTATATAAGTAGCCAAGACTCTCAGATAATGGCCTCAGCTTTTATTTCTTTTCGATTTGCAACACATGTAGAGGAACAAGTCAACAGGCAAATTACAGGGAGATGTCAACATTACAGAATAGTTGCACCGAGAGGTTTCAATTACTCAACTATTTTCTGTGATACTAATAGTGTAAGGAGCAATGAGGGGCAAGTCTTCCTGGGTTGCATTCGGGAGAGTTTCCTCCAGCCATTTGTATCCAGTCCAATAATCTGCTTCTTAGAAATGAATTGGGCCAAATGGATGAAGCAGGGAAAGGTTTAGGAGACAGTGATGACTATATCAGTGCAGGTTAAGAAAACTCAATTGACAGAGAGATGACTTTAACTGGGCGATGGCAATGCTGTGCAGAAATGACCAGAATGAGAGGTTTGTGCAAAAAATTATAACAGAACAGTGGGCTCCCTTCAAAGAGGCGATGGCTTTTGTACATTCAAGGTACCGTTATTAAGCAGAGCTTGACCACCCTGAGAACTAAAACCAAAACACCCAAAGAGGAGCACTTTGGCTCTATAATCCATAAAAGCAGTATGAAAAGTGGTGTAACCTGCCCTTCAGCAACTAGACATTGGTTAAATAAAATAAATCCCTGATACTCACTTTAAAATCAACAAGTAAAAATTTATTTATCTACCTCTAACAGCGAACAAATTAGTTTAACTATTAACAAATCAAATAAACCCCTTCTAACTACAAACTGTTCCTGAATGAAGCAAGATTCTAATGGTATGCTCTTCCAATAAATACAAGTTCCACTTATATAAAATAAAAATGGAGCTTAGTCTCTCAAAATTATAGCCAGGTTACATGTTTTCCGGCAAGCTCTGTGCCTTCTCTGTTGATTCTTCTGTCAGAAATTTGATGGGATTAGACACGAGCTTGCAGGGGTTGATGGAGTAGTTTGTTTGCAGGCAAAGGGACCCCAGGCAAGTGGGAGGCCTTTAAAAGTGTGATAGCTAGAGTTCAAGGTCTTTTTGTTCCTGTGAGGGTGAAGGGCAAGGTTGGCAGGAGTAGGGAACACTGGATAAGAGATATTGAGGCTTTAACCAGAAAAAATGAGGCACAGCTCAGGAGCAGGCAGCTGGGATTGAGGGAATCCCTGGAGGTATATACAGGGTACAGGAGTTTACTGAAGAAGGAGGGCGAAAAGGGGCAACGAGATAGATTTTTCTTAGAAGATTAGAGTGAATCCAAAGAGACTCTTTAAGTTCATTAAAGGAAAAAGAATAACTAGAGAGAGAATGAGACCCCTCAAGGACTAGAGTGGACATGTATGTGTGGAACTGCAGGAGATTGGCGAGGTCCACAATGAATATTTCTCCTGTGTTTATCATGGAGAAAGATATGAAGGCTTGGGAATTTGGGGACGTTAGTGGCGATATCTTGGGGACAGTCCATATCACAGTAGAGGTGGTGTTGGAAATATTAGAATGTATGAAAGTAGATAAATCTCCTAGTCCTGACGAGATATATTCAAGAATCCTGCAAGAGGCTAGAGAAGAAATTGTGGGGTCCCTGGCTGATATATTTGTATCATTGATAGCCATGGGTGAGGTCCCGGAAGACTGGAGGGTAGCGAATGTTGTGCCCTTATTCAAGTAGGGCTGCAAAGAAAAACCTGGGAATTGTAGACCAGTCAGCTTAACATCTGTGGTAGGTAAGTTACTTGAGAAGATTCTGAGGGATAAGATATACATGTATTTGGAAAGACAGAGTTTGATTAGGAGTAGTCAGCATGGCTTTGTGCATGGGAGATCATGCCTCACAAATTTGTTAGTGTTCTTAGATGAAGTGGCTAGGCAGGTTGATGAGGGCAGAGTAGAAGACATAGTCTATATGGATTTCAGGAAGGCCTTTGATAAGGTTCCACATGGTCGACTGCTCTGGAAGGTTAGATCACATGGAATCCAGGGAGAGTTGGCAAATTGGATACATAGTGGTAGGAAGTAGAGAGTAATGGTAGAAGGATACTTGTCTAACTGGAGGGCTATGACTAGTGGTGTGCCTCAGGGGTCGGTTCTGGGCCAATTGCTGTTTGTTATCTATATCAATGATTTGGATGAAAATGTACAAGGCATGATTAGTAAGTTTGCGGATGACACTAAAATAGCTGGTATCGTGGACAGTGTGGAAGGTTATCATAAATTGCAGCAGGATCTTGATCAGCTAGGGAAGTGGGCAGAGAAATGGCAAATGGAGTTTAATGTAGATAAGTGTGAGGTGTTGCATTTTGGAAAGTCAAATCAAGGTAGGAGTTTCATGGTGAATGGTAGGGCCTTGAGGAGTGTAGTGGAATAGAGGGGCCTTGGAGAACAGGTACACAGTTCTCTGAAGGTGGAGTGACAGATAGACGGGGTAGTGAAGAAGGTATTGAGTTTAGAAGTTGGGAAGCTATGTTGCAGTCATACCGGACGTTGATGAGGCCACACTTGGAGTATGTGTTCAGTTTTGGTCATCTTGCCATCGGAAGGATGTTATTAAACTGGAAAGAGTGCAGAAGAAATTTACAAGGATGTTGCCAGGACTCAAGGAACTGAGTTATAGGGAGAGGTTGGACAAGCTAGGATTTTTTCTTTAGAGCATTGGAGACTGAGGGGTGATCTTGTAGAAGTGTAAGATCATGAGAGGCATGGATATGGTGAATGCACTCAGTCTTTTTCCTAGGGTTGGGGTATCAAGGACTAGAGGACATCAATTTAAGGTAAGAGGGGAAAGAATAGATGGGAACCTGAGGGGCAACTTTTTTCACACAGAAGGTGGGATGCATATGGAATGAACTGCCAGCGGAAGTGGTTGAGGCAGGTACATTAACAAGATTTAAAAGGCATTTGGACGAATACATGGATAGGAAAGGTTTAGAAGGATGTGGGCCAAGTGCAGGGAAATGGGGTTAGCATGGAGGATTTTTTGGTCGGCATGGACCAGTTTGGGTCGAAGGGCCTGTCTCTCTGCTGTAGGACTCTATGATTCTATGAGTCTATGAATGTCTTCTCCGTCGATTCTTCTGCCAAGAATATTAACTAGTCATGCCATGGGTACCTTTGTTATATAGATGGTGCTTTCTCTAAGACATAGAGGAGCCTGTGAGACCCAGCGATTCTCTCTTGAGAGCTGGGGGCTGTTAGCTCTGGCAGATGGCAGTTAGCACTGGGGTTTTCTCCAACTGCCCCCTTCCTTTATACCCTTGATGACATATCAATATTTCCTACGATTAGATTGGTCCCATGTTGTCAAAATCATCAGATTTAAATTTAATAGGTTTTTGGTATCTGAATGCCTGGTTCAAATTGATTAGCTAAATTCAAAATTTGTTGTCTTGGTGAAAACTGTTGCTTGGCCTGCTAACTGCACAGCCTTTTGATACAAATGTTTCAATTCAGGTGTTGTCTATGTTGTTGCAAACTTTCAAGCTGCTGCTCACAGACATCCATTTTAAATCTCTATGCATAGAAAAAGCTCACAATTATCAAAGGGGACCACACAATGCTACCCCTCAGCCCCCAGCATTTTACAAACATCAAATTCTAACTTTCTGCCTCCCAATCCACAAGTACTCTACCCAACTTTGCAACAGTATAATGCCTCAACAGGAAAGGTAGATAAAAGAAATCCAGGGCTCCCTGCATGACACAAGAGATAGAAATTAAAATAAAGAAGAAATGGTACTATCAATAGGTTTCAGGCAGAAAAACAACTGAAAACCAAGAGGAATACAGGACGTTCAGAGGGGAGGTGAAAGGACAATAAAAGAAACAAAGGGGAGAAAAGACTAGCTGCCAAAGTAAAAATGTATGCAAAAGTCTTCTATAGGCAGATAAATGGTGAAACGGTCATTACAGGAATAGTGGGACTAATTTGAGATTGGAAGGGAGATTTACACATGGAGGGAGTAGGAATGGTTGAGGGTGTTAAATGAATACTTTGCATGAGTTTTTACCAAAGAAGGAGATGCCATCCAGGCCATGGTGACAAAGGAAGAAACTCTGTCATTAGAAGGGTTCAAAATTGGTCAGGAAGAGGAGTTGGATACACTGTTGATACTTAAAGTTGAGAAGGAACAGGGACTAGATGAGATGCAACCAAGGATTTTGAAGGAAGTGAGAGTTGATGCATTAGCCATAAGCTTCCAGTCTTCCCTAGACTTGGGGAAGATGCCAGAAGACTGGAAAATTGCAAATATTATAGCCTTGATCAAGAAAGGTTGTAAGTGTAAGCTCAACATTTACGTACCAGTCAGTTTAACTTCAGTGATATAGAACTTCTAGAAACATTATTCAGGATAGAAATAGTCACACAGAAAGAAGTGGATTCATTAGGAAGAGTCAGCATAGATTTCGAAAGGGGAAATTGTCTATGACCTGCTGGGCTTTTTGAAGAGGAAACAGACTGGCTTGATCAGAGTAATGTGGTTGATGTGGTGTACATGGACTTCCAGAAGGCATTTGACACAATGCCTCAGAAGTGACTTGTGAGGAAAATTAAAGGTCATGGAATAAAAGAGACAGCAGCAAAGTGAATTGACTGAGTGATAGAAAACAGAGAGTAGTAGTCAATGGACATTTTCTGGGCTGGATGAAGGTTCGTAGTGAAGTTCCCTGAGGATCAAGTATTGTGTTGAAATCCTTACGTTTCCTGATATACATAAATAATGTAGATCTTGGTGTACAGGTGTCAAATTCAAAGTTTTCAGATGACAACAAACCTGGAAGAATTGTAAACTATGAAGAGGACTGTGTGGAACTCTAAAAGGACATTGACAAGTTAGTGGAGTGGGCAGATAGGTGGCAGATGAAATTCAGTGCAGTGAAGTGAGAAGTGATTCATTTTGATAGGAAGAATATTAAAAGACAATATAAAATAGGTGGACAATTCTATAGATGGTGCAGGAGCAGAAGGAGTTGTTGTATATGTGCAAAGATCACTGATGCTGGCAGGACAGGTTGAATCAGCAATTAGTAACCATACAGTGCATTTGGTTTTATTAAGAGAAGTATAAAGTACAAGGGCAAGGAAGTGATGTTGAACTTGTATAAATGCCTGTTAGACCTCAGCTAAAGTATTATTTCCATTTCTGGGTGCCATATTTTAGGAAGGATTTTAATGCAGTGACAAGATAGCAGAAGCAGTTTACAAGAATGATTCCAGGGAGGGGAAATTTGAGTTATGGGAATTGATTGAAGAAGTTGTGACTGTACTCCTGAGAAAGAATAGGGGTTAGAGGAGTTCTGCATCATGGCATGGCTAGATAGATTAGAAACTTTTCCTGCTTGTAAAAATATCAGAAGCAGAAGGCACAGATTTAAAGTGATGTGCAAATGAAGCAAGGGTTACATGAGAGAGAAAAAAAAATTCACAGTGAGTAATTAGGGTATAGAATACACTGCCTGGAAAATTGGAGGAGGAAGGCTCAATTGAGGCATTCAAGAGAGTATTAGATGATTATTTGGATGGAAGTAATGTGCAAAGATATGGGGATAAAGTAGGAGATTGGCAATAGGTAACAATGCACACTTGAAGATCCAGTGCAGACACAATGGGCCAAATGACCTCCTTCTGCACATAAAACCATTGTAATTCTGTAATACATTTCACAGCTCGCTTTCTTCACATTTTCCTTTCTGTACCATGACTATATCAAGCCCATTAATAGATGTTTCTTTCTCAACCTTTTTCAAAAGACCATTATCAAGTTCAGCCATACCTTTCAGATACAGACCCCCTCGCCCTGATTAGAGTGATGTGCATACATGGATTATAACTTTCTTACTTCATTCACCCATCCTAAACATAATAAGAAATCATGGGTCTGATTTTGCAGAGGAGAGCACACTCAGATTCCCTCTCTACTTCTTTTGTATGTTCGGAAAGAAAACAAAATTTCTGATGCGAGATCCCAATTGGATCTCCCTTAAAAATGCAGAGGATGCTTTCAATCTGACAGGTCTCTCATTGTGTAAATCAGGGGACATCTAAACACGCCCCTCTTCATACAGCAGTAGTTGTCATAATCTATGACTAAAGGGCCAGCACTACACTCAGTTGCTTTAACAGCCCCTGTGAAAGTAGGTGGTTAGGGTGCCAGGTGGCTAGGGGATCGGTTGCCTGGGTGCCAGATAATTACGGTGCCATGTGGTTAGGGGAGCACATGAGTAGGGTGCTGGGGTGCAAGGTGTAAAGGAGTCCAGATAAGAGTTACATTGTCTAGTGTCAGTCGCTGTGGCTGGGAGATATCATGTTCAGCAAAAGGTGGCTGGTGCTTCAGGCAGCATGGTGTGGGACGGGTGGGGTCCTGGGGATGATGGGGTGATGTTTCTTCCCCTGGCTAGGTGGGGCTCGGGTGCAGTGGTGGGAAGCAGCATCAGCTCACAGGGGTGGGAGGAGGGGAGGGGGAGCAGACAGAAGGAGTGTCAAATATGTTGTTGGAGGTAGGATGATAGGTCTGAATGTAGCGGAATCAGATCCCATGTGGGGAAGGGAAATGTCAGATCCAGTTGTGGGAATGGGGGAGCTTCAGATCAGGATCTGGGATCTGTAGGGGAACATGCAAGGTGTAAATGGGAGCGTGTGGGGAAAGTTGGGAATCAGTTTAATAGTTATCCAGGAGTTAGATTGGCTTTTTAATTGTCTAACGGTCCCTGGGTGCCTATGTACCAAATGACAGCAGATCCCTCCAAATTCTCTGACTTAAATGAATATGTTGGGAAGGTTCAGAATCTTCAATTTCCTCAGCAGTTCTCTCAGACCCTGCGACACAGCAATTCCTTAGGATTCTCCTGTGCATCTCCGATCTAAGCTGCAGAAGCAATTATCTGGAAAATCCGGGCGGATGTTTTTGACCATTCCTACTTTTCCCTCCTCCCATTTGATTTCAGCTACGGAGGTACTCTCTGCAATCGCGTTTTGAATGAGGCAAAAGGCAGTCACCAGTATGCGTTTGGCTGTTTCTGTCAAGATACATTTACATTTCATAGACTTTGTAATCCTGGAATATTAAAATCAAGATCTGGGATTTCAGTCAAACAAACCTTCATATCTGTGAGTCACATTGGCTGTAGAATTTCAATGCCTGATTTCAAATTGTTAAATTATTACAGGTCAATTCTGACTGGGTGTGATTTTTCTCGCATCAGTGAGAAATTGAAATATGTTTCATTGAATACCAATCAGTATTCCCCACTCTTCTGTTCCAAACAGCCCTGTCCGATATCTTGGGAAATTATGTTAAAGAGTAACATGATGGTACAAATACAATCACTATGTTGCAGCATTCACAGAGAATCCCAAAATGTAGGAAGCAGCCAATAAACCTTCACCTTTCCAGACAGGTGAAAGCAGTAGATAACTGTAATCAAATATGCAGACACAAAGGGTCCTCTTGTGGTGCAGTGGTAGTGTCCCTACTCCTGAACTAAGAGACCCAGGTTCAAGTGCCACCTGCCTCAGGGATGTGTAATAACATCTGCGAACAGGGTTATTAGAAAAGTAGATCAATAATAACAAAATAAAATATCCAAATACATTGTCATCAGCACCAAGAAGTGCAGAATGGAATTTAATTGCAGGCAATTGATTTGAAAAAAAGTGCTACCAGTGCTTTTTCTCTAGCCTATTTGTGGATGAGGTCTTGGGCAGAAACTTATTCATAAATGACTAAGACACCAGACTCAGAGATAGTGGGAACTGCCGATGCTGGAGAATCTGAGATAACAAGGTGCAGAGCTGGATGAAGAAGCTGGATGAATTTTCTGAAGAAGGGTCCAGACTCGAAACGTCAGCTTTCCTGCTCCTCTGATGCTGCTTGGCCTGCTGTGTTCATCCAGCTCTACACCTTGTTATCTAAGACACCAGACTCGCTGGCTGGGAGGCAGACTTGGAATCCAAGTGCTAAGCAGACCGCCATTGTTAAGTTTCAATTCATCCTTCCAACTCAGAGAGCACTTACAAAACATGACCCCATTTTGGTGCTCAAAAGATGTGTTGTGTCTGCATGTGTGCATGTATCAAGCCTGTGAGAGGAAGGGAATGTTTGAGAAGTTGGGTGAAGGCAACAGTTGTTACCTTGTTTAATCCAACAGGGTTTGAAGTAAAAAGCATCTGCCTTTCCATTGGTTTGTTTTAGACAGGATCCAGCCCTGCAAGATTGAGCAATTTTGGGTGTGCCCAATATTAGAAGTCTCTGATGTTTAAGGATTACTCCAGCACTCTTGGTGAGAGCTCCACAACAGCTATTGCTGCATCAGAGCCTGCAACCCCAGAATTTTGGCTATCGATCCCACTGGAGGTCATGACCGACATGACCTGCACTGAGCATTGTGGCAAGTGTCTCAAACCCGCATCTCAGTTCACTTTTGTTTTCTTTTATTTGTTTATGGGACTTGGGCTTTGCTGGCTGGCCAGCACTTATTGCTCATCTCTAGTTGCCTTTGAGAAGGTGGCGGTGAGTTGCTTTCTTAAACTGCTGCAGTCCACCTGCTGTGGGTTGACCTACAATGCCATAAGGGAGTGAATTCCAGCACGTTGACCCAGTGACAGTGAAGGAACAGTGAACATTTCCAAGCCAGGATAGTGAGGGCTTGGAGGGAAACTTGGAGGTGGGTGGTCTTCCCATATGTCTGCTGTCCTTGTCCTCCAGATGGAAGTGGTTGTGGGTTTGGAAGGTGCTGTCTGAGGATCTTTGGTGAATTTCTGCAGTGCATTTTGTAGATAGTAACACACTGCTGCTCCTGAGAATCGGTGGTGGAGAGACTGGATGCTTGTGGATGTAATGCCAATCAAGCGGGCTGCTTTGTCCTGGATGGAGTCAAGCTTCTTGAGTGTTGTTGGGGCTGCACTCATCCAGGCAAATGGGGAGTATTCCATCACGCTCCTGACTTGTGCCTTGGAGATGGTGGACAGGATTTCAGGAGTCAGGAGATGACTTACTCGCCACTGTAATCCCAGCTTCTTGCCTGCTCTTGTAGCCACTGTGTTTATGTGGTGACTCCAGTTGAGTTTTTGGCCAATGGTAACCCCCAGGATGTTGATAGTGGGGGATTCAGTGATGGTAACACCATTGAATGTCACGGGGTGGTGGTTAGATTATCTCTTGTTCATGATGGTCATTGTCTGGCATTTGTGTGGCGTGAATGTCACTTGTGAATTGTCAGCCCAAGCCTGGATATTGTTACACTTGAACATGGACTGCTTCAGTATCTGAGGAGTCACGAATGGTGCTGAACATTGTGCAATCATCGGCGAACATCTCCACCTCTGACCTTACGATGGAGGGAAGGTCATTGATGAAGCAGCTGAAGATGATTGGGCCTAGGACACTACCCTGAGGAACTCCTGCAGAGATGTTCTGGAGCTGAGATGGCCGAGCTCCAGCAACCACTACCATCTTCCTATGTGTCAGGTTTGACTCCAACCACCGGAGAGTTTGCCCCGATACCCATTGATTCCAATTTTGCCAGGGCTCCTTGATGCCACACTCGGTCGAATGCAGCCTTGATATCAAGGGCTGTCACTCTCACCTCACCTCTGGAATTCAGCTTTTTTGTCCATGTTTGAACCAAGACTGTAATGAGGTCAGGAGCTGAGTGGCCCTGGCGGAATCCAAACTGGGCGTCACTGAGCAGGTTATTTCTGAGCAGGTGCTACTTGATAGCACTGTTAATGACACCTTCCATCACTTTCCCGATGATTGAGAGTAGACTGATGGGGTGGTAATTTGCTGGATTGGATTTGTCCTGCTTTTTGTGTACAGGACATACCTGGGCAATTTTCCATATTGTCCGGTACATACCAGTGTTACAACTGTACAGGAACAGCTTGGCTAGGTTAGTGGCAAGTTCTGGAGCACAAGTCTTTAGTATTATTGCTAGAATGTTGTCAGGGCCTGTAGCCTTTGCAGTATCCAGTATCTCCAACCATTTCTTGATAGCACGTGGAGTGGATCGAATTGGCTGAAGACTGGTATCTGTAATGTTAGGGACCACTGGAGGAGGCCGAGATGGATCTTCCACGCGGCACTTCTGGCTGAAGATTGCTGCGAAAGCTTCAGCCTTATCTTTTGCACTGATGTGCTGGGCTCTTCCATCAGTGAGGATGGGGATATTTATGCAGCTTCCTCCTCCAGTGAGTTGTTTAATTGTCGACCACCATTCACGACTGGATGTGGCAGGGCTGCAGAGCTTATGTCTTATCTGTTGGTTGTGGGATCACTTAGCTTTGTCTATCATTGGTCCTTTTGCTGTTTGGCATGCAGGTAGTCCTGTTTGGTGGCTCACCAGTTTGATACTTCATCTTCAGGTATGCCTGGTGCTGCACCTAACATACCCTCCTGCACTCTTCATCGAACCAAGGTTAATCTCCTGGTTTGATGGTAATAGTTGAATGGGGAATACGCCAGGCCATGAGGTTACAGATTGTGCCGGCCCACAGCACCTCAGTTATGCCCAGTCTTAAGTTGCTGGATCTGTGCGAAGTCTGTCCCATTCAACCCAACATGATGGAGATTATTCTCAATGTGAAGACGGGACTTTGTCTCCACAAGGACTGTGCGATGGTTACTCTTACCGATACTGTCATGGACAGATGTAACTGCAGCTGGCAGATTGGTAACGATGAGGTCAAGTATGTTTTTCCCTTTTATTGGTTCCCTCACCACCTGCCACAGACCCAGTCTAGCAGCTATGTCCCTTAGGACCTGATCAGCTCGATCTGTAGTACTGCTGCCGAGCCAATCTTGGTGGTGGACATTGAAATCCCCCACCCAGAGTACATTTGTGCTCTTGCCATCCTCAGCACTTCCTCCAAGTGTTGTTCAACATTGAGGAGTACTGATTCATCAGCTGAGAGAGGACGGTATGTGGAAATGAGCAGGACGTTTCCTTGCCCATGTTTAACCTGAAGCCATGAGACTTCATGACGGTCAATGTTGAGGACTCCCAGAGCAACTCCCTCCTGTCTGTATACCACTGTGCCACCAGCTCTGCTGGGTCTGTCCTGCCGGTGGGACAGGACATATCCAGGGATGGTGATGGTGAGGTCTGGGACATTGTCTGTAAGGTATGATTCTGTGGGTATGACTGTGTCAGATTGTTGCTTAACTATTCTGTGAGACAGCTGTCCCAATTTTGGCACTAACCTCCAGATGTTAGTGAGGAGGACTTTGTAGGGTCAACAGGGCTGTTTCTGCCGTTATCTTTTCCGGTGTCCATGCCAATGCCAGATGATCCATCTGGTTTCATTTCTTTGAGACTTTGCAGCAATTGGTACAACTGAGTGGTTTGCTAGGCCATTTCAGAGGGCAATTTAGAGTCAACCACATTGCTGTGGGTTAGGAATCACATGTAGGCCAGACCAGGTGATGATGGCAGATTTCCTTCCCTGCAGGACATTAGTGAACCAGATGGGTTTTTCCAACAATTGACAATGATTTCATGGTGATCAGTAGATTCTTAATTCCATTTTTTTTTATTAATTTCAAATTCCATCATCTGCCATGGCAGAATTCGAACCCAGACTCCCAGAACATTAGCTGAGTTTCTGGCTTAATAGTCTAGTGATAATACTATTAGGTCATTGCCTACCCCTATGGCATACATACTAATCAACCAGAAAAAACTGATTACCAACCCCATCAGCTCATTGTGTACCCAACCATGTAACAGGATCTAATGGCTGATGGCCAAGCTTCTTCTGCAGTACAGGCAGTTGTCACCAGCTCTGCTGTGGAAAATCAGGCTGAAGTCTTGCAGGGTCAATGTGCTGCCATACAAATTTGGACTGCTGTCAACATGGCTGTGTCTTCATAGGTAGGGAATGGGCCAGCAGATGTTGCATTGCTGAGGCAGTACCTTGTGGGAGTGGCAGTGCCCATATAGAGTAGGAATGTGCTGTCTTCTCTTATAGTATCTGTCCTCCCATCACTGCCACTTCAGAAACAAAAACAAAGTTGCGAGAAAAGCTCAGCAAGTCTGGCAGCATCTGTGAAGGAAAAAACAGAGTTAACGCTTCAGGTGCGGTGACCCTTCCTCAGAACCCTTCCTTCCTCACCGGACCTGAAATGTTGACTCTGTTTTTTCCTTCATAAATGCTGCCAGACCTGCTAAGCTTTTCCAGCAACTTCTGTTTTTGTTCCTGATTTACAGCATCAGCAGTTCTTTTGGTTTTTACTGCCACTTTAGACATCAATTTCTGTTGCCCAACAGCCAGTGAAAGGTATGGCTGCCCAAACTGAGGGGATGCTAACAGCAGACATACCTTCTTGGTCCACAGCTGGTTGAGGTAATCCTCTTATGACTAGCAGCAGTTGATTTCACTTAAATTTTTCGGCCTTCCAACTGTTAGGTCACAGTCACTAAGGTAGCACCGGATAGGAGCACTAGGCCAGGCAAAAGCATGTGGCAGGCACATTCTAAGGCCATGTTCAAAGGGGATGCGTTTACTTTTGTACAGTAGGAGACTTATTTCCTTTCTAAATTCACTTTAAATATTTATTTAGTGGTGGGTTTTGATTTTTGCATTGTGATTAAGTGAAATCTGTGATGGCCATGGACTTGGGGAAAGGTAAGATTGCTGATCGTGAAATTGGGGTGGCTTTATGGGTTGCAACAAAATGAATTGTTAGAAGACAGCCAAGGTTAGACAAAGAATTCTTAGATAGCCCCCTCTTTTTTGCTTCCTGCTGCTCCTACTGCTTTGCTTCACAGTATATCGCTGATTAGAGGAGCTCTGTACCTTGATGATTACAATGTTATGCAGGTGAAGTAGATAACCTTGAACTTTCATATCCGTTCTGCTGAATACTGTAGGACTTCTGCAGAACAGTTCAAGCAATTAAAGCATTGCTTCTGCCCAATGGTCCACTCTATCACATCTTGTGTGGCTTTCATCATTTACATGTTGGTTGCTTGTGCTTCAGCAATGCTGTATACTGGATAGCTTATGCTACCCATGGCAACACTTCGGTTTGTCATGGTGTCCCTAACACATCTGGCAAGGTGGACTCTTAAAGGAAGGCAGGCAGCTCAAGAGGTGCCAGGAGCTTAAGTATTCACCTGAACAATGCCTAAAGTCACACACCAACCAGACATCAAGAGAAGGAAATTGCTTTTCAGTTACACAATAGGACAGAGTCGATGTGCAATGCAAAACCATTTGTGCGTGCAATCCATGGAACTTGGAATCCTGTGGAATCCTGCAATCCTCACAAAGCTGCACTTCCACTCCACCCGCATCTCTCTGGCGAGAGAATATGAAATGGAATTCACTTTGACAGTCATCGGGATATGGTCCATGCCTTACTCGAAAGGTACAGTAGTAGCTGCAGCAAGTAACAGATTTCAGTGAGGACATCCTGACTGAAGCATGTTGGGCAGAATTTAATGCAATCTGTCAGGGCACAATTTATGGCAGAAGGATTCACGGAATCGCAGGTGACTCAGAATCCTGGCAGCAGAATTCAACAGCTGGTGAGAAAGGTAGCAAACCTGGATGCACATGCTGTGAAGCCAATTAACATTGTTAAGAAGACAGTCCAGAGACATTTGCATGCTACTGAATGTAATTAAACACATCATTTGGAATTAAGCAAGTGGCAAGCAAGGACCAAAGGCTGTCAGATCCCTGACTAGTGAAGGCTAGCATTATTGAATTGATTCCCTTGGGTAGAAGTTCAGGCATTTTGCAGATGCCTTCCACAGAAGGACAGGAGAAATTCAGGAAGGTCTGGCTGTGGATTAGAGAGGTACACCTGGTATTAGCATTTAAAATCCAAGGGACAGAAGCCAGTGAAAGGGCTAAAGTCAGAACCATGGCCATCACCAACTCAATACCGTTGAATTCATGAGTGGTGGAAAAGCAGTGTCAGGATAGCTGTCTTTACTTCTGTATGGCACTAATTGCACAGGAGGCAGCAGCAAGCAGATCCCTTCATCATGTAGTTGATGAAAATTAAACAAAGAACTGCGGATGCTGAAGATCTGAAACAAAGGGTGTTCTGAAGAAAGGTCAGTGGAAATCAAATGTTAACTCTGCTTTCTCTCCCCACGTACTGCCAGACCTGCTGAATATCTCTAGCAATTTCTGCTTTAGTTTCTGTTTTTATGCAGCTTGATGGGCAACATACATCACATCCCCCAGTTGGTGGTTGCAGTCAACTGGCCCCTTGTAATCCTCCCGGGTGGCCCATTAACTTTTCAGTACAGCAATAGGACCCTGGTTTCTTGAATTTTAAACTCCACCCACTGTTTCTTGCTGAAATACAAGTAAGAACATTGCTCCCTGAACACTCTGGATAGATACTGCTTCCTGCTGTGCATTCTCCACTGTTCAGCAGATTATCCTACTCTGCGTGACATCTACCTGTTCTCCAAGACATAATCTGTTCCAATGGAAATGCCTGCATCCATGTTTGAGAGAAACCTTGAAGTCAACAAAATGTCCTTCACCACCTGCTACAACAGTCCCTGTAGACATTTACACATTGAAACAAGTTTAAAAAATATTAATTGTAAAATCAAAGGGACAGTCTGAAGAAATCAGCCAGCAACAGGCTTGTTAAGTGCTTGACAATCCCTTTAAACAGCACAGCAAAGGGGTCCTTCCTGAATTCAACCCCTGTTTAACTAAGTCTTATTAAGAGAAGGCATTAGCTGAAGCACTGAGTTCCAATGTGGCAGTACTGGCACCAAATCAGAGTTGCGTGCTAATTGAAGTCATGATTTGCTTATGTTGCTTGCCTCTGGTGGGCATTCACTGCTCACCCTCTATCACCCTCAGCATCCAATGTGACTCAGCCCAGACAGCTGTGCTTACAGCAGAAGCCATTTCAGAATTCAAACAACACACAAATGACCACTACTGTTGATTTTAGGGACTCACACTCATTATTATCTATTATGGACAGTCGATGATTTGTAAATAATTTTCTGATAGTTGATTGAGTTTGTTAAGAAGCAGTAGTTTAGATATGATACATCAGTTAATTAGCTCAAAAAGACCTTCCAAACCTACGACCACTTCCATCTAGAAGGGCAACAGCATCAGACTTACGGGAACACCACCACCTCCAAGTTCCCCTCCAAGTCACTCACCATCCTGACATGGAAATATATCACCGTTCCTTCACTGTCACTGGATCCAAATCCTGGAATTCCCTCCCTAATAGCATTGTGGGTCAACCCACAGCAGGAGGACTGCAGTGGTTCAAGAAGGAAGCTCAACACTACTTTCTCAAGGGCAACTAGAGATGGGCAAGAAATGCTGGCCAGCCAGCGATGCCCACATGCCATAAATGAATAGAAAAAAAAAACAACTGTGATGGGGACAAACAGACTGTTAGTGTGGAATGTTTCAGTCTCATTAAAGCGGTGGGGTCAGCATCCTGCTCTCTCGCTAAGGTGTCAGCGAATTCTTCCTTGGTCTTCTTTCTCTTCTTTGGGGTTGGCTGCTAACTGCCCAGTGAGGACTGCTGGATGGAAACTGCTGCCTACAAGGTCTACTTGATGAAAACTTCCCAAAAAACAGAACTCCGGACTGCCCCTGGCATTTACTGTTGTATTATATTTCTAGGGACAGGGAACTGATGCTGCATCAATCAATTGCCTGAACCCTTTTGGCCAATGGCCACTCATGACATTGGATAATCATTGTCCCTTTGCCCATCTTCAACTGACATTAGTGTACCATCCTGAGAAGAAATGCTTCTTATTTTCAAAAACAACAGATTGTGGACTTTACTAGCTTCAAAATCTCCCCACCCCCAACCTCATCCCATGACCAACCCTTACTCTCATCCTCGCCTCCTTGACCTGTCTGTCTTCTCTCCCACTTATCTGCTCCTCCCACCTCACTGATCAATCCCTACCACTGCCTACCTGCACTCACCTATCACCATCCCACCTACCTTCCCCAGCCCCATCCCTCCTCTCTATTTATTTCAGAGCCCCTTTCCCCCTCCCCATTTCTGAAGAAGTGTCCCAACCCGAAATGTCAGCTTTCCTGCTCCTCTGATGCTGCCTGGCCTGCTGTGTTCATCCAGCTTTACACTGTGTTATCTCAGACTCCAGCATCAGCAGTTCTTACTATCCCTCCTTGATGTGAGGGTACGTTCGGCACCAGATAAACTGTTGACAGTAGTCAAATGGGCATCATGACCTCTGTGTTTTTTGTAATTCTTTCCTTGGTTTTCATTTGCTGACATTTTGGAAAGTTAATTACTACGATAAATGTTCTTAAATGAAATCTCTTGCTATACAGTAAATACCAGGAAATTTCCGTTTTTAGGGGACACGACTATTCAACACTGCTGATTCAAATTCTGCATCAAATACTTCTTCAGAATTTCTCACAAGGTATCAGCATGCCTTTTTCCTTTGGTGATGCTAGAATTATAATGATGTGACAGGAAGACAGAGGAAAGCACATTTAGAGGTCTCAAGTCTTCTATAATGCAGATTAATGTCTCCTGCAGTGAAATGCTTTCAAATCCATTCAGTTCCTATTCTCATGCAAATCTAACTGTTGTAAGAAATTTTTGCAAAGTTACAGAGATTTTTTGAGATTTATGTATTTTCTATAAGGCTGAAGTAACTGCTAGTCAATGCTAATTACCGAGACAGTCAATAACCAAGGGCTCCTGGTTTAATTTGTGACATCAAGAACAGCCTCAGATGGAAAGTAAAATTGCAAGGCAGTCGACATCTGTGAGGCTCAGTCATTTATCCCCCACCCCAACATCTGAATTTTACTTAAATTGTCCAACGTTTCGACAAAACACAATTTTGGGAACTTGATTTCTTTAAAACATTGTACTGTCCTACGCAAATTCAATGATTTGTAGTGTGGGATTTGTAGATTTGCAGAAGGCTCATAAGAAAGCAGAGAAAAAGAAGGGCCAGGCAAGTAAGAAATTGATTATCTTTCTCTCTCTCTCTCTCTCAAGGCTGGTGGTTTTAAAGCTGTCAGTCACGACTCTCATTAATCATTATCCTGACTCAATCAATCTCTTGATTTTGAAGCAAGATAATTGGAGCCATTTGCTGTGTGTCATCAAGCTTGTGAGAAGAGAGAGGCAATGCTAAGTAGAATGGTATAATAGCACAAACAGCTGCAGAGCCGACAAGTGAGAGCTACATTTTAGTACAATTCAATTGCGCATTTTAAATGTGATAAATGGGTGAGCCATTTCTCATTTGTCACAAGGTTAGATTAGGTCCTCAGTGAACTGTAATGAATTCTACTGTTTAGTTACAATAAATATTTGCCAGATCAATTTTTAATTTTGTTTCTTCAAACAATTTTAAAGCTTTGTTATGTAATTCCCAAATGTCTTGAGATTTTCTCGTTGTCTGATTGGAAGTACGAATCGGCACTTTTCAGTTTTACAGGAACAGATTGCTTCAGATTTTGTTAAGTTTTTTTTAATTGATGATTGAACAACATACCAAAAGTATTAACTCTCAGAAGACATATTGCTGTACCTGCTAAGAGAAATTCCTTGGCAGTTCAGCAGATGTTGAGTGAAAGCTAAATGTGGTTACAGACCATGAAATAAGGAGGATCCAAATTCCAATAGAATGACTGGTCTCACAAGAAAAGCAGTTCATATGAATCAATGAGCTGTCCTAAGTATTTTACAACATTTTAGCAGAGTAGACAATGACTGTACCCTGCAAGATGTATTCTGAATTTAATCTTCTGTACTTCTCTCAGTTACTTTCAAACTTGCATCACTTTGCATTACAAACCAAAGGTACAGTCAGTTGAGCTAATTGAACACCCCAGCATAGAACATTCCCAGAAACAATAATTAATGACTCTTGCAGGCTCGCACTGTTCATCTTTTAATTGTTACATATCATTTTTCAGAAGCTGGAGGCATCTTTGGAGGTGACTAACTGGGCCAATGATGCCATAGAATAAATCTGATGGTCATAGATGTGAAACAAACATGTGAGACTAGCACTGTGTTGAATGCCCAAATAAATATTTTTTGTGCAACCATAAATCATTTATCTTTAATTGTACTGTTAATTCTATGTTGATGTGGGGAGGGTGTTAGGGCCCTATCACCCTGGGCAGGAGCAGATTTTGCTATCAGAGTAGGAGGTAGCATGTGGGGCTCTGAAAGGGGTCAGGCATGATAAAACTTACAAGCAAAGTCCCCACTTCCATTTCATCTTCCTCCGTCTTCCCAGCTGCACTTTACTACAGGCCAACAGCAGAACAGTACTTTACTACATTTTAAGGAGAGGCTGAATGTTCAATTCGAGATTTTCCTCCAACTTGTCTAAAGGTGGCATTCTGAGTACTCAGGGCATTGATGAAGAGCAGCATTCATTCAAAGAACTACCATATCTCATGCTTTTTACAAGTGGTCATCTTTATCATAGACATGGATATCATTGCAAAGGCTTGCAACGTCATGGCACTCATAGTTGAAGAAAAAACTCCTCTAATCGTTGCAATTCTATAAAGTATGCTGGAAAGTCCAACAGACCTTTATTCATCAGATGCGGGCATCACTTGCTGGGCCAACATTTGATGCCATTCTCTAATTGACTTGGAGAAGGTGGTGATGAGCTACCTTTTTAAACCACTGCAATCTTTGGGGCTTATCAACATCCACGATGTCATTAGGGAGAGAATTCTAGGGTTTTGACTCAGCAGCACTGAAAGAATGATGACCTATTTCCAAGTCAAGATGGTGGCTGACTTGCAGGTGAAATTGCAGGTGGTGGTGTTCCAATTACCTGATGCCATTGCCTTGCATGCTGCTAGAGGTTGTGGTTTTGGAAGGTGCTGTCAAAGGGCCTTTGGCAAATTTCTCCAGTGCATCTTGTAGAAGGCACAAATTGCTGCAACTGAACGTCAATAGTGGAAGGAGTGAATGTTTGTGGATGTAGTGCTAATCAGTTGGGCTGCATTGTCCTGGATGGTGTCAAGCTTCTAAAGTGTTGTTGGAACTGCACCCATCCTGGTCACTGAGGAGTATCCCATCACACTCAACTTTTACCATGTAAATGGTGGACAGGAGATGAGCAACTTGAGACAGAATTCCTACGACTGTAGGAATTTTGTCTTACTATCCTGCATTTGTCCTTCAGATTAAGAATAAGAAGGGAGCCCAAAAATAAGCAAAAAAAGGACCAGTCTCTGAATTATTCGTAAAGAGCACACAATGGAACATTGCAGCTTCTACAATGGATGTTACCACTGTAGTGTTGATGTTGCTGGTGAAACAGTTGACTTTGAGATTCTTGGCTTTGCCAGTTGCTTGGAATTCCTTTGTCCTGGTTCCTTCCAACAGTGGCTTGCTGGCGGTACTCAGAGTGAGAGAAGGTCTTTTCCCTTTGCTTACCACTTTGAGGGGATGGTTAGTGGATGTTCTCAGAGCTGTGATTTTCACAGCACATTACTCTATATACCAGGATGTCAAGCCACTAACATACAGATCAGGGTTGAATTCACTTTTAACTCCACGTTTTTGTACAACTGATTTGATTCGATTTACTAATATTGCCACATGTACTGAGATACAGTGAAAAGTACTGCTTTGTGTGTTTGCCAGACAAATCATTTCTCATATAAGTACATCAGGGTAATGAACAGATTGCAGGATATAGCGTTACAGCTGCAGAGAATGTGCAGAGAAATATCAACTCTAATAAACGAAAGGCCCATTCATATGTCTGATAACAGCGGGAAGAAGCTGTTATTAAATTTGTTGGTATGTGCTTTCAAACTTTTTTTTAATCTTCTGCCTGATGGAAGACGATGGAGGAGAGTATATACAGGGTGGGAGGGGTCTTTGATTATGTTGGCAGCTTTCCTGAGGCAGTGGGAAGTGTAGATAGAGTCATTGGAAGGAAGCCTTGTTTTCGTGATGAACTTTGCTGCATTCATAACTCTCTGTAATTTCTTGTAGTCTTGAATACAGCAGTTGCCATACTGAGCTGTGATGCATCCAAATAGGATATTTTCTATGCACATCAATAAAAACTAAGAGTTATTATGGATATGCCGAATTTCCTTAGCCTTCTGAGAAAGTAGAGGCATTGGTGTGCTTTCTTGATTGTAGTGTCGATTTGGAACAAGATAGATTGTTAGTGATATTTACTCCTAGGAACTTGAAGCCCTTGACCATATCCACCTCAGTACCATTGATACAGACAGGGGCATATCCTCCACTCCGCTTCCTGAAGCCAATGACCACTTCCTTCATTTTGCTGATATTGATGGAGAGATTGTCATCATTACACCATGCCACTAAGCTGTCTATCTCCTTCCCATACTCTGTTTCGTCATTGTTTGAGATCTGACCCACTACGGTGGTGCCATCAGCAAATTTGTAAATAGAATTAGATCTGAATTTGGCCACGCAGTTGTGAGTGTATATGGAGTATAGTAAGAGGTTGAGTACACAGCCATGTAGGGCACCTGTATTAAGGATTATTGTGGAGGAGGTGTTGTCGCCTATTCTTACTGATTGCCGTCTGTGGGTCAGGAGGTTGAGGATCCAGTTGCAGAGGTGGGGAGCTGACTCCTAGGTCTTGGAGTCTGGCGATGAGTTTGGTTGGAATTATGATGTTGAAGGTGGAGCTGAAGTCAATAAATAGGAGTCTAATGTCGTGTCCTTGTTATCAAGACGTTCCAGGGATGAGTGTAGGTCAGGGAGGGGGCATGGACCTCTTGTGACGGTAGGCGAATTCTAGCGGATCAAGGCAATCTGGGAGGCTGGAGTTGATGTGTGCCATTACTAACCTCACAAAGCACTTCATTACGATGAATGTCGGAGCCACCGGGAGACAGTCAGTTAGGCACGTTTCATGCTTTTTCTTTGGCACCAGGATGAGAATGGTCTTCCTGAAGCAGGTGGGAACCTCACACCATTGTAAGGAGAGGTTAAAAGTGATGCAAATACTCCTGCTGGCTGGTCTGTGCAGGATCTGTGCACAGCCAGAGACAACACCTAGGCCAGTTGCTTTCTGTGGGTTCACCCTGAAGAAGGCTGATCTGACGTTTATGGTGGTGACTGTAGGCACAGATGCACCCAAGGCTATCGGGTTAGATGACATCACTTCACTGACCTTCTGTTCAAAATCAACATCGAATGCATTGTGCTCAATGGGGAGGGATACATTGTTGTCAGTGATTCTACTCAGTTTCACTTTGAAGCCCGTTCTATCATGTAAGCTTTGCCACAGTCAACGTTGGGCAGTCACACACCTGTTATTGATCTTTTTAAGCCTTTCCATTTGAAATTGTCCTGACTCTGTACAGGCGTGACATCCCAAACGCCTACACAAAATTCCGACAGTGACTGAATTTGGCTCTATTATCATTTTTTGGCTGCAGCAGTCCTCTTTCTAAAAACACATGTTGGAATTAGAAGTTTGATATGTTGTGAGATGATCCGGAATGATGATGCATGACCATGACATCACCCAATCCACACTGCTCTGGGTTTGGTTCTCAATTTCTAATCCTCAGTGACTGCTTACAGTTGTGCTATCATAAAGTTGGACAACACAAAAACAGACCCTTTGGTCCCACTCATCCATGCTGACCAGTTTTCCTAAATTAATCTAGTCCCATTTGTCAGCATTTGGCCCATATCCCTCTAAATCCCACCTATTCATGTGCCCATCCAGATGCATTTTAAATGCTTGCAGATCAGTAAAGTGATGGAAGGTGTCCTCAACAGCGCTATCAAGCAGCACCTGCTCAGCAATAACCTGCTCAGTGACACCCAGTTTGGGTTCTGCCAGGGCCACGCAGCTCCTGATCTCATTACAGTCTTGGTTCAAACATGGCTAAAAGAATTGAATTCCAGAGGTGAGGTGAGAGTGACAGTGCTTGACATCAAGGCTGCATTCGACTGAGTGTGGCATCAAGGAGCCCTAGCGAAACTGGGATCAATGCGTATCAGCGGGCAAACTGAGGCTAGGAATACTGTGACAAGTAATTCACCTCCTGACTCCCCAAAGCCTGTCCACCATCTACAAAGCACAAATCAGGAGTGTGATGGAATACTCCCCACTTGCCTGGATGAATGCAGCTCCAACAACACTCAAGAAGCTTGACACCATCCAGGACAAAGCAGCCCACTTCATTGGCACCACATCCACAAGCATCCACTCGCTTCACCACCGTTGCTCAATGTTACTATCTACAAGATGCACTGCAGAAATTCACCAAAGATCCTCAGACAGCACCTTCCAAACCCACAACCACTTCCATTTAGAAGGACAAGGGCAGTACACGAATGGGAACACCACCACCTTCAAGCTCCCCTCCAAGTCACTCACCATCCTGATTTCGAAATATATCGCCATTTCTTTACTGTCGCTGGGTCAAAATCCTGGGATTCCCTCCTTCATGCCAATGTGGGTCAAACCACAGCAAGAGGACTGCAGTGGTTTAAGAAGGCAGCTCACCACCACCTTCTCAATGGCAACTAGGGATGTGCAAGAAATGCTGGCCAGCCAGCGATGCCCACGATCCACAAATGAATAGAAAAAAAACGATTCCTTCACCCTCATTCTCAACACACAGAGTCATTAATGGCTCATGGTTTCTTCTGAGATTTCAGTTTTCTCAGGACTCTTCCTGAACCCTAACTCCAACACTCTGCTATTTCTGTTCACACCTAGAGCATGTTCCTGAGTTTTAATTGCACAGAACCAATGGGCAAAAGTTGACTCCTCAGCCCAACAATACATTTCTCAATGGAGCCTGCCTTTGTTTCTTCCTGTCTTCTGTGACAGAACTAACTGTGACCTGGGAACTGTTTTTCAGTGACTTTTGAACTGCTCTGAGCAATTTAATAAAAACTTTAGAAAGAGCACCGTGAAATGTAGTCAAATGCAGTAACCCCTTGGAACAGCGCTGGTTCTTATTGCACAAATTGGACACAACAAAAACAAAGGTTTATCACACTCTTGATTTCAAGTCAACATGAGAGAGTATTCTAAGGCATGTTTTTGTGACTCTTAATTCTGTCACTAAGTAGTTCAGAGACTCCCAACTTCACACATACCAAGATCTGAATTAACAAAAAGTCTTGTCCTCTGCTTTGTCAATGCAGAGATGACTGTAAGGCTACCTCCAGCACTTTGCCTCTCCCTAATGTTCTTTGCTATCTTCTCCTTTAAGGACAGAAAGAAGAGACCAGCGAGTGGGAGAATGCAAAGTTTCACGAGAATGGAAGGACAACACTTGCAGATGGTCTTTGTGAGGGTTTGATGTCAAATTGCAATAAGATGAGAGTGAGTGTCAGTGCTGGCTGAGCAGATGAGAATTTGAAGAGGTCCCTCAACAGAAAGCTAAACAGAAAGTGCCTCAATCTGTCAGTTGCATCGGTGTTGCAAGGAAAGGATTGCGAAGGCAGAGTGATGGGATTTGCAGTAAAATGCAGGCCCGATATCTTTGAACGCACGGTGCAACTCACCTTCCCTGCCCTGAATAGCCTAAAGTTTTGTGGCCCTGTATCCAGCTATGTAACACTGCAGCCCTTCTGCTTGACCTCCTCTGTCACTCGCTGTGGTTCCTGCCTCCTTTCAGAGATAGCAGTTTTCCTCCCTTCTGCATCCCTTCCAACCCATAGAATCATGTTCAAAGACACAGCACTGAAGTAGCGAAGTGTGTGTCCCTAATTCTGGGTCTTTTGAATCTGTAAGAACTCAGAATATTTCTGTTCTGATTCTCATGTATTCCCTTCAAACAGACTACTGTAGGTTATTGGCATCATGCCCACTTACTCTCAATGAAGCTCAAAAGTCAGACGCAAATACAGCAACTACGTCAAAAACCACTGATAAAGTGCTTTTGGAACTTACAGTCTCCCAACCTGCTGCCAGGTTTTCCTGCTGCGTACAGGTCTCAATGCTACAATTTACTCCATAGAGTCTACAGTATAGAAAATTTGCCCCATCCACTTCACACTAGCATTGACACCAAGCTGCTCCCGCCTCATAGAAGAGCAGCCCCCAACCAGACTAGTTTGACATGTTCATTTCCAACACTAATCATCTTTATGTCTGGACAGGATTATCAATTTAGTGTCAAATTAAAGGTAATTTAGTTCTGAGGGTTGATCCTCTCTGGGAATTAGGTCGAACCTATTGAATTTCATAGCGCCTTTACAACGTGCTGACCAAGGAGGTCTTCATTCAATCAGTCTGAGCTGAGTTCAAATCTATGCTTCAGAAGCCAACACATTATATTACTCAGGCTTCATCTACATCAAACAGTTGACTATAATAACATTGAATAAAAAGAAAAAGAATGTTTACTTTTTTTTGGCAAGGTGGGGTGTTCCTTTGCAGAAGAGGGGAGTGATTCACAAAACTTTGCTTTGCAAAACTATCATCATGGCAATTAAAAACCGTGCTCAATCACTTTCCTGTTTTATTATTAAATAAGTCCTTTTGATCATATGATTACATTTGGAAGAAGAGACAAAAATTGGCCAAGATTACTCAGTCTGTTTTATATGTGTCACTGACTCAGAAAAGGCTGAAGTTACTACCAGATGGGAGACACCCTTGAGACTGGGATTTAAATGCTTACATGGACAACAGGCTCATATAACAGAAATAATCATTTCAGGGAAAGGTGTAAAGCTTGTCCAAGGCTTCTCATATTACCAAAATCAAACAGATTCAGTCTTGCACTACTGAGCAAGGCTTAGTGAAACCCAATCTACCTTTAAATGATGCATCTCAGTCCTGAGACATACATTTGGCTGCAGAAACAGAATATCATTTTTGTCAAAGATAGAGACTCTGGTCATTGGGGAAGCTTGCTGAGGGAAGATTTACAGCTTGCAATTCATTCTGTATTTTTCATTAGCTTGTAAATTTCCAGAATCTGTGAAAACATTACAGCAAATAGGTTTGAAATTCTATCAGGCAAAATACTAGATAACATAACAAGTGATCAATGGAGTCAATACTGCCAAGAAAACAGCTTTGCAAGGAAGCTGTGGTGTTACTGCAGACATTCGATTCTCAATACCCTCTCTTTAGTCATTTTGAAATATCACCACCTACATTTTACTTCTCGCCATCACCTTATTTAACCACAGTCAGCATAACTGATAGTGGGAACAGCATGCTCCTTTAAAGCACTGGTTCACATGATATTACTGTGTGCTCTGAATTGACCCTTTGTGGTGACTGAAGGGCAATGGTGTGCATGAAGAATGGTGAGGTGATTTTTCTCTCTGTAATCTAATGGTTAGAGATTGCTCTATAGTTGTATCTTTCAGTGTGGATATTGAAACTTTTATCTTACATGCAAGGCTGAATATTTTTCCTCCTGTAACTATCCACATTGTTTTATGAACAAATAAAAACACAGGTGGAAAATGCACCACAGACACACTGATGGGTGAGTGACAGCACCCCTCACTAGAACCGTCCTTCAGGAAATTTTCTCTAACTAACAAGATGAAGATGCGACCTGGTGGTGAAATTTGATCTGGCAACTGGTTTGAAGTCATTAACCAGATGATGTTTATGAAAAAAATCCTTGTTATCCAAAGGTAAGTCTTTGCCAGTTCGATCAGCTGACGCTTGATGACCTTCTCTACAATGGCAAGATGTAACGCAGAATGGGTGACGACTCTGCAGAACACTCACATTCTGTCCACAATGTCGCCCATGCTTTAGACACTTGGGCTTTTACACAAGCTTTTGTCAATGAGGTGAACAAAGCTTCATAGAATTCAATTCGTGGTTCAAATCAATTTATTGAACAAAATGTTCCTTATTAAAAATACAAGGTGAGCATTTTCCATAGACAATATTTATTGTTTATCTACCTCTAGCCCTCTGAGAAAGGATATTACTCACAATGATCCAAGTGTTTGACTTGGCCATTAGAATCTCCTTCTTCTCTGAAATACAGCTGGCTCACTTCCACAAAGGTGGGTCTTTCAGGTCAGGGCAAATCTTCTCCTGTGTCTTCTTGGATTGCTTCACGGTCTTCCACCATGAATCTGGCTGTGAGTCTTCCCTGACAGTATGGCTTCCAGGTGTGTATTTTTAACCCCTTTGAACCTCCTTAGCCAATGGGGTCATGAGCAGGGTTTAAAGCGTCCAGTGGGGTGGTGCCAATATCTTTCACTGTTGCCTTGCTGCGGAGGTGTAGAGTGCACATTCTCAGGCACTGGCTGGAAGCCAAGGTGCCTGAAAGTCTGATCGATACTTCTCCAATGCACAACAATTTGGGCTGGTTGTAACTGGTTCCCCCTGAACCTTTATGAGATTGTTGATCTTTGCTTTCAATGTTCTCTGTAGCCGATGGCTGCTGGCTGCTGTTTCATATAATTTGGCCAACTTCCTGTCAGGGCCAATTCTCTGGTAGTGGGTCAATTTAGAATGTCTAATTTTGGGCCTGTGGTCACTTGACCACGGAAACATGGCCCTGAGCTTCCAGTTGCCTGCCATTGCAACACACCATCGTGTTCCCTGGCCAACATCTCTATCTCTGGCTTGCATCAGTGAGGTGTTTAGGCTCTAAAATTATTCAATTCGATATTGAGTCCTGAAGGCTACAGGGTCCCCAAGTGGGAAATGAGATGCTGTTCTTCCAGCTTGCGCTGAGCCTTACTAGATTACTGCAGCAAAACTGAAACACAAATGACCCCTTTTCACTGCTTAAAAATACACAGCTGCACCTTACATAATGATTGGATGGTCATACAATCATAATAACCGAAAGAAATGCGGATGCTGTAAATCAGGAACAAAAACAGAAGCTGCTGGAAAAGCTCAGCAGGTCTGGTAGCATCTGTTTAGAAAAATCAGAGTTAACATTTTGGGTCTGATTACCCAAACTCAGTTCTGAGGAAGGGGCACCAGACACAAAACGTTAACTCTGCTTTTTCTTCACAGATGCTGCCAGATCTGCTCAGCTTATCCAGCAACTTTTGTTTTTGTTCATACAATCACTTTTCTCCAACCTCCCACTTTCCCAACAAATTTAGGTTGAGTGACCATAATTGAGAGAAGTCACACATAAGCAAAGGTCCAGTGAAACCACGTAAAGAAAGATTGGGACAGAGCTAAGATGGACAAACAACCAGCATTATTCCTTTGAATAAAGGCAAAATATTACAAATGCTGGAAATCTGAAATCATTATTCTTTTTTCATGTAAATCCCACTGAAACCACTGACAGATAGCTCAGCCAGAACAGTGAGATAAATGGTCTCAAACTAGGTCAGTAAAAAAGAATTTATATTTAGAGCCTTTTAAATTTCTTCCTTATTTTATACATATTTGGATGTTCATAAAATTCAATATATTCATCATGTGCTGAATAATTTGCTTCATTATTTTCTGCTTTGGCTCACAATAAAAGATTACTGGTCATCAGTTCTAATTTTTCAAATAAAAGCATTATACTGCAAAAGCTGGAAATCTGAAACAACCACACAGAATGCTGGTAAAATTCTACGGGTCTGACAGTAGTTGTGTAGGAGAAACAGAGTTAGCATTCTGAGTCTGGTCTAACTCTTCTCCAGCAGTTCTGTAGACGTCATACCAGACTCGAAACATTAACTCTGTTTCTCTTTCCACAGATACCTCCCATGTGCAGTCAAAGGCCTGAGGCAGGCAGGGAGTGTGCAGCCATCAGATGATTGAGTTGTCTATAAGGGTGGGTTATAAATGACTCTATCCTGCAAACAGCCAGCTGAAGGCAGTGGAGCTTGTAACAGTTTGAACACATATGCTCTTCTAGCAGTACACTTGGAGCATTTCCGTAAGATTCACAATCGTCTCTCTTGAAACCTTCCATCAGTTGTTCACCTTCAGTACCCAATTTCAACTGCAACTTGAACTTCTAGACGTCCATCACCACACCTCCCAAATGCAATTCCCTCCAACTCCACCATCCCCAAACTCTTCTTCCCGCTCATTCATCAATATGACTTCAGGCAGATATTGGTCATTGGTGACTTCCTGCAGCTTCTCTCCAAGATGTCCAGGAATGGTGGGAAGTGCTCTTCCCTGGAATGGCAACAGAAACTCTCTCACTTGACCAAAGTGGTCCATGACAGGGATTGCAGAGGGAGTGAGCAGCTGTGGGCAAAATGAATTTGTGAACAAAACCACAAACCACAGAAGGATAAATGGCCTCCTCCAATTAGTTGGGGTAAGTGGCAGCATAGTGCTACACCAATGGACGTCTCATGAGGGAACAAAAGTAGTTTGCAAGTAGAGGAAAAAGACCGGTTTGGAAAACTGTATGCTGATTCTCAATACCAACTGGCATGGTGGTCAGATTGTATGACAGTTGTGCATGGTAAGGTATAAGGCATTATTTAGAAAGTGGGACCAGTAGGTAATGTGGGGTTGTGAGGCTGGGTTTGGAGGGTTGGGGTGAGTGGAGGAGGCAAGGGATTTGGATGGTTCTTGATATGGAAGTAGGTCTTTAGTTTGTCATGCAGGATAAAGACATATTCAAGGCCAAGTCTGGAGGAGAAGAATGTTGTACATACTGGCATTTATATCTTCTAAGTATGAGAGTTTTTTAGAGGCTTATGTGGTCTGGTGTGTGTGAGGATAGCCACTTCTGATCTAATGAGAAGAGTCCTGTAGGGCAAACAAGATGTAGCATTATTGCTTCAATGTAACTATGTACAGGTCATAAGAATAAGCTCTACGTAATTATGAAAACTCGTGGGAGAATTTTGCATTAAGTCTGTCTGTTATACTATCCTTCTTTACTCTTCCACCAAGTCCTCATGGCTTCATCACAACAGGTAGCTCTTAATGTACTTAATCAAACACTAACCCTCGCAGAAATGTCCATACCCGTAGACAACAAAGTGGGCATACTTGAAGTGTCAACATCTTTTAGATGAGTTGAGTTGGAGATTGCAGGCAAACAGACAGCCTGGTCTATTTCAGACAGTGAGGTTGGATGAGTCAACCAGCAGAATGAGAATGAGACATCAGCCCATTAAAGAGACATGTGAAACTTTTGTTTCCTGATGCACTGAGCTTCTCCTTAATAGCTTTTCTTGTTATTAAGCAGTACAGGTTGCTCCCACTGTCAAAGAAGGCCAAATGCCAAAGCAGGAACAGATAACTCCAACTTTAATTAAGGCCAACAATACCTACAGAATGCATTATCATCGACCTCTCATCCTGTGCCAGCTTAGTCACACTTACAAAATTTCGAGGATTTTTGCTTTGAATCAGGACATGCTATTAATTTCATGTGCGTAATGTACAGTAACATCAGCTAGCACAGAGTTAAACTATGTGTCTAAGTCTGTGATATTGTAGCCATATAAAAAGCTAGTATTGTTAATAACCACTACCATCCTTCTTCCAGACCAAATGTTGTGCCATTCAAGGGTTACCATTTTTCCTTACCATCTCCTTACTCTGTTATCAGTCCCTCTAGCTTTTCCTACCTCCCTCCCCGTGCCTTTGAGTTAGAGAAAACCTAGCCTCAGACCCAAAGATTGAAAAATCTCACCTGATGCATCTTTTATCATGTGATTTCATGCCACACATTGACTTTAGCCTCTTTGTTATTTCTTTGATTAGTATGTAAAGTCAAGGACTGTCTTCAAATTTACATTTCAACATAATACTTTATTATACATTAATACTACTACTGTATATGGTAATCATAGATATACCAAGTTCTGAACTTTAGTTTCATTAGTTTATACCTTTGTGCATTTATATTCATGTTGACTTCTGGTCTGATGCCGAGTTCTAGATTCTAGAATTCTGCTGTGATCTAACACTGCCCACACTATAGCACTTATTCTCAGTGATGTGCAGCTCCAAGGCAGCATCACAAAGTTGTTCTAGGATCCTATGCCCTTACTCAACATTCCTCCTAAGCTCTTTTTCCTTTCCCATAAACATTAATTAAAAGTTCTGTACATTCTCAAACGAGTTACTAAGATTGCTTCATTTTACCACTTCACTGTACATTTTGTCCTCATCTCTCCCACCTCTTCCCAAATCTTTCACTTGATTCATCAGTATCAGTAGGTGGATAATGAAATTCTAAATAAAAGTATAGATGCACTTGAGGTAAAGTTGGTGATTTTCCTTGATGCATGCATATATGAGAATGATAAGATAATTACACATCTCCCCTCTATTATTATTGTTGGATACCTTTGTTAGTTCCCAAGGAAATAATCAAATAGTCCATGGACGAGTCTCTGATTTTCATGTGCAGCTTGTTCGCTTGCAGGATTGAAGTGGGCAGCACAGTGGCTAAGTGGTTAGTACTGCTGTCTCACAGCGCCAGGGACCTGAGTTTGATTCCACCCTCAGGTGATGGTGTGGAGTTTGCACATTCTCTCTGTGTCTGTGTGGGTTTCCTTCCACTGTCCAAAGATGTGCATGTTTGGTGGATTAGCCATGTTAAATTGCCTATAGTGTCCAGGGATGTGCAGATTAGTGGAATAGCCATGGGAAATACTGTGTTATAGGGTAGGGGGAATTTGGGTCTGGGTGGGATTCTCTTCAGAGGGTCAGCGTGAAATTTTGTTGGGCCAAATGGCCTGCTTCCACATTGTAGGGATTCCATGATGTGTTCCTTAAGATTCTGTTCCAAGACAAGAATATACAGATGGTGTTCAGAATGATTTGATTTGTTGCTTCAAATTTTATTCAGACAGCTACATATTGGGAAGTGATTTTTTTAAAAAACTAATATGAGTACTTTGCTGGCAGAATGTCGAACAGCTTTTTCTTCACTGACATGGAACTTTGAAACCATACGTGTGATAAGAAACCATGGCATTCAATTATTTCGATTGATGTTGTCACATGTACTATGTTTTTCAGATGAGATGTCTGTCTCCTCTAATCAGATGGATATTGTGGTCAAGCAATCAACATGTTCTGTTGAGTCAAACACAGATAAACTGGACAAACTCAGCACATCTAGCAGCAACTGTGGAGAGTGAAATTGAGTTAATGTTTTGAGTCTTGTATGACTGTTCTTTACACACTGTAAAATGCTCTACACTCAATGGAAACTTTGTTGTCTCATGCTTCCTGAGCAATTTTCCAGATCTCAGAGGCCGGAGACAATCTGTCACCAATGAGCTCTTGTGGTAAGATCTATGGTTCAAATTGTACTTACAGTCGATAATAAGACTCTCCTGGAAGTTGATATCTGCAACTGAAGTGCGATCAGGCCAGTATCCTGTTTGTTCTTGAAATAAAATACTGATCAAAGCTGTTATGTGGTTGTCAAATGAAATTTGTATCTATTGGTCTGTTGCATAACACATGATCTGATGTTCTTCCAATGTAGGCATGAAGTGCACCAACTTACTCTCTACTTGATTTGGTTTCCAATACTGAAGCTGCTTGCAAGTTTAGGAATTGTTCTTTCCAAGTCTGACAATTTGTTGATGTACCAAATGGATCCATCAGCTTAAGAATCGAATAGAGTCAATCCAGAAGTAAGACAAAGAGAGGAATCAATCCATCCTTCCTAATCTGGTTGTAACAACACTTTTGTTTATAGTTTTATACTGCTTCCTATGCCTAACTCCAAACAGAGACTGATAGAAAGAAAGCAATTAGATTAAAAGAACAATCCAGATGAAATGAATTTGTGATGGAAGAGACTGTGCATGGCATCAAAGTATTTTAAAGGAGTTGGCAGAAATTTGGAATTGCCAACAAAATACTTCAGTAGGTTACACTGATTGCCAACTGCAGGACAGAGATTACCATTAAGTACACACTCAGGTAAAAACTGGGTGCAAAATGATCGGGCTTCTGCATCATGGGATTAGTAGACGTGACAAAGTCTTAGCAGAAGTGACAATCTTCATTTCTTCAAATATATGGGACAGTGTTTTGAATCTCTATCAGCCAACTTCAGGATGTGTAATGTTCTGCCTGGAAGCAACACTGACATTCAAGCTATTAACAAGGAGAGTTCTCAGAGAAAAGACCAGCTGCAATTCCATAGCTGGTCAGTACTTACTTCAATAAGAGATAACAAGGTGT